>NC_042621.1:165868517-166174336 GCF_901001135.1 Rhinatrema bivittatum
GCTAACTGGCCTGTAGTTTCCCACCTCCTCTCTGCTACCACCCTTGTGAAATGGGATCACAATCACGCTTCTTCAGCCTTGCAGCCCCACTCCCATTTCCAGGGATCTATTGAACAGGTAGGTCCTTCAGCGGACCCACCAGCACATCGCTGAGCTCCCTCAGTATCCTCTGATGTACCCCATCTGGCCCCATGACTTTGTCCACTTTCAGTTTTCCTAGCTCCTCCCATAATTCTCTTCTGAAAACAGGGTTGCATCTACCCCACTCCCATACATGCTCTTGTCAACCAGCAATGGTCCTTCTCCAGGGTTTTCTTGAGTGAACACCAAAATAAAGTATTTGTTTAGTATTTCTGCTATTTCATCATCTTTCTCTACACATTGCTCCTTGTCTCCTTTCAATTTTACTACACCACCTTGGGTCTTCCTCCTTTCACTAATATATCTGAAACATGTCACCTTGCTTTACCTCTAGCAATCCTTTCATTTGCTTGAACTTTTGCTTTCCTTGTTTCAGTTTCACCAGATATTTTTCTCTGTGTTCCTCTTTTTGGGAACCTTTGAACTTATTGAATGCTATTCTTTTTTGCCTTTATTTTATTAGCCAGCTCCTTTGAGAACCAGATTGGTTTCTTTTTTCCTCTTACTCTTACTTACTTTTCTTTCATAGAGATTTGTAGCCTTTGAAATAGCTCCTTTTAATTTGGTCCACTGTTGCTCCACTTCACTCATCGTCTCTTAGGTTTCTAGTTCTTCAAGTTACTTCCCCATTATATCAAAGTCTGTATTTTTGAAATGCAAAACTTGGCTCTTTTGTGTTACTTCTCTCCATCCTGGCTGCAATATTAAACCTTACTGTATGATGATCACTAGTCCTCAAGTGAGCATTTTCCCCGTCTGTAAATACTAAGTTGAGCATCACTCCCTCTCTCATGGGTTCCATCACTATTTATAATAATAGTAAAACCATACTAAAATATATAATATTTTAAAACTGGCGATGAATAGAACATCTAACTGGGCACCCCTATGGGTTGGCCATTAGATGTCACTAAGTCCCTGCAAGAAGACCACCATATATGAGTCTTCCATCCCTCTCTGTCCCTCCCAACCCAGAGTGTGTAGATTGAATGGCTGCTCCTATTAATCCAGCCATTTTAGTGTTCCTTGGAGTCATCCCATTCTCTGGTGAGGCCTCCCTGCCTCATCAGGAACTTTATCTTTTTTGTTTCTCTCTATGCCCACCTGCCAGAGGGTTGTCCAGTATTTAGTTTCAGTGAGATAGATTTTTACCTGATTCCCTTTGGGGCAAAAGGGCTCTCAACGTAGAGAACTGAAGCCCTTCTACATCCTATTCTACATCCTAGATGAGGCAAACACCAGTGACAGATCTTCTGAGTGAGATTTTTAATGGCCAAAATGTATCCTGACTTTTTTTTTTTTTAGAAGGGATTCCTGCTTAAATCTTGAACCCTTTGGAGAAGGCTCCCCCAGGACACAAAGGAGAAAGGCTAAAGACCTGTGAGCATTAATATATTTCTTAGATAAAGCAAGCATCAGTGATAGTAAAGCAGCAGCCACCAATAGATTTTTCAGTCTGCAAGTATTCGGATTTTGTTGGGGGAGGCTTTTTGACTCATCCTTTCTACAGGGTTCCAGGGCTGGCATAGCCTGGTTCCCAAATTCTTAGACTTTTCTTGCAAGAGTCGTCACCAGTACTGCCATTGAGGAGAAGGATCAAGATTCTGGGAGTGCCCACTTGAATCTCCACCCCATGGGACCAGGACAGGCTGGTTATTCGTGAATAACTGGGCTCAGGTAGGACTTTTCCATGTTTGAGGGGACCACTCCGATAGGATTCCTATTTGGACACTGGGAAAGCTTTTATGCACTTTAAAATCACCATGGAAAGCTTTGCCCAGATACTTGAAAGAAAAGGGGCACTTTCCCAGAAGAGAAAAATACCACCTTTGTATATAAGCCAGCTGTAATTTCATCTTTAATGAGAAATGGACTTTAATTGTTACAAAATCAGTAAACTTTAATTTAACACCCAGTGTCTTGTCCTGCTTGGTTTGTCCCATCATCTCATACCCTGGGGTGCAGCAGATAACACAACTCAGGAAGAAACAATCTTTACTGAATGGATATGATGAACTTAAAAATAAGAGAAATATACTTTAGGTAAATACAGGAAAATTAATATTAAACCAATAAAGTTAAGGGCTCTGTTTATAAACTCAAAAGTTTTTGCGTTAAAGCAACTGAAAATGTGTTAAAGTCCCAAAAGTAGAAGTTCAGGTAAAAACAAAATGAGAGGTCTCTAGTTGGTGCACTTTTCTTTTCCTTTCTTTAGCTAACTCACAGTTATAATTTAAGTTATCTGATGTAAAAGTTGATCTTTTAGGCTTCTCTTGGGAAACTCACAACTCAATTTACCAGTCTGAAAAAATGAATTCTGGAAACTCTTGGTTGCAAGCAGCTTAACCCTTTATCCTTCCACTATTATCGAAGTAACAAGGAAACATTACCAGACTAGGTCAGGGGTGGCCAACTCTGGTCCTCAAGAGCCACAATCAGGCCTGGTTTTCAGGATATCCATAATGAACATGCATGAGATAGATTTGGATACAATAGAAGCTGTTCATGCAAGCCTATCTCATGCATATTCATTGTGAATATCCTGAAAAACCAGGCCTGTTTGTGGCTCTTGAGGACCAGAGTTGGCCACCCCTGGACTAGGTGGTTCCTGTGATTATTTGCCATCATGTTCTGTGTTATATGTTTTTATGTATCTAATTAATTTTGCTAAAGACATCACCCTTGAGTTTTTCTGATCTCTTTCCTTATCCACACTATTACTTCACAGTAAATAAAGAACACCCCCATCTCCCCCGCCTACACACACACACACACGCACACACACACACATTACCTCCACCATTAGAACCACTTTATTCCCAATGATTGGGAACAGCATTACCTACTGACTATTTTTTTTCAGGGCCGAATGATCAGGTCCTGGTTTTACCCCATTGCATGCATGGACATCTAGTTCTGTTTTATATAAGAAACACAGGCCTATAAGCAGGGCCCTCCATCTCCTGTGATTCCATGGCCACAAAATCCAGCTCTTTCCATAGAATTTGCCTCTCCACACACAAAATGGCTGCAGGAGACCAGGGCCCAGCAGGAATATGGAGGCAGAGGCTTGTTGGCAGCATTGTAAGTCCCCTATGCTGATCGGGCAGCAGGAAGAGGAGGAGAGTGGTGGCAGCACATTGAGCTGCATCCTCTTTACCATGATTCACACAGTTCACGGGGTAGCCCCATGAACCATTGCACTCACCCTTGTCTCGCTGGCTTCTTCATGTGACAGGGAAACTGCTGACAGCTGATGCCACCGACAGCGGCCCATCCCGCCAATGCTGCCACGAATTTGGCCCTTCCTGCAACTCTCCTAGGTGCACACATGCACAGTGCGCTCAGATTCTTAAAGAGGCCATGGCGGGATACTCTCTGCGACACACCTGGATGATGTCAGCCAACCTCCTCCACTTAAGGATGCCTCAGATGCCCTTCAGATGTCTCGGCAACAGGTATCCTGCATGATCTTCCCGCAGTGCGTATTGCTAGCAAGTCTTGCACCTTGTTGGTTGTTTTGCTCCTTCTTTGCTTGTATCTTTTCCATGCTTTGTTCGTGCTCCTTTCCTACCCTGCCTTGCTATTGTGGCTCTCATTGCTCTGCTTGTCTTGTCTTACTGTGTCTATGTATGTTAGTCTTGTCTGTCCTTTCTGTCCTCGGGCTGCTTATCTAGATTCTGACCTCGGCTTGGACACTGCCTGATCCCTTACTTGGACCCATCATACGCTGACTGCCACCTATCTCAACCCCTTACCTGCTTTTCGGATTGTGCTGCATTCTGCCCACCTCGACCCTTGGTCTGCCCACTGGTTATGCTGTTTGCTGCTGGCCCGACTCTTGCTTGGACTTTGAATTTTGCTTCTTTCATGACCCCAGGAACTCACCTACAACCTGCTGGCCATCGGAACCCAAGGGCCCAAATTGCAGGGGCAGATGGCTGGTAAAGGCAAAGCTTCAGTTAGTTCTGCCTCGGGGTATGTCCACCTGCTGTAGTCTGCTATGCTACAGCCCAAGGGTCCACTTCACCTAGCATTCCTCCTCTGCCCAGGGCTTGATTGCAGCTTTGAATTACATAGAACACACACAGGTGGATTGTTCAAAGCTGCAGTCAGGCCCCAGGTGGTAGAGGAGGAGGACGTAACCAGATGTGTTACAGCTGCTCCTCTCATCTTCCTGATGCCCGATCAGCCTGGTGGGATGGGGGTTGGAGAAAGATCCAAAAGATGATGGGGGGAGGGTGTTGACTAAATAGAGGAGCTTGGGGGCAGGGTTTAAGAGACTTAGGAGATTTAAATAATGGATCTAGAGGAGGGGTTATGTTTCTGACTTTGGTTAGACTGCAAAAGCATAAGTTTCTCTATGGAGAATTTATAAATGATATAAATAAGATTAGAGTCAATTTTTAGAAAGATGTGGCAGTAACATAAAACATAAAAAATATATGTTTGATCCTTGCTCTTTCTCTTCTCTGAGTCTCTTTCTTTCTTCCCCTTATTTTGATATCTGACATTTCCCATGCATAATACTCCCAAAAGAACCAAACAAATTATTTAACCATAAAGCAAGGTTGGAAAACCACTTTATTTTTATCATGCAAATGTAAATACAACTTTGAGCATTACTAAAACTTTTTCTCGTCTTTAGGAGAGTTTTGTATTTTTGGGATATCCCCCTCCCCTAGCTTTTATCCTTCCCCTCAGTAGATGGGCTTGGTAAATATAGAAATGCATGCTGAGCATGCTCAGGAGAGATTCTCTGGAGCCTCTTGGGTTGGACTTTTGGAGAGGAAAGAATTTGAGGTGGTGTTTGGTGGGCCTCATGGAAGATGTTTGGGAGGTTTTGAGATTTTTGCTTTTTTAAATGGATTCTCTAACAGGAGGGCCATTTCATCCCTTTCTGAAAGAGCTGGATTTCACAGTGGTTTCAACCTGTGACCAGTTAATAGTAGGGCAGAGACTACTGGACAGAGGAGTTTGCATACAGTGATTTTTGACTAGTTGGCAACAATCTGGCTGTTCTGTCTCTATAAAAGGTTCCACCTTCAATTACCACTCCATCTAGGTTTGTCTCAGCTTCCTCGAAAAATAGCTAAAAACTCTTTGAAACCACCATTGTTTTATTTTCTTATTTAATCCTTTAAAAGCATTTCATAGAACTCACACTAGTCTTATCAATTACAACTTACACTCTTTGTCTCCGCAATTAAGGAGTTATTAATCTTGGGAACAGTTTGAACTTGCCATACAGTTCCTGGGGGTTCCCCAAACAATATACTCAATCAGTCTTTGAAACTTTACAAACAGAAAGAATTCACTAGTTATTACTTGATTACTAACAATAATTCGAGTTCTCTGTGGTTTCCACTTCCAATTATTGATTAGATAAGAGTAAAGTTTCTAAGTTATCCCCTTTTAACCTATCTTGGGGAAAAGAGAAATAGCTGACTATCTGCAGTAGGTCTTCAGTGTTCTTCAGAGGTTCAATGCACAAGCTTTTATACTGCAGTTTCCCCAGCAGTGCATCTATAGGGAATCCATTACCAGTTTTCCTTTTCTCAGGCTGTCACACCTGACACTCTTAAATTTTAAAGCAGCCCAACTAACATCCACTATCTGGCAATATTAATTTCTTAAATCAGTAAACAACTTTACACAACGGGATTTTAGTATTTTACAGAAACAAACCACAGTCCCTAACTTACAGGCCAATGCATGACTGAGCGTCCGCTCCCTTAATGTGTGCCGATCCATCTCTGGGATTTTCAGAGACTGTCAGGGTTATGTTGGCTTCAGGGGCAGCCAATCCTGTGACATGAGCACCAGCGAAACCCTGTTGGTCTCCGCAAATTCCTAGATAAAATAAAAGATGGGGTCTGGTGGTGGTGGATCAGGGCGAGAGAAGGTTCTAGCAGCTCTCATATCCTGGAAGGGGACAGCAGCAGGGTATGGGAAGTATGCTGCAGATGGAAGATATCCCGGGGGGTAAATGAGAAGTGGGGGTAGCCAGAGCACTCCAAGCTCACTGAGAGAAATCTCCTGTGAACAGGAGATACCCCCTTTTCCAGTGACCAATCTGATTACAATTGTGGCAAGGCTGATGAGAGCTATTTGGAGGCAAGGACAATGAGTCTCCCTTGTCCTCTACCCCTTTTCCTTCCCTGATAGGCTTCCCTTCCTTTCTCCCCTTCCTCCAGACTCCAGATTGCCAATATTGAGCACAAGCAAGTGTTTTGTTAAATTGTTTGTACAACCTGAGAAACAGACATTTTTTCAAACAAAGCCTGAACAACTGCACAAACCTTAGATAGGATTTCAGAATCCCAAATGATACTGGCTGTTCTCATGCCACCAATGGTGAAAGGCCTGCCATTCACCAGCACTGACTTTCTCTCTCTCTCTCTCTCTCTCTCTCTCTCTCTCTCAAAACCTTCTCTAGATACCTAATTTTCTCCCAATCAAAAGTCCCTTCTAGAGGAAACTACATTTTCATATTATCTCTGGTACAAGAATGCAACCTTTTCAAGTAAATTACATCTGTGGGATCATAGTGATGCCATATCTAATTAGCTGGTGAACTGGGCGATGGGTACAGGCATGGAAAAAGGGTGACCCATGACAAAATAAAATCTAATGCAATAAACACTTTCTTACATGTCCCAGCCAAAGCCCACTCACACTGCAGTTTCCTATATTGCCAGCTGGCAATGATTGGCCAGAATATCTCCCTCCCTCTCTGGCTTTTCCCTTCCTCTTGTTCACAATGCACCTACTAGATTTGGAAAATCACCACAAAGAAACAAATCCCAAGACACTGTGCCAAGTGTCTATAATACCAAGAAACAAATCCAAAGACAGTATGCCAAGTGTCTATAATCCCATGATACCCATAGCCTGGGGGGCTTCAACCTTCAGTTAGCAAGACTCCCAACTTGGGGACTGGAACCCACAAGTTCCTCTCCCCCTTCCCAGGGGGTACTGCCACCGCCCCTGTGCTGGGAGATGGGGGAGGTACCAAATGCCAGGCGAACTACATCAAACAGTAACCAAGGAAGGGGCATGAAATCCCAAAATCTCTCTCTGGAGCAAAGAGGGAAGACAACCCAAGAGCACAGAAAGACCACAAATAAACAAAATTAAAACAACACTTACAAGAGAGCTACTTGGGGAAAAAGACAGAGAAGGACAACTAGACAACCAAAATCAGTACCACATAGCTAAAAATAGAATTTGAAGGAAGTAGCCAACTATGATCAGTCACAAACCAAAGAATCAGAAAGGCCCTGTTCCTGAAAATCCTCAGTGGAAGGAGTATAGTTGGCCATAAGGGAAAAGAAAGAATCCCAGGGAGCAAAACTGTCACAAAGCCAGAGAGGTTCTAGGGAGAAAGAATATTTCTCAACCCACCCTAGGCCAATGCACCAATTTGTGGAAAATCCCTATGGAGAAACTTTATGGGATTCCCCGGAAGGCCTCTAACTTGGCTTTGTATATTTCTACCAAATTGCAAAAGTAAAAAGTACAATTTGTAATAATCAGAGGTAGGCAGTTAGGAACTTCCACTTTTATTCTGCTTACTACTACGTGAAACAGATTAGTCAAAAGCCAAAACTTAGGCTTTCTGAGTGGTGCAGATTAATTTCACATATTATATCTGACCAGAAAATATTGATATAAACAATTAACAAATCAGCAGTCAGTATTTGCTTCTCTATTTCATTATTCATTAAATTCCTGTAACTAATACCTATGCATCAGCTCATAAGTTGTCTACATGATGTAACAGTCAACTTAAGCAGTAAACAACTTTTATTTCTATATAAGGTAAACTTTAGTATCTAATGATTATTTATTTATTTCCTAGCATTCACTAGCTGTCGTCATCTTTAGTTCTCTTGCCTTTAGCTGTTACTACCATATTGCCTAGCTCTACTGCACAATCTCAGGTCTTTTGATAGCTGTTAACTTAACAAAGGAATTCAAGATGGAATTCCTGAAATTTATGAGAAATCCCGTCTTCTTTATGCTATCAGTTGTCACAATCCTAAAATAATCTACTGGGCAAAATCCTGGGGGAAGCTCTCCCTGCATCTACTGCAATTGGTGCTATTCAAGTAATCACTCAGCTCTGTGATAGCTCAACAGCGAGGATGTCTCTGGAAACTCCAAGGGTGGTAAAGGTAGCAGAAAAGTATCAACAGCTATGATGGGAGTGGAAGACACAGAGGACTTGTTCTTCCTGCAAAAAGATATAATGAGTTGCCCAAGAAAACACACAGATAATATCATGACTAAAACAACAATCAGAAGTGTGAAATAAAACATTTCCTTTCCCAAACCCCCAAAGAAAGAACCAATACCCCAAATATCCCAATCCCCATACATTTTCATTCCACCCACACTCAGTTCATGGGCCTGATTTGCTAAATCTTGCAAGGTAAGGACTGATTTCTGAATGTCCCCTTGCTTTTCAATGTAGGTACAGTAGGAGGTTGGAAAATACCTCCTTCTTTGGCTAGTAACAATTGCCAAGGCCATACAATCCAGACAGGGAAGTAACTTCTTGCTACAGGACATTAATGGGGGTTCCACTCTGGTTGGCTATGTTTTCAACAGTGGAGGAGAGGTTAAGGACAAATGTCTCAATTTCAGTGACCCCCAGGCTGGGAAAAAGGAATCTGACAAATTTATCCCAACCACTCTGACGCAAAGGATAATGATAACTCTTTTCACTAGGCGATGGGGATGAATATCATGAAAAGGAAGAGGGGCAGTCTACAAGGTAATGATGAACAGAAAAGTGAGGCATTACATGACCCAGTGTGAAATGAGTAGTCATAGTAGTGTGCAGTCTTTTGAAGGCCCTGAGGCCGAGACATTTCCACAAGGTGATGGTGCCCCTTCTACCACAGAGATAGTGAGTCAATTGCCCTCTTTCAGTCTGCATTTTATGTCTGCTATCATTGTTCATGCTGACATAGGGGTCATCCATATGGGTCCAAAGGTTGAGGAACCTGGATATGGGTTACAGGGAGACATTTGTAAGCAATGAACAATTCTCGGTCATGGCTGTTGAATTTGGAAAAAACAGATAGATAGTATTTTAGAGGGATTCGTTACAGTTGGTGATAGTCTTTCTAGAGATGAGTTCATCTTTGTTGTGATACACTTGAATAGGAGTCAAGGAGGACCAACTGACATAACGACCAATGACTTGACTCTGAGGAAGCCACATCAAGAGGTCTTGTGTTTTTCCTAAGGTGGAGGGAGGTAAACACTGCCATTTGGCACAGTGGGTAGTTATTAAAAGTGTTGGTGGATGTAGGTGAGGGCAGCTGGTAGCTTTTGGAAGATTTGGGTCATAACTGGAAACACCAATCAATTGGCTCGAGGACATCTGACAGAATGATTGGAGTGAGCAGAACTTTTTGGATAGGCTTTTTCATGACAGATGGCTGGTGGCTTGCAAACATCACCCCATTCTGGAAGGGTGAGATTAATTGGGAAAGTTGTGAACATGTTGGCAAAGTCTGACATAGCAGCATGCATACTGGTGCAAAACCAGCACTGAGAGAGGTTAAGACCAGAGCTGATGGACTGGAATATCTTGACAGCATGATTATGACACCAGTAAAAATAATAGCTGCAGCACATTCATTTTGTGTTCATTTGCATACCCTTTTACTCATCAGCATGCTTATACAAGCTAATATTTAGGGTCTGTATATTAAAGCATTAACAGGTGCTTTAGCGACTCAAACTAAACTTTTGGTTGTTATGATGTTAGTTAGAATGCATACTAAATTGGTTTAGTATGTGCATTAAGGCCTTTGGGCTTTAGTGAACTGGCCTCTTTGTGTCTAATATTACCTAAGAAATACTGTGCCAGACTAACCCAAACCACCTGCTATGAGAACATTTAGACCCCACAGGGTCCTAAAATATGAATAAATTGTTTGGTTTTGTTTCTAAAAATTTGTCCTTTTAGATATTTTTCACTGACTTGCAATACACAATACAACCAAGTCTCCAATTATTGCAATGGTCTGACCTCTGTGCTTGAAAAATTGGTGAGGGAATCCAGCTATATCCTCACATGAATGGGTTTTCCCATAAGGGATATACTTGCATAAAACCCAGTATTCCAATCAAACATCCCTCTGGTGACAAAGATGACTAATCAGGTTTTGTTTTGGGTTTTTTTTTGTGGGTAATCTATGGGATCTGGCTGTGTTCAAAGTTCTCCATAACCCCATTTTAGATATGCTGTGCTTAGAATCAAAATGCCATTTAGCAGGAAAGAAAACCTTGTTTTCTGCTTCTAATCAGCAACTAATCTCATCCGAAGTCTGTGTTTCTTCTGCCCTCAGAAATTTTCATGATTACCTCTTCTTGAATATTTGAACAGCTTAGAAGATATCAACAACAGTCTTATGATGACCTTCCTGATTCCAAGTTGCTAAAAAAAAAAAAAAAAAGTCATATACATTCTTTCACCTTGCATATAAGTATGGGCTTCTTTGCCCCATTAGTACATGCAAGGAACAAGAAGCAAGAGAGGAGAAATCTATACAGAAAGATAATAGATCTTAGACACAATGAACTCTGCCTTAACAGTAAATACTTTAGATTGTTTCTGTGCATAAGTTGAAGGGGATAATCTTGTACTCTGTCTCTGCAGCACTTTCCAGGGGTATGTAGGATCCTGTGCAATTTCTGGTTTGGCATAGCTGTGCCATATCTGGAAATTTTCATGGGAAGAGGAGAAGAAAGGCGTCCTATTTCTTCCAGATCATTGTGTCATGTTATTTGTTTTAAAGGAAGCGGAGCTGCATGTCTGAAGAAATGATCAGACTATTTTTCAGAAATGATAACAGATTCATCATTTGAGGGATATTCTAGATGATGATCGAGATTTTCTTCTGGGGATTATGATTGCTCTGAACCTATAGATCACATTTTCCATGAACGTTCATCTGGCACTGATGGGAAGGATTTGGTGGTGCCCTCCCAAGATGGCAAATACTCCAGTGGACAGCATGGTAAAGCCTCCATCCCCTTGGAACATACTGGATACAGCCATCATGACAGGCAAAAATGGAAGGTTGTGGGGAAAAACCTCCACAACATGGGGCAAATCTTGAAACTTATGCGAGGCGCAGATTTCTTCGCGCAACCCGGCGCGAACAAATCTATGCCCAATTTTATAACATGCGCACGCTGCCACGCGCATGTTACAAAATCCAGGGTCGGCGCGCGCAGGGGGGTGCACAATTGTGCAACCTGCGCGTGCCGAGCCGAGCAGCCTGCCTCCGTTCCCTCTGAGGCTGATTTCAGAGCGGCCTTGGAGGGAACTTATTTTTTGGTCCCCCCCCACTTTCCCTTCCTTCCCCTATCTAACCCACCCCCAGCCCTAACTAAACCCCCCCCCCACCTTATTTCGTGGAGTTACGCCTGCCTCTGGCAGGCGTAAATTGCACGCGCCTCTGGCAGGCGTAAATTGCACGCGCCGCCGGCTCCATGCCCCGGCACAAGCCTTTGTGCCGGAGCACTCGGCACCGCCCCCGGACCGCCATCATGCCTCCGGCCCCGCCCCCGGACCACTGCCACGCCCCAGACACGCCCCCAGCCCGCCCCTTATTCGAAGTCCTGGGACATACGCGCGTCCGCAAGATAGGCTTGGCGCGCACAGGGGGAGCTTGGGGCAGGTTTTCAGGGGTTACACGCGTATCTTACGCATGTACCCCTTTGAAAATCTGCCCCCATATGTATAGCAAAATGGCAGCCAAAGATATTGTGCATGAAAATGAACATGAACAATACGAGCAAGCCTGAAGGGTCAGTAGTTCAGAAACTTTTGCCTTATTTATGTCTGACATCATTTTGTCAATAATTGTGAGAGAAACAGAGAGGCAGAGAGTAAGTTCAGGAAATGGAACAAAAGTGATTCTGATAATATAAAAACATGGAAGCAGCTGGATGATATTGACAAGAATACCCAGGGTGTTTAATCCCAAGGACACATAATCATATTTATAACCTCTGGGGCTGCTCCAGCTACCTGACTACTTCCCAGCTTGACTCTTGATCCCTAATGGGGGATTCTTTCTATGGGGGGAGACTCTCATCTATGGCCCAGACAGTGAGAAAGAACTTTAGTGGGTCCCTTGTGTATTGTTGTAGCTGTGGCATCCCCGGGAGGGAGATGCTGCAAAAGAACAAGCAGTTCCAGGAACTGGGTGTTAAATAATAACACTGATTAATTTAAGGCAAAATAAAGTCCATCTTTAAATACTTGTGCAGTTAAAGTTGATTTCTGTACAGTCAGAGTGTTTCACTATGGAACTGGTTGAGCTTCCCATTGTGATGTAATTTGTGCACGCAAAACTCTTCCAGCAGCTTAACTGGGATTCCTAGGTCAGGAGTCCTCTTCTAGCATAGCAAAAATCCTACCTTACAGTCCAGCATCTTCCTGAACATCCAGCCCTGAGTCCTATTCCCATGCTGGTGCTGGAGATCTAGAAGGGGTCTCCATGATCTTACTTGATTCCTTTCGATCTTCTGAAAGGTAATTATTTGGATTGAAGTCTTAGGGTAGGAACCTGCTGACCCAGCCAAGTTCCCAGTGAAGAAGGGTGGCTAAAAAACCTCCTCACAACAAAAGGAAAATACTTTCTTCTCCAAATCCTTTCTAGACTAGACTTTTGCTGTCACAGGTGCTTACCACATTCATGGGGGGAATGGGCTCACTGGTCTTCAGCCTCTGCACTGAATCAAGCCAGCAAGGATGACCATCAAAGGAACAGAGCGGCATGCAGTCTCTTCTGTGGCAGAGTTCTTTCAGCCTTCACTCACTGCACACAGCCAAGCCTGGCCCTGGTGCTTGCCTCATTCAGGGAGTGAATGGGCTCACTGGTCTTCAGTCAAGGAGTGCAAGTTCCAAAAGATTCAGGCCAAAAAGATATCCTTACTGTAACTAAAATACCTAGGATCCACTGGCAGGTTGTGCACAGTGAATCCTCCTCCAAAAAGGGACACTGGTGAGCAGGGGCGGATTCCGGGTAAAGATCGGCCTGGGGATTTTCCGCCCAGGCTGGCCCAGGAGATACCCCGTGGTCTGCCGAGCACGGCTCTGTTGCGGCCATGCTCGGCAGACCACGTGACCAGAGTGACCAGCCCACTGGGGGATGCCCGATCCCCCGATAGGCCAAGCCACCCCTGCTGGTGAGGCAGAGAGGCCTCACCAGGAAGAAACAAAAATATACATCTTGCCTCTCTGGTGTCTGCTCTGCACTGATTCTAGCCACACTCTAAATCCAAAATGGCTGGTTATTAAGGGCATGAGTAACCAATCCCTGCTCTCCTAGGTGGGAGGAGGGTAAGAGGGGATGGATAGCTCAAGATGTTATATTTGTGGAAATAGAACTAAGGCATATAGTGACAGACTAGGGGGTCCGGTCACATAGGCATACATAGGCCTCCTCATTTTGAGTGGTTGGTTCCATGGAGGCCACAAAAACATGAAAGAGTTGTAGTCTTCATGCACAGGGCATCCTTTATTTATTTATTTTAAAAGTTGTATATTCTCAACTCTCCAAAAAAAATATTGTTCAGGGCAGTTCACAAGCTTTCATTCATAGTATAAAATAACATATAAAAACATCACAGTAAACAATATAAAATTATAAAATTATTAACGTTTTTTTCTAATACTGCAATCTATTATATTTATAACGAGAGATATCATTCTCATTAAGTGCCAGCGCCATATGTCGACAAGAGGAAATCCTTGTTTTTGTGCCACAGTGAGTCTGGAAATATTCCAAAAAATAGCAGTGTACGTGTGTTTTGGTAATAAAGTTAGTTGGGAGGAAAGAAGAGTGGTGGATAAGTTTGCTGCCTTCTATGATATGTGGACACTGTTTGTGAAGAACCTTTGAAAAGAATATATGCCAAGAATACATCCCATTAGATGAGCAGCTGGTAGCTTTCAGTGGTCTATGTCCCTTTAGATACTGAGAGGCTGATATTCAAAGGCATTTAACCAGAAAACCAAAAAGTTATCTGGATAAATATCTAAAACAGAATTCACTCTAATATGCAATGCAAATAAATATACTTTGCTTGACTGGACCACTGACACTGCACCATACGAAGCAGTGTCCTATGTCTTGTACGGTGAACATGTGCCTATATTGTATTTTTAATCATTGGCCCAAGGCAGAGTCTAATCTAATAAGAATCAAATTACTATTTTTTTAAAAATATTTTTCTAAATGCAAATAAAATGCCTTGAAATTAAAAGTAATAACAGAACATATCTTGTAGCTCCAAAGAGGAAATAAGCTTAATGATTATCCTTTGAGGTGCACCAGTAACATAAGAACATAAGAAATTGCCATGCTGGGTCAGACCAAGGGTCCATCAAGCCCAGCATCCTGTTTCCAACAGTGGCCAATCCAAGCTACAAGTACCTGGCAAGTACCCAAAAACTAAGTATATCTTACGCAACTGATGCTAGTAATAAAAGTGGCCATTTTCTAAGTCAACTTGATTAATAGCAGGTAATGGACTTCTCCTCCAAGAACATATCCAAACCTTTTTTAATCCCAGCTACACTAACTGCACTAATCACATCCCCTGGCAACAAATTCCAGAGTTTAATTGAGAGAAATTAGTTTTTCAGATTAGTTTTAAATATGCTACATGCTAACTTCACGGAGTGCCCCTTAGTCCTTCTATTATCCGAAAGAGTAAATAACCACATTTACCTATTCTAGACCTCTCATGATTTTAAACACCTTTATCATATTCCCCTCTCAGCCGTCTCTTCTCCAAGCTGAACAGCCCTAACCTCTTTAGTCTTTCCTCATAGGGGAGCAATTCCATCCCCTTTATCATTTTGATTGCCCTTCTCTGTACCTTCTCCATCGCAACTATATCTTTCTTGAGATGCGGCGACCAGAATTGCACCCAGTATTCAAGGTACGGTCTCACCATGCAGCGAAACAGAGTCATTATGACATTTTCTGTTTTATTCACAATTCCCTTCCTAATAATTCCTAGCATTGTTTGCTTTTTTGACTGCCACAGCACACTGAGCTGACAATTTCAAAGTATTATCCACTATGACGCCTAGATCTCTTTCCTGGGCGGTAGCTCCTAATATGGAACATAGCATCGAATAACTACTGCATGGGTTATTTTTCCCTATATGCATCACCTTGCACTTATCCACATTAAATTTCATCTGCCATTTTGATGCCCAATTTTCCAGTCTCACAAGGTCCTCCTGCAATTTATCACAATCCACTTGTGATTTAACTACTCTGAATAATATTGTATCATCTGCAAATCTGATTACCTCACTTGCCATATTTCTTTCCAGATCATTTATATTGAAAAGCATGGGTCCTAGTACAGATCCTTGAAGCACTCCACTGAATACCCTTTTCCTCTGAGAAAATTGTCTATTTAATTCTACTCTCTGTTTCCTGTCTTTTAACCAGTTTGTAATCCATGAAAGGACATTGCCATCTAACCCATACATTTTTACTTTTTCTTAGAAGCCTCTCATGAGGAACGTTGTCAAATGCCTTTTGAAAATCCAAACACTACATCCACTGGTTCACCTATATCCACATGTTTATTAACCCCTTCAAAGAAGTGAAGCAGATTTGTGAGGCAAGACTTGCCCTGGGTAAAGCCATGCTGACTTTGTTCCATTAAACCATGTCTTTTATATGTTCTGTGATTTTGATCTTTAGAACACTTTCCACTATTTTTCTTAGCACTGAAGTCAGGCTAACTGGTCTGTAGTTTCCCAGATTGCCCATCATCCATCTTTGTTTTTCATGGAGATCTCACTTTAGTTTCATATGTACACAGGAAGTCTAAAGCAATATTGTTGCTATCAACAATGCACAATGCATGACACTAGATGGCAAGGAAAGAATACCACTTATGGACAAATCAGGAAAATCCAAACTGATACCCATTGATAATTCAAGTTGTCTTGCATTAAAATCTGAGCTGAATTAAATGAAAATGAAAGGCATATTTAACCTAGCCCAGGATATTTGGATTTGGACTCAGGGTTTCGTGAAAATTATTCGTGAAATTCATTCATTCCCAATCCATATATTTTCTACAGAACAAGATTTATTGGAGCTCCATCTAGATCACAAGAGTCAGAGCAAACATTCATGATCTGCTGTGCAAAAATACAATTGGATAATGAACAAAGATTTGGGTTTACAAGTCAACATAAATATCCTGACCCACTGTGAATCATAATAGCTGTTGGTTAAAATAAATAATAGTGCATATAAAAAAGGGTGATGACATAAGAATGTTTTTTTTAAAGCAAGGTTTCACTGAATAATTCTTAAGCAAACCTAGTCCCGGATCTACTGCACACTTGAAATATGTATTGCTAATCTAGTAGTAATTCACTCCTTTTTATTCTTCTCACCTTGAAAAACAAATTAGATTAATATACTGCCCAATGCTCCTGTTCTTGAGATACACTGCCTGACTTTCTGGGACAGTTTTGGAACAGGCCTTTATAATTTTCCATTCCAAGACACCCGATAACATCGCTAAAAATAACTTTGTGTTGTTTGGGACACAACCCTTAATATATGTAGAGTCAGTCTGCCTGTATGATATTCATTCTGACCCTAGGCAGGGGGCCTTACAACTTTAGCCATGCCTGCATTCTTAAGCTAGGGTAGCTCTGTTCTACAGCAGGAGGTGACTACAGTTCTTGTAACTAACCACTATCAATCAAAAATATAAGGATATTATACTACTAGGTTTGCATGCAAAGCTGGTAAGATTTACAATATTTAGAAATCATACCCTGAGGTCACTACAGATTTAGGGAAAATACAGGATATTAACTAGATTGCTTACTGCAGGGCTTCTCAGTCCTATATGGTGACCCAATGTATATATACACATTTACATACATTGAAGACCCAGTATTTGTTTTTAGATTTGCCTCATGTATACTCAATGTGGATATCCTGAAAATCTGACGGCTGTGGGTCACCAGGAGACATTTGGAAAGCCCTGACTTATTGGCAGAGTCTGCATAACCTTGGTATCATATTCACCTAATACTATGTTCTACAATATTCTCTCAGCAGCACTACCCAATCACTGAAATAAATAAGATCTATCATAGGGAAGTTAAAAATGTCTTCCAGTGATTTGTAGGATGCCATTAAAAAAAAAGCAGTAGTAAATGTTAGCTGAAATGTTTTTCTTTTCTAGCTAGCAAAAAAAAAAAAAAATCCATTACCAACTATGCACAGCATTATCAATTACTGTTGTTGTTATAACCTTCTGTTTAAAAAAAAAAATCTTTTGGGGCATTTCTCGCAGTTGAAGCAAAGTTACCACTGTCTTTATTTTTCTAGAGCAAGTCATTTTGAACTGTTGAGGAGCTTAAAGAACTGCTAGGGAAAGAACAAAGGTTTCATGAGTACATATCCAGTCTGAGCATGGAAAAAACGTTGTTTTCTAGAGAGGGAATATGATTCTATATTTTCAAATGCTTTATACTTTCAAGCAGCATTTCAACCAAAGTAATTTGATTAAGGTGTCTCTTGGGGACATTTCCTGACTGAGGATGTGTCTTTGTTCCCGCTTTGGAACTAGTAAAACCTTTTTTTTTTTTTTTTTAAACTATTCCAGGTGGAAAAAGATAGTGTCTGTTAAACTGCTTTACACATGACAGTATCCCTCCATGCTCATTTGATCCCTGCATGCTTTTCAGATTGCCAACATGTACAAAAGTGTACACTGATCCTGGGTGCTTGCACAAAACCGGAACCCCTTTCACAATTCAGAACACCACCACTTCAAAGAAAGAGCATTGGCTCTGACAGGTTTTTCTTTTTCAGTTGTGAAAGCTTGTGCCACTGGTGAGGTATAGTACCTGCTAAGTAATCCCAAAGATTTCATTTCCAATGTGTTCTTGTGTGCTTTCTTTAACCCAAATCAGACTGATGTGCTTCATGTTTTCTCTCTTTAATAACAGCGTGCTTTCCATTCAGAGGTATAGAGTGCTGCTTAGTACAGAGTACAGAACAGCTGGCAGAACTAAGCCTGGAGATGAACAGGCCTATAAATAGAACAGGCTGACATAGTATAAATTGCTCATGGGTGTCATTTTCAGATGTGTCTTACTGAAGCTCTTCTTTTATCTGCAAAACAATTATTACAGGATTTGAAAATCTAGAGGTCAATATTCAGATATAAGACTTTTCTGGCTAACTTAGCCAGGATATTCAGCGATGCAGCCATGCCACTAATGAATATACCCAGATAAGTTTAAAGTTGGCCAGATAAGTTTGAACATCGCTATTTATCCAGCTAAGGGGGTTATTTTCTAAAGCTTAGCGCACGCGTGCGAAAGCAACATCAGGGCTGAGTCGGCCCCAGAAGAGGAGGAGTCGGGCGGCACCGGGGCCGACTCTGCGAACACAGCGCAGACAGCAAAACGGTAAGCTTCAGTATCGCTGCCTATTTCGTGCCGAATAACTATATCTTTTATGGTGTAGTTATTTGGCACGATGCCGGCAGCGATCGCACCATGGAGGTGCGATCGCTGCCGTCTAGCGCAGGACTGCCCCCTGCTTCACCCCCCCCCCCCCCCCCCCCCCGTTACCGCCGGAATTCACTATGCCTTGGGGCATTAGTGAATCCAGGCCTAAGTTAGTCAGATAAGTAGCTTCTCACAGTTACGTCCCTGGAACACCTTTTTTTTTTATACGTCTAGATTTTAGCAGGAATAAGGATTTATCTGGCTAAAATCTAGCCAGTTAAGGGGTTGAATATACCAAAACTTGCTATTTAGCCAGATTACTAGGTTATCTGTCTACATGGCTTTTAAATATTGCCCTCCTAGTTTTTATCAAAGATAATAAAGGAGTAAAGAGAATGCATCCATGATTATAATACAATATGCTTGCCAAACCTTTCATCCACATAGAATCCTTAGGAATTTGATTATTTATTTATTTAGAACCTTTTTCTATACCGTCATTAAGTTATTTACTATCATAACGGTTTACAATAGGGCACGTATAGCAAAGAATAGATCGTACTTTACAGAAAGAGTGCCAATAGTATCCGGTAACAAATAAACATTAAGTACTATATGGTTTATGACATGGAATTTTCATTGATGAAATTAGGGAACTTCATTTTCAGTTGTTATATTATTTTCCCTAGGAATTTATCAGTGTTTATTATAATGAACAAAAACAGAAGTATCAGAAGAAAAAAATTGACCTTTTTTCCATTGAAATTCTCTCATTTTTATCCCTAAGAATAATGCAGCCATCTCTGAGGTGAATATCAACGAGATCTACCCTGCATTCTCCATGAGAGCTTCTAAAAGACAACACCATTCCTGTTATTTGTTTTATACCATTTCCTGTTCTAATCTGATAAACTGAGGCAAGGAAATTTAAACTCTTTTTGTCAAGGTCACACAAGGAGTTGGTAGCAAAGTCAAGAACAGAAAACAGGAGCTGTTACTGTAACTTCCTGGAGCACAGGCCTTCACTTCCTTGCAGAAACTTTAGTCTTGTTCATGAATTAAGGTCACTTTGAGGGGATGTGCTGCAGGCTGCATTAATATTCTTCTCACAAAGATCTGCTTTCTGGCGAGAGAATGTATTCCGTGCTGGCGTTTCCAAAGTCCAAGAGTTTTATCCTCTCTCACCCAATTCCTTTTCAATCATTCTCATACACAAATATTTTTATAAAACTGGTAAGCCATGATCTCTGGAAAATCTACATTTATCAAGCTATGTATGAAGCCACTTGAAGCCACCAGGAACACTATGAGACACAGGGACGGTAACTTTAGAACAGTCGCACGGGTGTACATGAATGGGCGTAAGCCGGCCTATGCCCATGGATGTGGCCATTATATAACATGCACGCATATATGCACACAGCTTATAAAATCAGCTGGACACACGTAAATGTGTGTGCCATTTTATATGGATGCGTGTATGTGCTGCTTCGACCACGTAAGTGAGGTGGATTTTTATATACACGCGCGCCAATGCAATTACCAGTTAAACCAGTTCATTCCCACTTTGTCCAGTTACAGGATAGGACTTCCTAATCCCCCTAGCTAGCCTCTCTTTCAACCTACCTGCCCCAACCCTTAAAACCTCACTGACTACCCTAGTTTTTTTGTTTTATAATTTACATGCCATCTTTAGGAGAAGTAAAATTACAGAGTAGAGGATCCTGCATGTAAATACTTATGTGTTGGTTTCCATTTAAATTCCAGGAATGTCCATGCCCTACCCAGACCACATTCATGCCCCGCCCATTTTTTGGACTTATATGTACATATCGGGAGATAAGCGCATCCATGGATGCTTCTTAAAATATGCGCACTATGCACCAGCCCAAGAGATGCACGCATCTCCCTGATTTGGCACGCGTAGGGTTTTTAAAATCTACCCCTTAGTTTTTTCGGCACCTGTTCCTAAGCATTATGGGAATTGTGGACTTCTTTGGGTTAATACAAATTTCAAGATTTCACATCCTATAATGCTTAGATGCTGCATTTACCTTAGGACTTTTCTGTTTTTGAACTGTAGTTATTTGGGACATGAAAGGACTTTGCACTGATGCACGCCCAGCCATTTTTAATAAGAGTCAGTGATTAAGTGAAACAGAAAGAGGATGAGTGAAAGTAAAGAAAGACATTTCTATTTTTGGCATGAAGGTCTCTGACTTAGCAATGCTACAACAGAGAAGACAGTGTGCACTGTAGTGCTGAATTTATCCTCTCTTCTAAGTGTAATTCTGCATTGTAGTTATGTTATTTAAGAGAACACAGATTCAAAATTTCACAAAAGAGAGACTTAAGGGTAGAACTAGTGGGCATCACAGACCAGAGAAAGCAACAATGTCTCCTTTTTCTAAAAACCCCAATTGTAAGAGAGGTTTGCTGAATGCCTTACTATCCTGTACATTGTGTAACATCTGGCAATCAGATCTGAGATCACTAGCAAAGCTGGGGTTCAAACATCTGTCTTCATATTTCACCTCTACTAGCAAAATCTCTCATTTCATCTTGTGGAAAATAACTCCCTTTTTAGTAGAAAATTAGATAAAATCCAAGAAATTTAATGAATCTGGACATAGAGATAGATCCATATGATGTGCATCAGCATTAGTTCAGAGGGATATGTGGGGACTTTGATATATTATCTTTTACCTTGCATGAATCTATCTTCATCCCATTACTGATGCTCCATTTTTTGACATGTAGGATCAAATCAGGACCCCTATTTATTATCTTGAAGCAACTGCCTTTGAATCAATGAAAATCAGCTTGTCTGTCTACCTTAGAACATGCCTTATATAAGAAATAAACGTTAGCAAACAAGTTGCAAAGGTATTTTTTACTGGAAAACTTAGTACATTTTATGGCTAACTTTCAGGAATTAAAATCAGATCAATGTAAAATCAGCCAAGGATGATATTGTAGGAATATACAAGTAAATTACTGGTTGCATTATAATACAGGTACTTGTACTGACCTGCTATATGGACTATAATTCTCAAAAAGTAGTCAAAAATGCATTAGCTTAGTCTAATAAAAGAATTTCCCCTGCATCCAAATGGTGTCTAAATGACTTTAAAAATGTGGTTTCTCAGCCAGCCCTCCAGGCGTGCCATCTGAGGTGGAAGGTTAGACGGAGAAAAGGCAGAAAACAATCTATTTATTAGTACTTGTTCTGAGGTTATTAAGATGCATTAGAGCTGTTAGAAGTATTTTCTCTGTAAATAGGAACAGCACAGACGTTTTGCAAAATGTTCTTAAATGTCATTCAGCATTTAATTGACATGGAAGTATTAGCAGGCTGACCATATTAAAGCTTCTGCTCCTTCCTTGAGCTGATGTAGCCAGAGGCCTCTGTATTGCAGCTCAAAAGAAGAAAGGGAGAAGGGTAGGGTCGCAGTTTTTCATGCTTATAAAAATAAACTCTGGGTTGGTTCCATTCAGAGTTTCTCTGGGCTATGTACAACTGATTTGTGCACACATGCATCTGTATCCCAAAGTGTTCTATAAACATAGAAAGGCCTAGGGAGAGCTGTGTAGCTGGGCCAGGTGTTGTGCGTCCTGGCAGCGTCCGCTCCATGGCTGGCCCTGCTCACCTTGCTCTCCCGTCCACAAACTCCGGGCTCTCCTCCTCTGCAGCAGCAGCCAGTTCATGGCGTCCCCGGCTCCCCCACTCGCAGTCTCCCGTCCAGGCCTCATGGCGGGGCTCGGTAACCTCCATGGCGTTAGCCCCGCCCCTAGGCGCACACACGCGGACCGCTCGGCCTCTTAAAGGGCCAAGGGCGGCTCCCAGCTCCGCGGCGCGCCCTGATTGACGGCAGGATATAAGGAAGTGGTCAGCCACCACTTCCTTGCCTTGGCAATTGGGTCGTACACTCCGGTGTTCTCTAGTTTGCCTGTTCCAGTGTCTCCTGTTCCAGTGTCTCTTGTTCCAGTGTCTCCAGTTCCAGCGTCTCCAGTTCCAGCGTCTCCAGTTCCTTCGTCTCTCCATTCCTGGTAGTACCCTTCGGACTGATCTCACGGTACTGACCTTTGCTTGCTCCTGACCTCGTCTGACTGCTGCCTGGATCCGACCTCTGCCTGTCCACTGACTACTCCTGATCGCTGCCTGGAACTTGACCTCTGCCTGACCACTGACTACTCCCGGATTGACTACAGGTACCGACCCCTGCTTCGGCTGACCATTCTGGACTGATACTCTGGCCTTGATCCTATCTACTCAGATTCTGTTCTGGCCTCCTGTGACCTCTGGACATTCTTGCTTGGACATCGACCACGCACCCTTGTTTGTGGTGGGCACTCCCCTGCGCTTCCTCTCTAGGAGACCCTGCGAGGCCCACCTAAGACCAGGCGGCCCAGGTCACCAGGGGCTCAACCTGAGGGAACACCGGGTTGCTATTGGCGAAGCTCCAGCTAGCTGTCGCCTCCTGTGCTCCGCCTCCTGGTGGCAGGCACTCTCTGAGTCCGACCAGAGGGCCGTATCAATCCTGCACCGGGCCAAGGACCCACCTCCAGTGCAACACTAGGTCGGGTGGTTAGAGTGTAGGATTGAGACTGAATGGAACTCTGTCTTCCGAATTCTAATTTTTGCCCTTCCATTCAGACATAAAATATAATGGCAAATAAGGATTGCAAGGCCCATCTAATCTGCTCAATCTTCCTTCCTGATACAGTCCATCCACTGTCTACCCTTACCTGGCCAAGATGAAGAAACAGACTGTGAATTGTTAGCAAAAATTAGAAAGGCAAATAAATTATAATAATGGGAGATTTCAATCCCCCCAGTATTGATTTGTCAGTGCCTCATCAGGATAGGCTAGAGAGGTTAAGACAGTAACTTTAAAACGGATGGGCGGGCGCCCATATGCATGTGTATATAGGCACACAACCTATATCCTGCACGCAGGTACGCACGCAAGTCATAAAATAGGCCAGGCATGCATATGTGTGTTTCCTATTTTAAGTATGTATGCGCACAGCAGGGAAATGGCATTGAGACGCGCAAGTGAGGGAATTTTATAACATGCGTGCAGCCAGAACATGGCCAGTTTCACCAGTTCATCCACCAGTTTGCCAATCTACAGCTAGGCCCTCAAGACCCTCCTGGGTTTTTTTTGCCTACAACCCCTCCCAATTAAGTCAGACCCCTCAAGCATATCGTAGATGGCCGGATGGCTGGTTTATAAAATCTGGTGGCCACAAATAAGGGATACATGCACTTGCATTTCTTGGTTTTCCTACACATATCACTTTTAAAATTTAAATTTTAATATTTCATGGAACTGTTCATCCTAGAAGAGGTTGCCAACAGACTGTAGATTTTCAGGATAGGCTGATCCAGTCTTAGTTTTAACCCTCTGCATGCATTGACCTGTAGTCTTGATTTTCTTAGGGATTGCAATAGGGAAATCAGAACTCCAAGTCCTTGAATGCAATGGGATAAACGCGGGACTGGATCAATCTGTCCTGAAAATCTGGAACCAGTTGGCAATTTTATTTAGAACTGATGAGATCTAGTACTTAGTGTAACATGTGACCTGGTGCAAAGGGTTACTGTGGTGGGGCCACTTAGCAATGGCTATCATCATGCAAATACATTTGATATAATCACTGGAGGGAGGACATTAGGCAAAACTGCTGCTTTAAAGGGTGGTAACAATTACAAAGGGAGACTATGATACAATGAGGAAACTAATTAGAAAATAAACTAAAAGGAGCAGTTCCAAAAGTTAAAAATTTACATGAGGCATGGTTTAAAAACACGATCTTGGAGGTCAGATAAATGTATTCCAAGTACTAAAAGATTGAAGGAAGACTAAATGACATCAAATGACTAATGGTGAGGTGAAAGAGACAGTTAAAGTCAAAAGAGCATCTTTCAAAAAATGGAAAGCAGACCCAAATGAAGAAAGTAGGAAAATAGCAAAAGCATAAGAATTGGCAAATTACATACAAAACAGTAGTAAGACAGGTCAAGACAGAATTTGAGAAGAAGCTTGCCATAAAGGCAGAAACTAATAAAAACTTTTTCAAGTACATTTGAAAGAAAAGACGCTGAAGTAGTTGGTTTCAGCCACTAGATGATCAAAGTTATAAAATGCGAGCTCATGGAGGACACAGAAATAACAGAACAACTGAATAAATTCTTTGCCTTGTTTTTAATGAGGAAGATGATGGGAACATATCCACACCGGAAACATTTTTTATGTTGATTCTAAACAATAAACCACATTTCTGTAACAGTACAGGATGCAATGGATCAAACTGACAAAATAAAGAGTAACAAATTACCAGGTCTGGATGGTATCCTAGAGTTCTGAAAGATCACAAACATGAAATTGAAAACTAGGGATGTGCACAGTAAAAAACATTTGTTTAGTTTCATTTTGATTTGAGTTGGGTGGGGCTTTTTTTGTTTTTAAGCATAGCTTTTTTTTATTTTTTAAATCCGCCCAGCGTTTTCCAGCCCAACTTATGTGTGTATGTCCCGGTTTTGGTGTGCACCAGACTTTTAAAATTCGCCTTAAAGTGGGTAGGAAGATGGTGATAAAAAAAAAAAACTTCCACCCATCAAAATAGGAACATAGAAATAAACTCCTCCAATTCCGCTCTTATACTCAGTGTAACTACAACCCCCACTTAAGCTTGTTGCAGGACAAAGCAGCACCCAATCCCATTCCCCTCTGGCAAGGGTGATTATCCCTTCTGAGCTAGAAGCAAGTCAGGAAAAAACCAGCTCTCCCAAAAGTATCTCCTAGGCAGTCCCTTCCAGGAAATTGAGGGACTAATAAGAATACTGTCTTTGTTTCCCAATTCTGTAGGATATGGGGCCTACTGGGATCCATAAAAAAAAAAAATATATATATATATATATATACTCCTCTCCTTCCAAAATCAAAAGCTACATCCAACCACATCTTACACATGCTCAGCCAGAGTTTTATAGGCAGAACTGACCAGAGATGTGCTGGGGGGTGGGGGTGGGAGGTGAGGACGGCGGTCCACCCCAAGTGACAACAAGGAGGAGATGCCAATGACTGTGCAACCAATCAACCTCTTGTCGTCACCCGGGAAGAAGAAACGTTCCAGCCGAAGAGAACAGGCCCAGAGTGGCACACCCGGGGAGGCAGCAGGAGAGGCCATGGGCCGCTGGTGAAGCCTAACCAGCCAGTGGCCCGCTGCCTCTCCTGCTGCCTGCTGCTGTATGGCCCACCTGCGCACAGCTTCTGCTCCCTCCCCCCCCCCCCCAAGCAGGAAGATCAGTGGGCTGTACGGCCCAAAGATAGCAAGAGGCCCTCGGACTGGGATGGAGCTCATCCCGCCATGGCCTGAAGACAACAGGAGACCATGATATGTGTGAGCTTGTGTGAATGAGTGAGAGCCTGTTTGTGTGTGCATGTGTGTGTGTAATTTCCTATGTGTGTCTGTATGTCTGTGTGAAAGTCTGTGTGGGTGTGTGGGTGTATGTGGGGGTGAATGTGTGTGTATGAAAGAATATATGGGGTGTGTATGAGGGGATGCCTGTATATGTGTGTGTGTGTGTGTGTGTGTGTGTGTGTGTGTGTGTGTATGAGAGGATGCCTGTGTGTATAAGAGACAGTGAGTGTGTGTGTGTGTACCTGTGTATATATATGAGCGGGTGCTTGTAGGCGTGTATGAGAGGATGCCTATGTGCGGGGGTGGAAACAGGGGTGAGAGAGAGGGAGCTTGTGTGTGTGTGTGCCTGGGTGAGACAGGAATTGTGTGTGAGAGATACAGAGGAAGCGTGTATGTGTGTGAGAGAGAGGAAGCGTGTGAGTGTGTGTATGTTAGCATGTGAGAGAGACCCAGGGAAAGCATGTGTGTGTGAGAGAGATGGAGGAAGCATGTCTGTGTATGAGAAAGCCACAGAGGAAGTGTGTGTGTGAGAGAGGTACAGAGAAAGTGTGTGTGTGTGTGTGTGAGAGGCATGTATGTGTGCGTATGAGAGAAAGGGAGCATATTGTGTGTGTGTGTGTGTGTGTGTGTGTGAGTGCGTGCCCTCAGTCTACAACAATTTTAGGATGACAGATATGGAGAGGGGAGATTTTTATAATCCTTATTAGTTTTAATTATTGGGTGTTGCCTTACCGCATTTTGATAAATGACCCCCTTACATTGTGAGCCTCTGGGGATAGGGAAGAATCTAAATGTAATCTGCTTTGAAGTGCTGAAAAAAGTGTGAAAAACAGAATATAAAAATCTAAATAAATAAAAAGAAGTGATGGGAAAGTCAGAGATTAACAGTGTCTATGGTACTGTAGCAGCAGGTAAACTGGGGCCTTGTCTGTTATTATATTCTATATTTCTAATGGTGAAGAGTGTCAATAAGTTGGCATGTGCATATAAACTCCATCAGCAAAGATATTAAATATCTCCACATGTCTGGAAGTTTGAAAGTTGGCAACCCTAATATAGACCCTTACATGGCTGTGCCATTGATGTAACCCGTAAGGATTGGGAGTAAGACAGAAAGGAATGTGATGCACTGCTATTTTCATTTCCTGGGCACACAGTAGTGCTTTTCTGTCTTTTACTATCCAAAAACTGCAGCCATTATAACCTTGATCATACTGCATTTAAAGTCAGAAAATAAAGAAATACCAAACACACCACCCTATTATTAAAGATTGACAATATATACTTACTGCTTGAGTTTGAAACATCATGAACTTTGTCTGTAGCCCTTAACTTCATTAGCAGAGACCACAAACAGGCCACTAATCCTAAAATATAAAGTGTGTGACATTTAAAACAGGACCCTAAAGTACTTTAGAAATGTACCATATATGCAATCATCACTTCAAGGGAAAAGAGCTCTTTGGTGCTTAACAACAGAACATGCATGAAAATCTTTCAAGGAGAGGAACAAACACTGTTACGGTTTTCATTTGAGCATATTGAGGAACAGAGAGGTAAAGTTACTTGTTTATCCAGAGAAACTTTAAAAGTAGTATCCTTGAGTACTTTGCCTGGAACTCATGCTTGTGCTCACTAGGACACATTTCTTTTCATTCTGGCATAGTCTGTAAAAACAAGGATTCAGTTTGCAGGAGGCTGAAGTCTTTTACTTGCATGCTTTTAAAATACCACAAATTCATTTTTAGTGTTTGAGAAGCAGGTGGGAGGGAGATTGGTTATACTAATGGCCTTGTTCCAAGAGCTGGAACTGATCCAGAGGAGAGCAGGAAGCTATGACGGCTTAGTGGCAACTGTGGAATTTAACCATGCCGGATAAGAAATTACTAACCATACTGAAAATTATACCCCTAAAATAATGGGTGGGGGAAAGGGAGGGGGCGGGGCATTGCCTATTATTTTTCAATGTATCCTCTGTATCATTTTTATAGTTTTGATAAACAGATCTCTCCACATCCAGACATTCTGCTGGGAAAGTGAATAGCTGCTTCAGTCCTACGTACTTAGATACTTAGAGTGCATGAAAGCACTTCTTCAGCATGAAGACAAGATGAACAGAACAAGCACTGAAAGGTGAAACCTAATAGTGCTGTCTTAGTATAGAACTGGCTAGCCATCACTCTAGCTCATGAACTAAACTAACACAGCAAACCCAAAATAGCTAAAAGATATATAGCTGTGTGTACAACACAACATTCATGGTAGCTTCTGTGGATTTTAGTTCCTCATCAGATACCTGCAACCAAGGCCAGCTCTAAGGCATGTGAGGAGCCATGCAATGAGGGACGCCATTGGACAGGGTCAGCGCCAACACATCTTGTTGGAGCAGGGTTCTTTCAGCAGCTGCACCTCAAGTCACACAGACTCAGACAAGCGATTGGGAGCAGCAGCCGCAAGAACTCCTCCTGTCACTCTTCCCTTTCACTGCTGGCCTTGTGATCATGTTCAAAATGCCAGTCTAGCACTTCTTGTATACTGATTTTGCGAGTTAAGATTTCTTTGCATTTCAAAGTTTAGTTCAACTAAAATATACTATCCATATATCTCTGCAGTATGTAAATCATATATTTAACTTTACAATTGTTGCTAATACAGCTAAATCCATTTATATATTTCCTATGCTTGCACTGTACACAGAGCCAGATACCAAAGGGTTTTATTTCGTGTCAAAGGGAATTTTCCCAGGTCTTTTCCATTTAATAACCACTTTTGTCGAACAGCAAATGATGCCTATTTTATTTGTAGTTAGGGTGAATGATTTGAACCTTTATGAATCTTGAACCTTGAATTATGACTCATATAATAGGATTTTCTTCTCTCTTTCCTGGAGCTGCTAGAGTATTGCTTCCCAAATATTGTCCTCTAAGGGCCTGATTTACTGCTACTATTAATCATTTACAGATATACACACTCCACAGCACTATACAGAAACATATAAGAGACAGTCACTGGTCATAGAGCTTACAATCTTGTCAAGACATATAGACAAACAATTAAGAAACTTGGATTAAAAGCAACAAGTGGAATCTAATTGAGAAAAAGGATTACTTATCTATCTAACGGGCCAATTCAGTACAGTCCGCGGGAGAGCGGGTGAACGCCCGCTCTCCCAGCGCGTGCACAGGCAACTCGCTTGTGCACGCGATTCAGTATTTAAATTAGGCCCGGCGGTAGAAACAGGCAAAAGGAGACGCTAGGGACACTAGCGCGTCCCTAGCGCCTCCTTTTGGCCCGGAGCAGCGGCTGTCAGCGGGTTTGACAGCTGACGCTCAATTTTGCCGGCGTCGGTTCTCGAGCCCGCTGACAGCCACGGGCTTGGAAACTGGACGCCGGAAAAATTGAGCGTCTGGTTTTTGACCAGACAGCCGCCGGCCGACTTCAAAATTTTTTTTTCTTTTACCCTTCGGGACCTCCGACTTAATATCGCCATGATATTAAGTCAGAGGGTGCACAGAAAGACAGTTTCTACTGCTTTTCTGTGCACTTTCCCGGTGCCCGAAGAAATTAGCGCCTACCTTTGGGTAGGCGCTAATTTCTGAAAGTAAAATGTGCGGCTTGGCTGCACATTTTACTTACTGAATCACGCGCAAATACCTAATAGGGCCATCAACATGCATTTACATGTTGAGGGCACTATTAGGTTCGGCGGGTTGGACGCGCATTTTCCGCCTCTTACTGAATAAGGAGTAAGGGAAAACGCGCGTCCAATGGCAGGTTGGACGCGCCTCAACCCTCTGAGAGTCCATATAAGAAAAACAGGAAGTAGGGAAGGGGTATGGGACTCTACTTCAGATCCTTCATTTCCACAACAAAGGCAGTTTCTTTTCACCTAAAACCAACAATCTTCGAGCCATAAATTTACTAAGCTTTTCTCCCCATATATAAGGAATGGGAAAAAAACCTTAGTAAATTAAGTCCCAACTTAGTATAAATCACAAAGCAGAAATTTTAAATGAGGCCAAAGCACTGAAAAATATGAGCCCACTTACATAAATATGCTTTGGTCAATGTTGTCTGACCTCTTTAAAGTGAAGGATGCTATCCTTAAAGAGCAAACTTCTAAACACAGTTCTCAAGGCAAGCAAAACCAGGATGAAAAAGACAGCAAAGTAGAGAAAGTGCAGCTGTGCTGACTTGGCCTTGGGTTGAACAGTGGGAAGGGAACCAGAGAAAGAAGATAGGAAAACTAGAGGGGCAGGTACGGAAGGAGAGGATAAAAGCCACATGCTGGCTGCCTTCTGCCTCTTTCTCAGCTGAGGGCAGCAGATCTCCCATCCTCTCAGCTCCCATAACTAGGAGTGAGTTAATAGGGCTAGCTTGTTACAACTAGCAGACCAAGCCACTTGATCCCAGGTTTGACATGATGATAAGGCAGCCACTGACTAAGTAAGTAAGTGCATACTTGCTCCATTCAGCTCAGTCAGAGATGGAGGCAAGTGTTGGGGATTTCAAAGCCATAACTAGGCTACTGTGTTAGCAATGTCCCTACACTGTGCATTGTTAGCTAGAAGGTGCAGATTAGTTACGTTTTTCAATTATTTCATTTGTTTGTTGTATGTTATTAATGAAAATGGGGAGGGGTGCATTTTTTAATTCTACACCAGGCACAAAAATGTCCAATTATGGCTCTGGTTGCTCACAATAGATAAATAGAGGATTGAAATGGTTAATAAAAACTATTAGATCTTTTTCCCATACTAATGGACACTCACTATTAGAAGGTTCCAACAATATAGACTTTGTAGTCTTAACTCTTTTTTAAAACTATTTTTTTTAGGAATAAAGGGACCTTCATACATGGTCAACACATGTCTTTGCTGTTGCGCTTCCCGGATGTGTTGGTGCCGCGGCAGGGCCTGCTCACCAAGCGTGCCCGACTACCAGCTCCTCACTTACAGCATCCACCAGCGCTGCTCGTCTGCGGTGTCCCCGGGCATCTCCAGGCCTATCGGGGCCTTCCCTCTCATAGCACTCCTCGCATCAGGGCTCGGCGTCCTTCACGGTGTTGGCCCTGCCCCCTAGTGCGCACGCGCGGAACTCCTGGACATTTAAAGGGCCAAGCGCGGGAAACCCATCCGCAGCGCACCCCGATGACATCACCTGAGCCCTGTATATAAGCAGGGCTCAGACTACTGCTCTTTGCTTTGGCAATCGGGTCGACACCGTTGGTGTGCTAGTTTGCCTCTGTTCCAAGTATCTCCTGTTCCAGTGTCTCCTGTTCCAGTGTGTCCTGTTCCAGCATCTCCAGTCCCAGTGTCTCCTTGTTCCTGTGACCTTCCCAGATAGTACTTATCCAGACTGACTTCTTGGTACTGACCCCTGCCTGCCTGACCATTCTACTGTCTGCCACCTGGAACTGACCACTGCCTGCCTGACCATTCTACTGTCTGCCGCCTGGAACTGACCCTTACTTCCCTCGAATACGCACGGACTGATACTGATATTGACTCTCGCTTTGTCTGACCTCTCTTGGACTGATACTCTGGCTCTGACCCTTGCGCTTCACTCGGACACTCTCTTCTGGCCCCCGGTAACCTTCGGGCCAACGTACTTGGATAACAACCGCGGCTTCCATGTGGCTAGACCTGCAGGCACTGCCTGTCTCATTCAGAGGACCTCTCTCAACTTTTGCCTTTCCGAGGTCTCCGGAGCTTCTGGTTCAGGTCTAGCTTCTCCACTCTGTATCAGCCACGCACCCTTGCTCGTGCTGAGCACACCTCTCCAATACCTCTCCAGGAGACCACCAGAGGCCCACCTAAGTCCAGGCAGTCCGGGTACCCAAGGGCTCAACCTGCGAAACCCCGGACTGTTATTGGTGAAGCTCCAGCTAGCCTCTGTCTCCTTGTGTGCTTTAGGGATGTGAATCGTGTCCTCGATCGTCTTAACGATCGATTTCGGCTGGGAGGGGGAGGGAATCGTATTGTTGCCGTTTGGGGGGGTAAAATATCGTGAAAAATCGTGAAAAATCGAAAAATCGCAAAACCGGCACATTAAAACCCCCTAAAACCCACCCCCCACCCTTTAAATTAAATCCCCCACCCTCCCGAACCCCCCCCCCCAAATGACTTAAATAACCTGCGGGTCCAGCGGCGGTCCGGAACGGCAGCGGTCCGGAACGGGCTCCTGCTCTTGAATCTTGTTGTCTTCAGCCGGCGCCATTTTCCAAAGTGGCGCCGAAAAATGGCGGCGGCCATAGACGAACACGATTGGACGGCAGGAGGTCCTTCCGGACCCCCGCTGGACTTTTGGCAAGTCTCGTGGGGGTCAGGAGGCCCCCCACAAGCTGGCCAAAAGTTCCTGGAGGTCCAGCGGGGGTCAGGGAGCGATTTCCCGCCGCGAATCGTTTCCGTACGGAAAATGGCGCCGGCCATACGCGTATGGCTGGCGCCATTTTCCGTACGAAAACGATTCGCGGCGGGAAATCGCTCCCTGACCCCCGCTGGACCTCCAGGAACTTTTGGCCAGCTTGTGGGGGGCCTCCTGACCCCCACGAGACTTGCCAAAAGTCCAGCGGGGGTCCGGAAGGACCTCCTGCCGTCCAATCGTGTTCGTCTATGGCCGCCGCCATTTTTCGGCGCCATTTTGGAAAATGGCGCCGGCTGAAGACAACAAGATTCAGGAGCAGGAGCCCGTTCCGGACCGCTGCCGTTCCGGACCGCCGCTGGACCCGCAGGTTATTTAAGTCATTTGGGGGGGGTTCGGGAGGGTGGGGGATTTAATTTAAAGGGTCGGGGGTGGGTTTTAGGGGGTTTTAGTGTGCCGGCTCACGATTCTAACGATTTATAACGATAAATCGTTAGAATCTCTATTGTATTGTGTTCCATAACGGTTTAAGACGATATTAAAATTATCGGACGATAATTTTAATCGTCCTAAAACGATTCACATCCCTAGTGTGCTTCGCCTCCTGTGGCAGGCGCTTTCTGGGTCTGACCAGAGGGCCGTACCAATCCTGCACCAGGCCAAGGGTCCACCTTCAGTGCAACATTTGTTTGGTATTATTGGTACTTCATGTGACTCTATCCACCATGCAAATATAAAGTTGAGGAAGAGGAGCAGTACACACAATGGAACAACCACAATATATCAAAGTGTAGCACAAACAAGCATAAGGATCCTTAAACTTCAAAATCTGAATCAGTCAATGCAATAGGTGGTGCCAAGCGACACAATTCTTTAATGAGTAGATGTATAAGATGAAATACAGGTAGGTCCCCTGACACGGACCGTGTTTAGCCACTCTGGCTGCGGCAGGAGGGACAAGAGCCCAACACTAATAGTTAGTCATATTTCATAATTATTGATATGGCTGGTGTCTCTGAATCGCATGTGAAGAAGTCGAGGCAGCTCAAATGACTGCTAGTAGTCCCCAAGTGTCAAAAAATAGTACTGGGAACCCACGGGATTAAAGAAGTCAGAACCTGGAAATCCACACGACAGAGGGGTTAACCAGATCATACAATCGTCTTGCACTTAATTCCTGGATTTGACTTCAGATTTCGTTGTTTAATAACGATGCTGTCGTTTCTGTTGACCACTTCCGCGTTCTTTAGAAAACAAAGTTTTGGGGTTTGTTCTGTGGTACTGTTTTATAGTATTGGTGCCACCTTTTTTTATGATAAGGGGGGTATTCTTATGTGTAAATACAAAAATTAAGAATAGTAAATGTTTAAATGTTTGGGATAGTGCTAGTATAATACTAATTGAAAGCTTAACAAAAATTTAAGAGGTGTCCTAAACTGCTAGAGGAAGGCAGAAGTCTTGGAACTCCTGAGTCAGCCACGAATGCAGGAGAGGTATTGCTTTCAGAAATTTAGCAAGTAATGGAATTTCATACTTTTGCATACCGTTACACTGCAACTCTTGCACACACATACTTATATAGGTGGAAAAGGAGGCCATTTTGATTCATCCCTTCCTGGATCCTCCATTTCTTTCTTTTCCTTTTCCCCAGAACCTTCCCTTTCCTTGTCGCTCCCAGAGCCTTTCCACTTCCTTCTCTTTTTACTAAAGTTTGCCTCCTTTCAAAAATAAAAAGCCATTCAGCAATCTACATGCAGACTGCTGGCGGCTAATGAATGGAAGAACCCACTACTGTGCTATGCAGCTGCCCAACAGCTATTTATAGGCCCAGAGAAAAGCCACTATCACAGCACTAGCTCACTCAGCCCTTAAACAGCATGGTTAAAATTCATTACCTGTAAACCCAGATCCAAGAATGCTAGTATTAAACCTAGCAAATGCATGTGAATGCACATCATAATAAAAAATAAAAAACAGCTTCCTCTCAGCTCCAAATAATGGATAATCAAAAACTGACTCAGCAAAAATACAGAGATTTTAGATCAAATAAATATGCTGAAAAGGTATGGGTAATAAATCATCAAACACCGCTTTTCCAGCGCTCATCAGCAGGCACTCTCTGAGCTGCACAACAAACTGGCTAACCACGGAAAAGGCAGTCAGAAAGCGAAATGTGTACTTTTGGGGAAGTATGCAAGTTCAGCCTGTGAAAATAAAATGCTGAGTCCGTCATTCCTGGAAAGATTTGAAAATATTTGCAAGGGAAGCAGCCCTGGATTTGAAATTGGCACCCATTATGCCTGTGCCTCGGGCGGCAGTCATTTAGGGGCAGTGGACTTGCTGACAATTGCTGCCTTCCAGCTCTGCTGGATCTCATTCAGCAGAAAACAGCTCTTTAGTACCCTGTAACAGACCCTCACAGGAGGTGAGGGAGTGAAAGCACCAAAGCACTTAGGGGCAGCAAAATCCTAAATCTGTCCCCGATTTTAAGGAAGCAAAATCATCAAAATCTAGGGGGTATGACTTTGCAGAAAAATTCACAAAAAACACATGCTTATGCAAATGTTATCAACAGAATTCAAAAGACAATAGAATAGACATCACCCTTTATGATATATCTATTTCTTTATTTATTGAAAACAAACATATTCTGCCTCTTCCACATCATAATTCAGCGCGGATTACATAACCCCTTTATTATTTTGGGTTTTTTTTTAAGGCAGTGAAAGATTGCAGGTTTGCTGAACTATTCCATTTTCTGATTTTTTGCCTGGACATTCTCTTATTAACATTGTGACAAGCAGTTCTGTGGATATATAAAATCTTGGCAAACATTTGTGAAACTGTGCATGAAACCAAGGTTTTATTTTTCACATATGCATATTCTTTAAATATCACCCCGCAGTATCCGACACTCATCTACACACAGGACCTGCTGCAATGACAGACAAGGTGTATGAAAACATCACAAATGAGGTAAATTCTTAGGTCTTTAACTTTATACCAAACTACTTTAAGAGGACACACAATATTTCAATCTACATATAAAAAATACATTTAAAGAGGTCAACCTATTGGCTCAGTGGCAGTACTGTCCACTGCTATGAGAAAAGACCTGAGTTTGATTTCTAGCTCAGGTCTTCTGCTACCCTGGTTGACTAGGGAAGGAGATGTTATGGAGACAGAATTCATAGTTCTTGAAGGACGGAGTCAGGGGCGGTTCTATAATGAGGCAGGATAAGGCGGTCACTTCAGGTGGTAGAATTTTAGGTGGCAAAAAATGACCCTCTCAGAACACTGCTGTGGCATCTGCCTCACACTGCTTGCCCCGCCACAGCTGCCTCATACTCATACATGGGAACTCTCCGGATTTGGCCCAGCGACTCCGGAATTCTGAATAAATTGCCGGGTCTCCAGACCACACCTGAAAACTCCGGGTGCCCTGCTGCAGAAGGCTGGAAGAGAAAAGGCCTGGAGCAGCGCGCACTCGAAGAAGGAGAAGCATCAGCACCTATGCCCCCAGAAGAAAACATGAAGCCTGGTGCTGTGCGACAAGAAAGAAGAGCAGGAATGTTGCCCTCCTCCATGAGAAACTGAAGACACAGGAGGAGGAGCAACAATGTTGGGCCGCACGCCGAAAATAAAACAAGGGCAGAGTGGGCAGATGCTACTGGAGGAGGAAGTGGAGTGCATGTCCCATGGGCCTGGGGAAAGAGGAGGCTTCTGTGGCTAATGAGAATCGAGGTGAGAGGAGACAGTGAGAGTGCATGTGTGTATGGAAGAGGGAGAGAAGTGCATGAGTGTATATGTGTGTACGCATGTATGGGTGTGTGTAGAAAAGAGAGAGGGGGGCAGAGGGGGGCGGGGCGGCAGAGAGGGATGGGTGGGAATGCCATCTCCTCCCTCGCCTCAGGCAGCAGATTGCCTTGAACCGCCCCTGGAGGGACTCAAAGTCATTGTGCAATGGTGACACCTAGTGGCTAGATATTGGGTTCCAGAAGGACCCTTGGAGCACGGTTCCCAGCCAATGACTGTTGCTGCAATGAATGGATGAAAGTGATATAAAATAGGGGGGAAAATCTCCAGGTAGTTACACAAATGAAGGCTAATGGTACCATCTCCCAGCTGGCTCTGATTGTGCTGAAAGTCTAAAGGAGCAGGAGGAAAACTGGTAGGTTAAAAAATATAAACTTTTCTTTAAAAAAGCAGTTCCTTTGTTTAAATGTTTGTAAAACACATTTTCAAATGCAATAAGTACTTAAAGTACATGCGACCACATTTTTGGTATGGTAGAATACTACTAGTGGTGCAGGGAATCTTTAGGCCTCTCCTGGTTTATGGATATCCCTTCATGAAGCAATTTGATATCTGAAGTTCTGATTTCAGATGGTAGAAACAGGATTACAAATTTCACAAGCCGTTGGAATAAAGTTCAAAACCAAGGACTGGCCTAAAAACTCCCTCCAGAAACTGAGTCACTTGGTAGTTCTGCATTGAGGATTGCAGACAAAAGCAAATCACTCAGAATAATTTGAAAGGAGTATGGGTGGTCTACAGTAAAAAGAATGAGTAGCAGCAGCTGGTTCAGAGAAGGAGCTTGGTGTTCTTTCAAGCCCTATCGGTAGAAGAAAATATACATGACTGTCTGTTTTCAGCTGGTGTGCAACTCTGAAGTTATATTTAGTTTAAAATGGTGATTCAGTGAAACCCTAAATGGATTTCCTGTATCACGAGCATTTTCTACAGTGTGTTTTCCTTCCATTGGATTGCCAACCTATCCATTGGAGGAGTACTAACAACTTTGCTCTGTATCATTCAGTTGGCAGTTATGATAATGAACATTTCTCTTTTTGCTCTGATTTTTGTTGTCAGTCCTAAAGAGAAACAGTAATACAGTAACATAGATGGCATGATGGCAGAAAAAGACCAACCGGCCTATGTAGTCTGTCAGTTATTCTGTCCAAAATACTATGGATAAGTCCCAGATGTCTACAAGATATCTATCCTTATTCAGGACAGTCTTTTTATCTTCCTCCTTGATATTCTACCATCTTAGGTAGATGAGCATACAGGACCCAACTTAGCTCCCATCTTTTCAATGTCTAACCACAGAGCTCCAAAACAATCCAAATAGTTAGTTACACCAATGTGGTTACTGCCCAAATATCTGACCTCCGAAGTTCCTTGCATAGCCTTCCAGACAGACCCGGTTAGATAGTGCCTGCATTCTTGCTAAGTCTTCTAGTTATTTCTGTACTTGCAGCCTGACAGATTGACCCAGTTGTTAGTTTTTTTCTATCATCACAGCTTCACCTAAATAGCTACTGTACCATTACTAGTGACCATTCAAGGCTCCCTGCCTAGCCTATCAGAGACCCAGCTACATGAGTACCTGCATTTCCATCAAAACCTTTTACATTTCATATTGACCACTTTGTCATTCTAGCAGCCACAACATTCATTGTTGAATTAGACAAGTTTGAAATTTAAGAACTTAAACACATGCCACTAGGTCATGCTTCTGTTATCTCGTCACTTTTAGAGACTAAGGATCCTCTTTGCTTATCCCATGCCCTCTTAAACTGTATTACTGTGTGAGAGGCGTCCCAAAAGAGGCGTCTCATCACTGAGAGATCCCTGGAAGGAATTCTAGGTGGGAGAGACCACTTAACCTCTACTTGGGTTCTGATGCTAATTTTTGTGGAATGAAGGATGTGGAGGATACTGTAGGAGTGCAGAGGTTTCCCATATACCATAAGGTTCAGAGTATGGAAAGTATGATGTTAAGGGTAACTGCTGGTAATTTGGGAAAGTGTGTGAAATGACACTCATTTATGGAGTAATTACATTGAATTGCCATTAAACAGCATTGTGTTGGAAACAGGATGCTGGGCTTGATGGACCTTGGTCTGACCCAGCATGGCAATTTCTTATGTTCTTATGTTCTTATGTATGATAACATTACACAATGCATGTGTACTAAGGAAACTATGGGTAGTATGTTCATTGGACTATATTGTGTTGTTTCGGAGGTGGACCCTTGTGCTGAGGTGGGGTTGTCGCAACCCATAGGCAAGGACCTACGGGTCCCCAACATCAGCAGGTGGAGTGGGCTGAAGCTAGAGGCCACTGGAGCTTCACCTATACCAGCCCTCGTTCCCCTCAGGCTGAGCCTTTGGGTGCCAGGGCCAGCAGGACTTAGGTGGGCCTCGAGGTTAGCTAGAGAAGATAGAAGATTCAGCCCAGAGACAGCAGTCGGTAGATGGTGTAGTCCTAGCCTGGACTGTATTCGGTACTGGAACTCAGGTGCCAAAGGAACAAGGAGAAACTGAAGGCACTTAAGCAAAGGAAGGCCGAAGCCTTGAAAGTCCACATCCAGAGGCACCACTGACAGGCTAGGGTTAAAGCCGGTGACGAGTAGAAGTTGTGGCAAGCAATGTAGAACTCTGGACACTGAATAGTCTGTAGCGTAGCTGTTCAAGGCAGTAGTTAGGGCACGGAGAAGGCAGGCATAGTCAATCAAGGCAGTGGTCAGGGCACGGAGAAGGCAGGCATAGTCAATCAAAGCAGTGGCAAGCGTAGCAGGGGGTATCCAAGTGTAGCAAAGGTCCGGAGCTAGAGAGAAGCTGAAGCTCCTAATGGTTTAAATGAAGACATTGATTGGTTCATCATTTGCTGACGTGTTTGGCTTTTGGTGTTCAGTTGGGCACACTGGTGTTTGATTGACATTCCTTGTGAATAGCAACTCTAATTGGTCATTGAGAATCTCAAAGCAGTAAATAAATTGACTACCTTTTTCTCTCACAGAAACAAGGATTTGATTGGAGAAGATGGCGAATTCCCCTGAAGCAGAGAGCAGTTGAGTGCACTCTCAAAACTCTGTCAGCGTTGGGTGTCAAATGTATTTCTTGCTCACATAAGTTAAGTACTTTTTTGAGATAAAAGAAAATTGAAGGATTTTACTTGCAACAAAAATTATAAAAAATTATTGAACTTTGTGTGACACATTCCCTGTGATGATAGTGTTTCCCTGCAGCGTTTTCGGCCATTGAGGTGTAAAGTTTGAGGGATTGTGTTTTTGTTATTTAATATAAGGCTTTGGAGTTGTTTGGTGCAAGGTTTATCTCCTATGATCCTGGAAGAGACTCTTCTTGGGCTCTTCCAGCACTTAGAATTTCTGACTGTGCCAATTTCAACTCTATTTCTCCTCTCTATGAAAACATTGGCCAGGAGCCCATACACTTCCCTATCTCCTCTCAGCTTCTCCTCACCAACAATACTCAGGTGCCTCATGCAGAAGCACTATTTATATGATACTTTAACCCATCCCCTCCAAGGGAAACATATTTCCCTTCTTGAGCAATGCTTGAGCAAATTTCACTGAACTTTTCATGAACTTCCTCTGCAGAGAAAAATGGACTAATCTCTGGCAAATTCCTCAGTGACTCTAGTTATTTTGTTTGAGAAAATGAAATAGTATTTAATATTCTGTTTAGGAGATTAATAGCATTTATTTTCCATTATGCAGATGATATTGTTTTTTTGTTGAAAAAATATTTTTAAACCTTCTATAAAAATGATGACTTTGAAAAAAGTGGTAAAAAATGGTGTTTCATGGTTTTATTTTAACATCAATGTATAGATTGATTAATTTTTTCCTCTTACAGATGGCATCCCTACACTCAGGTTCCACATCATACAACTTCATGGTGTGGATCTCCTGGCATTCTGTTCCTAATCCGTGGTTGTGTGTTATAAATTTTACTTCCACAGGTCTTGAAGGAAGCAATATCCAAAGAGAGAGGAGAGCCGTGATCCTTAATCCAAGGAGCTCATGAATCTTTGAATATGTAGGATGCACTACCCATTGTGTCTCAGTAGGAAATATGGTGTTGTGTTTCTGCTATTACTGTACTGTTTGTAAGTAGGATATGAATGTACATGCCAGGTGGAATTTACATGCCTCCCTCTTGGGTTATGCTATTTCCATGTGCAGTTCATTTAGTTTTGGGCATAGGTTCATTTTGTTTTTGTTCATTGCCTATGAGGGACACTATCCAAGTGGCTTGTGTGTAAATAAAAAAGAGTTGTTGGTGATGACCAATTCTATGGAATTCTTCTCCTAGGAGAGCAAAGGCATGTAAAGTAAAGTATTGGGTTTGTTGATTTCAATATCATATTTATGTAAGGTATTGTCTTAACTGTTTTTGTAATTTATAATGTGGACGTACTTGTTTTTCAATCTGTGCTGTACACAGGCTCTACTGGGATACAGCTCTCCCAAATAGCCAGACCTGATAAACCATTTTAATGTCATTCTTTTCAACACCTTGCTACATTCCACATTTATTTATTTAAAAAAAATTTATAGACTGCTTAGGAACAATTTGAAGCAGTTTACATAAAAACAATAATAATAAAAAAAATCCTTAAAACAAGTAAAACATAAATGCTTATAACTAATGATAAACATACCTTACTGAGCTGATCACCTGACATAAGACTGAGAATAATACTGGGCTCTCAGTGCCAAACTGATCAAAGGTCAGTGGAAATTGCTCAGGAAGACTATTCAAAAAGATAAATTAGACATGGAAAACATCCTTTCCTCTGTCTCAGCAAGATGAGCCAGTTACACAGATGGAACAGTTAACAGATAAGATTGTAAAGAATGGAGTGAATACAACGGGTTATAGAATTTCAGCGTAGTACAAATCCATGGGCAGACAAAAGTATCAATAAATTAATGAATAATTGTTGCCACTTTATATTTATTTATTTTATTTAAAATTATATATTATATATATATACCACATGTTCACTAGTGTTGCAGCAGTTTAGTGAACATGTGGTATATAAATAATTTTAAATACATAAAATATACTTAATAATAAATAAAATAACTTTTACTCTGAACTCAACAGCAAGCCAGTGCATATCATGGAAAACTGGAGTAACATGATTATTGATACTTGAACCTGTTACTGTATTACCCTTATGGTGGACGAAGGGATTCCCAAATACCAAGAGTTGCAATAATCTAACCTCAAAAAAATTAAGGCCTGTAGAACTATCTGGAAATCTAAAAAAATAAGCAGCAGTTTCAAATGATGATGCAACTAAAGTGGCTTAGCAACTACATTCACTTGTGGGCGCATACTTAAGTTAATGTCTAGGATCACTCCCAGACTTTTTACCTGTCGCAAAATTGGAATTTCATGGCAAATATTAATTTTCATGGTTTATCCAGAGAGATAACCCCTTCCTGAGAGAAAACTCCATTTACCACTATCCTTTGTTGCCTCCCACTCAGCTAGTTTCAAACACAGTCAGTCACTCTAGGATCCATACAAGGATGTGTGATTTATTTATAAGTCTTCTGTGTGCAATCATGTCAAAGGCCTTGCTGAAATCTAAGTACACTAGATCTAGCGCTCTCCCTTGATCCAACTCTCTGGTCACCCAATCAAAGAAATTGATCAGATTCATCTGACAAGAGTTACCTCTAGTAAAACCATGCTGCCTTGGCTCTTGCAATCCATTGGATTCCACAATTTGCTCTATTATCTATTTTAGCAGTGATGTCATTAGTTTGCTCACCACAGAGGTCAGACTACCTGGCCTGTAGTTCGGAGCCTCCGCCTTACTTCCACTTTTATTAATAGGAACCACATCCACCCTTTTCCAGTCCTCCTGATCTACTCTAGACTCTAAAGCATTGAAGAGATCAGTCAGTGAAGCTGCCAGGACATATCTTAATACCCTAAGTTCCATTTGTCCTGAAGACTGGATGTGATATGATATGTGGAGCTTATTTTTCACACCCAACAGTTTCCACATATGTTTAATTACCTGTCCAGTAAAATGTGGGCCTTAGTCTGACTCTACTTCCATAGGCAGACCCCAACAACTGAACACGTGATTCAAGAGAAGGGTGACTGTGATCCAGCAGTTGTTAGGAGCAGGTATGCACTCTACTCACTTAGTAAACAGGCAGGTCACTGTGAACATATATTTGTTACCCCTAGAGGATCTGACAACAGACCCAACCCAATCTATTTGAATATCAGACCACAGCATGGTAATACCTCAGGTCTATAAGGGTGCTCTGTGTGCGGGTGAAGTGGACTGGAACCTGCAGCAAGTGAGACAACCTTTTGTGTATGATTTCACATCCTGGTACATTGCAGCCAATAGGCTACTTATTTCAGGGCATCATAAGTGATCTGATCACCCTGGTGTCCAGCAAATGGCTCATCATGGGCATGCTGTAGCATGATCCCCCTATAGGACTGCAGGATTACCCATTGTGTGATTCCCTTCTTACTGGTCCTTATCAGTAAGTCTTTTACTCTCTGAAACTGATTTCTGGAAACGTAGAGGAGCCGTATCCCCATATCTGTCTGATAATCTGTTTCGGTGAGGGGATTCACATCAGGAGCCTGGATTAAAGCATAGAACTTTCCCAGGGTAGGATCTCCTTTCTGGGCATTCACTAGGTCAAAGATGGGCATTTCACTATAACATTGGGGTATGGCGACAGCGGCCTGCTTAGTTTAATTCCTGGTGACTGTTTTCACTTCTACTGTGGGAGATTCTTTCATTTGCCAGAGCTTATCTGATGTGGCACCCTCCTTGGCAAGTTGGTCTGCAAGGCATTTGCCTGCCTTGTCGGTACCTGTGACTTTAGAATGACCTTTTACCTTTTTCCAGTAAACTATCATTTCTTTTTCTTGCACTAACTAATCTAAGGCTAGAATCAAATCTTGGTGTTTGATGGGTTTCTTTTTAAAATTGAGCATTTGATTGCTTTCCAGTTAGGCAGATGTGTCATATTGACGGCACTGATTGAATTTGGGCATTGCAATTGGCGGCAACAATTGAATTCTTCCGATGTCCATCTGAAATGTTCTATGTTAAAATAGGCTTCCTTCCTGCCGGCAAGCTACAGGCTGACAAGACGACAAGATACGTTTACCTCCTTATTCTTTATTCATTTTGATTCAATCTATTTCAATTATTTTGTGATTGTCATTGACAAGATCGTGGATATACTCTTATCGAGAAGATTATGGATACAATTCATAAATTGATTTTATTTGCATAAAAATCATCAAACATTTTCCATGTTTATGGACTATGTGTGAACATTAACAATGACCTATGATTATTTATAAGGCCGAGTTGTAAAGTGGTTATTCGATCTCAATGAAGCCTAGTATGACTGTCATTTAATAGTTCTTCAGTGTCTTTAATTCATTCTGTCAAATTTTGAGGCTAGTAGGTCTATGATTTTTCATATTACACTGTGACCTCTATTCCTCACCACAAAATTGTTTGTTTGTGGAGTCCACTGTTCATATGAAATTATGTCTGACATAGTCAGAATCTGTGCAGATTACAATGATCTGTAAACCATGCTGTAAAGCCGGTTGCACAGCTATCAGTGCTGTGGTGAGCTCTGCCTATTGATTTGATTTGGATCCCAGAGCATAGCCAAGGGAAGTACTGGGGTAATTCTCATCCCAAGCTATTCCTACTCCAGTTACTAATTCATGGTCACTATCCCTGTGGAAAGCACAACCGACAACATAGGCTTAGAAAAATGGTTGTGCATTTCTTCGTCATTGGTGTAATGATGATGGGGTTCTGTTATCTCAGTCTCAGGTTCCGAGATCAACTCTGGTTCTTCTTCAGCAGTGCAATTGTGTAATTTGGCTAAATTATGAGCCACAACGTTTTATGTCCTTGGGCATATCGTAATTCAAACGGCCAACCTTGAAGAGTGAGTGTCCAGGAAGCGATTTTGATGCTGAAGACCTGACTGGCTTTGATTTGGTCGCTGGCTAGAAAATTTATGGACTGATGGCAAGTATCTACTATTAGTTTCTCCCTTTGCACATAGCTTCTAAAGTGTTGAAGCACCCATACTGAGGTTAGCAGGAATTTCTCACATTCTATTTCTTTTCCACTTCTGTCAGTGCTTTACTAGCATATGGAATGACCTGCCGGTCAGTATCATATTTCTGGTAGAAGACAGCACTCATGTACTGGGGAGTGAAGGCTAATTCTTGGAAGAAACTCCTGGATAAGCGAGACAGGGAGCTTTACCCAGGATTCCCTTGAATTCATCCATGGCTGCTTGCTGCTCAGATCCCCACTGCCAGGGTTCATCCTTCCTCAGGAGTTTTAGCAGAGGCTGTGTGATCTCGGCATACTGGTCTATGAACTGTCGTGAGCAATTGCATATTCCCAGGAAAGAACGTAACTCTTTCAGAGCGATAGGTGTTTTATTTTTTGTAAAGCTTCTATTCTTTTCTTTTGTGGAAGTAATCCCTCCACTGAGACTTCATATCCTAAATAATTAAGTGACTTCCTAAACCACTGTCCTTTTGAGAGAGACAGTTTAGCTCCCATCGCCTGCAGCTGGGGCAAAACATGATCAATCTCTTGCAGGTGCTCCTGGAAGTTGGTATTCTTAATTAGGATGTCATCCTTGTGCACTAAGGTTCCCCTGGCATCTGAACATAAGAACATAAGAACATAAGAAATTGCCATGCTGGGTCAGACCAAGGGTCCATCAAGCCCAGCATCCTGTTTCCAACAGAGGCCAAACCAGGCCACATGAACCTGGCAATTACCCAAACACTAAGAAGATCCCATGCTACTGATGCAATTAATAGCAGTGGCTATTCCCTAAGTAAACTTGATTACATAGGGAATAGTTAATGGACTTCTCCTCCAAGAACTTATCCAAACCTTTTTTGAACCCAGCTACACTAACTGCACTAACCACATTCTCTGGCAACAAATTCCAGAGCTTTATTGTGCGTTGAGTGAAAAAGAATTTTCTCCGATTAGTCTTAAATGTGCTATTTGCTAACTTCATGGAATACCCCCTAGTCCTTCTATTATTCGAAAGTGTAAATAACTGATTCACATCTACTTGTTCAAGACTTCTCATGATCTTAAAGATCCCTCAGCCGTCTCTTCTCAAAGCTGAACAGCCCTAACCTCTTCAGCCTTTCCTCATAGGGGAGCTGTTCCATGCCCTTTATTGTTTTGGTTGCCCTTCTCTGTACTTTCTCCATCGCAACTATATCTTTTTTTGAGATGCTACGACCAGAATTGTACACAGTATTCAAGGTGCGGTCTCACCATGGAGCAATACAGAGGCATTATGACATTTTCTGTTTTATTCACCATTCCCTTTCTAATAATTCCCAACATTCTGTTTGCTTTTTGAACTACCTCAGGTAATGCTTTGTGTAGGTAAATGTTGAAGTCTGCTAGTGTTTTTAGATACCCAAAGGGAGTTCTGCTTCAGGTGTATTGTTTCTTCCCAAAAGAAAAAGCCAATTTATACTGATCTTTAGGTTCTACAGGGACTGTCTAGAACCCTGAGGCCAAATCAAGGCTGGTGAAATATTTGGCTTCCTGAATTCGGATTATATTTTGATCCAGGTGGGCCATGGGCCACCTGGACAGGAGCACAATTTTGTTCAGTTTCCTATAGCTAATCTCCATGTGCCATTCTTTTTCAAGATGGGCCATAAGGTACTGTTACATTGTCTGATAATTCCTCTTTCTTCTAGGGTGTTTAAGATTTCTTGCACTGACTCGTAGGAAGCTAGTGGTATTTTGTATAGGCATATGAAAACCGGCTTGCTTTTGGGGTCTTTCAGCACTTGTGTAACATGTAAGTTAGTCAGGCTGAGTATTTTTCTGACCTCTGCTGCCTGGCCGACCCTGACACTTGCTTAGGATCTTAAATCATTGCCTCTCTTTCTGCTTTATATTTGCACAGGAACTGACAAACAGGCACATCTGATAAGGTATCCTTCAGTGTATCAGGACAAGGCCTCTTCATTTTCCACAGAGACAAGGTTTTAAAGTTCACCTGGTCAAAGTTCCTTCTCTTGCTGTGACAGTGCCTTTTTGGGGTCTGTCAGAATTTGGCCTGTGCATGGCTATTATAATTCATAATTGGTGCACCAGTGGTAAACATGAGATATCTCTCTACAATAGGGCTGACATAATCAGGAGGCACCACTGTGAGTTTCGTGCAGTAGGGCCTATATTATATGCATACATGCACACACACATGTCTAAGGGGAGGCAGCGGCCTGGCCAGGATGGCAGTTTCAGAGGCAGTTGGTGGCATACAGCAATGGCAGCATTCTGCCATGACAGGAGCCTCCGGCAGCATTGGTTAGCGGTTGGGGTAAGTGCTGCAGCTCGTGGGGCAGTCCCTTGAGACATCAAACGAAACCCTTACAAAATGAGCATTCACAATCAAACACACAAATAAAATAACATTAATGCAATAAGAATATTATAACATAAAAACCTAAAACAAAATGAACCAGTGCCAACCCCAAAACAACACCTTGCAAAGGATATAAACCGGATGGAGTCAGTCCAAAAGATGGCTACTAAAATGGTCAGTAGGGATGTGTATTTGTTTAAACTAATGTGCAAAATGCAATGAATAAGGCCAATTTGATTGATTCAAGGGGCCCTTGAAAAAAACCGGAGGCTCCCAGAATGAAATAAACCTTATTCATTGTATTTATTTTAAATGAATGCATCAGACCTGGGCCTAGGCCTAGGCCTGAGGTTGGGGCCTCACCTAGGGCATAGCCTGAGACCCAAAGCAGGGTCACAGTCGATGCCCAAGCACAACACCAGTGCCTTGGCCTAGGTCTAGACATAGGCTTTAGGCTGAGGCCTCACCTAGGGCATAGGCCAAGGCCCAAAACAGGGGCCATGGCCTAGGCCCGAGCATGACATTGGGGTCTTGACCTACGCCTGGGCTGATGCCAGGGCATCAGCCAAGACCCCAGAAACATTAAAACAAACTTACCAGATCTGTCAGGTATCTGACAAAGGCTGGGTCCTGAGGCTTGAGTTTGGCCAGGGCCCAGACACAGATTCAAACCTGCGGCCTGGCATGGAGGCTGGGTCCTGAACCTGAGGTCTTGACCTGGACCCAGGCCTGACACCAGAGCCCAGACTGAAGGCTGGGTCCAGATACAAGGGCCTGAGTCTAGGCCAGAGCCCAGACCCTGGCCCTTTGCCGCAGCTTGGCCCAGAGTCTGGGTCCTGATACTGGGGCCTCAGCCCAGACCCACGCCCAATGCCAGGGCCTGGCCCAGAGGCCAGATCTTGACGTCTGGGCCTCAGCCCAGGGTCAGGCCAAGGTCTGGAGCTCCTCTTCTTTCTTTGGATCTTTTATTGCCAACTGACACCATCTGCTGGGGTTGTATAGGAGTTAACTCTAGTGTGACCCCCAATGGACAGCATCAGTACATCAAAATGGTGCAGTGCATCAAAATGACGCCATACATCTTGCCATAAATCACCTTGCAGTACATCAAAATGGCTTCATCTGCTGGGGTGAATGCGCTGGATTAATTAACTCCAGTGCAACTCCAGCAGATGGTGTCAGTTGGTGGTAGAACAGCCAAAGAAAGAAGATGTAGAAGAGGTGTTCTGAGGCCTGGGCTCTGGACTGGGCCTGACCCTAGGCCGAGACTCAGACATTGGGACCCAGCCTCTGGGCTGAGCTGCACCACAACATTGGGTCTGTGCCCAGGTTTCCGACTAGGCCGAGGCCCAGGCATTGTGACCTGGCCTAGGTCCGGGCCAAGACCCTGGCATTGGGTCTTGGTCTCTGGGCTGGCCCCCAAGGTCCTGGCATTGGGTCCTGTACTCTGGGCCGGCCTGCAGCATTGGACCTGGGCCCAGGCTTCAGCCTAAGCCTATGCCTCAGCTTTGTGTAGGCCAAGGCTGAGGTCCTGGCAATCTACTGCAGCTTCGGCCTAAGCAAGACTGAGGGTTTGGCCTGGGCCTAGGCCTTGTCAGCCTCGTTAGGCGTGGACCCATTTCTGGCCTAAGCCAAGCCTTGGTTTTGTGTAGTCTGAGACTGAGGTCATGGCGACTAATCACAGCCTTGGACTATGCAAGGCCGAGGCTTTGGCCTGAGCCTAGAGCAAGTGGATCCCCACCAGACTGGGTAAGTGGGGGTGGGTGGGATCTTGGCCCTGCCATTTTTACTGGGTGGGTGGGAGGGATCATTGGTGGGGTCAAGAGGCCCCATTTATGTTTTTTTCTTAGTATTTGGAGTTTGATATATTTTTTAATGTTTTGGTTTTTTCACACCAATGAAACAAATCCAACATGAACCGAAATTCGTGTGAAAAAACCTCCCAAACACAAACCGAGAAACAAAAATTAATTTTTTTATCCCTGCACACTCCTAATGATCAGTGGTCTCCATTGTAAAGCAGATGGGAACAGACAAAGATTTAAACATGTATATCCTAATGAAAGGTGGTTTAGAGCAAATATTTTAGAGACATATAAATAACTCAGAGGTATCAATGTATAGGAAACAGGTTTCTTTCAACAGAAAGTTAATTCTGGAATGATGGGTCATGGGATGGGGGTGAAAGGGGGTAGACTGAGGAGTAATCTAAGGAACTATTTCTTTACAAAAAGGGTGGTGAATGTATGGAACAGACTTCCAGAGAAGGTGGTGGAGAGAAGGACAGTACTTAAATTCAGGAAAGGCTGAAGAGGTTAGGGCTGTTCAGCTTGGAGAAGAGACGGCTGAGGGGGGATATGATAGAGGTCTTTAAGATCATGAGAAGTCTTGAACGAGTAGATGTGACTCGGTTATTTACACTTTCGAATAACAGAAGGACTAGGGGGCATTCCATGAAGTTAGCAAGTAACACATTTAAGACTAATCGGAGAAAATTATTTTTCACTCAACGCACAATAAAGCTCTGGAATTTATTGCCAGAGGATGTGGTTAGTGCAGTTAGTGTAGCTGGGTTCAAAAAAGGTTTGGATAAGTTCTTGGAGGAGAAGTCCATTAAAGGCTATTAATCAATTATACTTAGGGAATAGCCACTGCTATTAATTGTATCAGTAGCATGGGATCTTCTTAGTGTTTGGGTAATTGCCAGGTTCTTGTGGCCTGGTTTTGGCCTCTGTTGGAAACAGGATGCTGGGCTTGATGGACCCTTGGTCTGACCCAACATGGCAATTTCTTATGTTCTTATGTTCTTAAAAAGCATGGGATAAACAGAGGATCTCTATGAGAGTAGTAGAGATTGTAAAGCCAAGCAATTGGTGTAGATATGCAAACTAGATAGGCTATATGGTCTTCTGCTGTCATATTTCTATGTTTCTATTATATTTCATATGACTTAGAAACATTTCTGGCAGAAAATTATTCAGCTACTCCATCAAATCAAATTTGCATTCTATGTTAAACACACCTGATGATATGGCCGCTGCCTGAGAGACAAGCTGGGAGAGCTCTCCCCCAGTTTTATTTCCTGATCCAATTTTCTTGTTCCCAGCATGCCTCATACTAAATGGAAGGCGAAATTAAGGGAGAATGTATGTTCTTGTCCCTTGATGGAATTACAACAGCCTCGGATCGAGAGCTTTTTCGCGGCTCCACCGTCAATCCCACCGGAAGCACAGGCCGTTTCAGAGTCTGACGCAGAACGAATGGTGGCTCCAACGGCTGAAGTTGTTTCACGCAGCCCCAGTGTGCTGATAACGCCTTCCCCTCTGGGTAGTGCTTTTGCTGCTGATAAGGTAGCTCAGCCACTGCACCCTGAAGGGGGGGGGGGGGGCACAGAATGCTGTCGCTGAGAGGAGCTGGACCACAGGATTCTGGTAGAAATAGTGTGGTTTCACCTCTAATTGAGCCTTTGAGAACAGATGATTTTATGGGCCATGTCTCTGCTACAACTCTTCCCAGGACTGAGGAAGGCATTAACACCCCTATAAGAGCAGGCGACGGGGATGTCAAGGTATGTCTGATATCCAGACCACCATTGATTAAGCCAGCCATGATAACTTTGGACGCTGTTTGGAATGCACTTTTATCACTGGAATCAGCTATTTCTTCTTTAACCACTGCTACTCTTCTTGATACCAACCATTGTGTCCTTGCTACTGAAAGTTTGGTTGCCACCCATGGAATAAAATTTGAAGAATTGGAATCACAGATTACCACAGTTGAGAATGTCCAGCATAAGCTAGATCAGTCTGACCTGGTATTTCCAAAAAAAGTTAGAGAATGTTGAGAATGCATTGAGAATCCTGAATTTAAGGGTTTCCAATGTTCCACTAATCAAAATGATTTCCCTGAATAATTTATGTAAGAGCTACCTGTCTCAAATTCTTAAGATTCCACCAGATGCTAGGCCTGTTATCTCTAGAGCTTACTATTTACCTCAAAGTGAAGATGGAACACCAGAAAACCAAGTGCCAGACTCTTCTTTAAATTTGACAGACATTCTTGAATTATCTCAGGAGATGGTTGTCCTTAAGAGAGGAACTTTACTGGTTTCTTTCGCATTTATTTCATATAGAAATTCTGTGATCAGATGGTTTTCTTCGTAATCATTTACAGGTATTCCACAGAATGAAAATTTGGATATATCCAGGTATTACCAGGATAACAGAGGAGCGCAGAAAAAAGTTTCTTTCAATGAGATCTGAAGTGTTGTCATGGGGGGAGAGGGGGTATTTACCTTAAGATATCCTTGCATGTGTTTAGTGAAATATTTTAACTAATTATATTTTCTTTGAACCTTCACAGTAGCAGATGTTCCTTGACTTCCATGCCTAGGGAACTCTCTTAATATAGGTTCCACTAAATTAGATGTTAAGCAGCTGGGTAATCTCTCGAGGTTTTCTTTTTATCTTTTTTTTTTCATTGTATTTTTCACTCCTTATCCTCTTTGTTTCTTCTTTTTTTCTTGTTACTTAGGGATATGTACTATAGTGATATTTACTTTTATATATTCTTTCTTTATTTTTCTGTGTCACGATCTTGAGGCTTATCTCCTTTTTTCTGGTACAAGATGATTCTTGTGTTCAATTGTAAAATTCATTAAAAATAAAGCTTTATACAATTTGAAAAGTGAATAAGCCACCTTAAGGTGGATTTTAAGACTTGCCTCAGAATCATCTTTCACATTATCAGCCTCCTTGCAACATACAGTATATGATCCAATAAAAATTGTCAGTGTGGATTAAGGCAAAACATCCAAATGTAAAATATAAATTGAACAAAAAACTTCACAGACAACAATAAAGGCCCACCAGGACACATTGCCTATGTTCCCACTGTGATGTTAGCTGAAACTGAATAAGTGACAACACTTTCTCACACTTCAGTCCTACTATGGCCTATTTGAACAATTAAAAAAAAAAATCGAAGTTGCCAAATCCATAGGAATTAATTAGGGAAAAGAATTACGAAATGCAAAACAAAAGCCCTATATCATCTGGTTTAGAAAACACTTTTATATCTGTACTGAAGTTACAGAGAAAGTTCAACATAACATAGTTGCAGTAGCAAGAAAACAGAAAGAAGTGCAGTCTCATCCCGATTGCACACTTTGCATTGCTCTCCTTCTCTTATGACCAGCACAGCACATCAAGGAGGAACATTCCTGCCACAACAAATACAACATATCTCTTCTTTCTGTGACTGAAGACGTCTTCTCTCCATTCCATCTTGAAGATCTTCATTCGATCGCCCTGTGGTTGCAGTTTGCACTTGGAGCCACTAGGTGTCTCTGAAGCTCACTCCCTGGGTTGTTGAGTGACTGAAATATCCCGAGTGCAAACAGGAGTCGCTTGCTTCATTTTAAGCAACTCCCCCTTTCCAGATAACTTTGCAGCTATGCCCGATCTGCAAGAACTCGGGCTAGCAGCTCCCAGATCCCGTTAAAAAAAGAGGGAGGAAAAGGAAATCACGGGCCAAGGAGAACGGGAGCACAAGAAAAGTCTCCAAAAGTTTTTTGGTTTTTTTTTTAAAGTGAAGCAAGAACTAGAAAAAAAAAAGAAAGAAAGCAAGAGAAACAAACTGAAGCTGAGAGAGCAAGCTCTTGTTCCAAGGCAGGGGAAAGAGAGTGAGCCAGCTCGTCTGAATTTGGTAAAGATGAGCCTGTTGTCAGCCATAGACACCAGTGCTTCTGTTTACCAACCTGCCCAGCTCCTGAACTGGGTCTACCTATCCCTGCAGGACACCCACCAGGCCAGCGCCTTTGATGCCTTCAGACCCGAGCCCTCTTCTGCCCACCAGGACCTCAACAACTACACGAAAACCAGCACCGACCTGGGCTCCTCTCTCAACTCCAGCTATCTCAACAGCTTTCTACAGCTCCAGAGGAATGAGGTGGGTTTGGGGGGGGTTCTTTTTCTTTGTCTCCCATAGTATGTATTTCAGATTTCCCCAGATTTAAGGGGTGGGGTGGGGGTGGAGGGTTCTGCACGCCGTCTGTCAGACTCTATCCTGCAGGCTCTCTGCTGATATAATGCAGAAATCCCCCTGTGGACCGTAGGAACGCACAGTGCTCTGCGATCGGCCATGGTGTTGCAGGAGGAGCTCGGCTTTTCTCTTAATGCAATACTGTTTTACGCAGCGATGGTTTGCGAAGCTCGTGCTTTCTTGGAAGAACTTTTAAAGTCAGGAATCTGACAGCGGCCGAGATTGGCTCAGTTATTTAGTGTCCTCCAGAGACTGGGGAAACTGAGGCAGGAAACTTACCAAACCGTGCCCACCCCCTACTTACTTAGGATTTTTTTTTTCTTTTCCATGCATTTAGAAATCAAAGAGATTTCTGATATGACTCTTGATGCCCTTTGCCAAGTGCTACAGCTAAAGGCATTTCTGTCTCGGTCTTTTGTTAGCAAAAGGTTTTAGGACGTGGAGAGCTTTGTTATGTTTTTTTTCTAAGGGAAACATTGATTACTCGTATGTCTTTGCCATTCTGCCTTCTGTTAGTTAGGACACGGTTCTTGTTGACAGTCTGGCAAATGATTAAACAGATATGTATGTTTTCTGAAGTAAAGAATAACTGAGATACATTGGGGTTCTGCATGTTAACTACTAACAAGATCGTTCTGAGGTTTTAAATGCAAATATAATATTTCTTTAATGGCATCTCTGTAGATCTGAAGATTGAGCTGGAATTAATGGGTTCCATTAACATCAGTTATCCAGAAAGTACAGATTTGACCTTCCAAGAATCACCCAAGTATTTCCAGGAGCGAGGGACAGAAGCTTTTAAATGCACCCTGTACTTTTTCTGCTCTCCAAGTCCAGTGACTGAGCCCAATCCCATAGTCAATGCAAGGCCAAAGCTATAATAATAGAGTTTAAAGAATCAATGTTGTTCACGTCTGCTTAATTTCACTTGCAAATAACCCACCATTATAATGTGCTGAATTTCTCTTTCATGACAGCCACCTTAATAGAGATTTGTCTTTTTGGCAGGAGGTACCAGAAAGGGGCTTCGACTATTCATGTAAATCCACCTCCTTGATAATTATCTAGGAGGTCTTTGCAGTTTCAGACACAGCCTGTGAGATCAAAGTGAATCACAGTTTCTGTGGCCTGTATGCCATGCACTAATGAGGTAATAACGGAACCGCCTGAAAATTCTGTAGCAGGAATGGGGGCTGCATATTGAGCACTTTGCTTTTTTGCGTTCAGTGTCCTGTCACTAGAATACAAATCACCTTGCCACAGCTGAACTGTTGACTGGCTTGTGCTACTGAGTCTGCCCTGGTTACTTACCATTACTCTACTGTGGGGTTCTGTCCTTAGCTCAAACAATGACTGACATGTCTGTCGCCGAGAGCAGCATTTGGAAAGTGACCCTAGCCAGAGCCAAAATAGCAACAGATGAAAAAGTGATGGGATCATAGGGATGAAAATAAGCATGTGTAGCAGGAGCTGCTGTGCTCGCAGGGTTCCCTTGCACAGGAAGTCGAGGAGGGGGTTGCTATTATTCCAGCCTCCAATGCCTGCGGCTTGAGTATGTGACTTGCATAGCGACCAAAGGGGAAAAAAAAAAAAAGTTGGATCAGAATCCACAGAGTACTCTTAAAATTCTCCAAGATTTCCGTCCTGCTTACAGTTTCTACTACACTGGTGGCTTTCTCCATAAACAGCTGTTTGAGAAAGACAACTGCTTCCGCAGCTGAAAGCCCATTGTGCCAATTAACAAGCAAGAATGGCGGCTTGTTTTGCTGTAAAGCACCAATGATGGGGAAGTGGTCCACATGTCACCTTTGCTTGATGGTGCTGAAAAGTTTTAAGCTTTACCTTTTCTGCTGCTCCAGCATGTTTATCTGTCAGATGTGGTATGAAGCTACAGTTCGACTTGTTACTACGCCATCCATTGTAAACAAAGATTAGAGTTGTGTTTCTGTAGGTGGAATTACAGTAATTGATGTGTTGTCACTATATGTCAGTTGTGACAGGGAGCAGCCTAATCCTTAGGGCACCGTGCCTATGGCTCCGGAGTTTAAGACTCACTTCTTCCATTGGTTCTCTGTGTAACCCGGGGCAAGTTATTTTATCAACCTGTGCCTCCAGGACCCAGTTGAAAATAAGGCATCTATTTCAATGCAACTTTCCTGGCTAACAAATGAACAACACACATATTTCATAATAACTTGAGCATGCAGTGGACCTGTGTTGCTTCATAAGTAAATAATAAAGTAATACTGCGCGCAGGCACACGTCTGTTAGAAAGCCTTCATCCAAGTCTGTAAATGGACACTGCATAAAGTCTTCTAAACTGGTAAGGAACATGGGAGACAAAAGCCTCACTATTCGGTTACTAGGGGGTGGGGATGAGGTGGGGGAGGGGGAGGGGGGGTCACGGCTCAGGGAGGGAAAGTGAGTGGCAGAAGATGCCAAGGAGAGCACATAGTAGATGAAAGACTTGAAACCAAGGCCATGGCTAGGATGAGGGGCATAGCTGCCCAAGGCAAAATGCCCCTCGAGGGTGGAAAGTTGACTAAAATGCAAGGGTGAGACAGCAATAGATAATAAGCCAGAAAGAGGGCCACTCTCCTCCTACCATTCAGGCTATGGTGAGGAGATGAGAGAGAGAGGGGGAGAAAGGATTAGGAATCCAAATGGAGGGGGAGAGGAGAAAGACGCAGGTTCCAAGTGGGAATTGGGGGTGGGGTGGGGAAGGGGTGCAGACACAATTGCCTGCCCTGGGCACTAAAATGCCTTCCAGCCCTTCTTGAACCCATAGGCCCCAGATACCCTGCTGACTTAGGGCCAGATTCACTAAGGATATTTCTCCCCTTCTGTGGTTAAAACAGGCATCTTGAAACAGGCCCTTAGTGCTCAGGTTCAAATTTGCTCTTCATTTGTCACTAATAGTGCTCTGCATGTGCTGGCAGCTACCAATTACCCTTCCTTGTTACCCTTCATAGTGCAGGTTCCATACTGCCAGCAGTGCGGTTTATCTCCGTGCACATACAAATGAAGAGAATTCTGTAAGTTATATCCTTGGGCAAAAATAGTATTGAAAATGTGCATAGAGTAATACAGTTCATATGCATGTCATGGTATAGTATGCCTGCAACTACTTTTATTAAAATAATAATTTTCTAGTTTTCAGAATCATACAAAACATGACTAGCACCATCCAACCTGATCAAATTATATCCAATATGCTTTAAAATGTATTCTTATCTGGAGTAATTAGCATAAACTATCCATATAATCTAGATTAGAAAACTAGTTAGCAGCTCAGTTTTACCTGATGCATGTCCAATTTTCTGAGCAAAGCAATTTCCATAGTCAATATTGTCATATGTGATCGATGCCACTAGATACAGTTACTTATGACCTAGTGGTACCTGAATGGAGATTTCTCAGTAATAGAGGTAGGTACTTCCATGCGGGAAACACATTTGCCATCTGGGCTCAACTCTTATGCTTTGGGAGGGCTGCCAACTGGATCCATGTCATATAGACAGACCGAACTAGTCCTGGTTTTAATCCACAGCATAGATAGATCTGAAGTCAAAGTATTTCTAAGAAATGTAAAACTACGCAATCATAGACTGACTCTAGCTGGCCAGCTGACATGGATCCAATTGATAATAACACTACCTTTCAGGCACCCGAGGTAAGCAAAGTTGAAGAATCAGCCCCCACAGTCCCTAAACTAAAGAACTAAATCTTGCTGTAGCCATCAGAGACATCGTTACTGAACATTACATATAAAGCCCTAGAAGAAGTAACATGCTCCCAGCGATGAAGCTTACTAATGCCTGGCTTAGCTTTTTTTTAGTGCCGCTTATCAACTATTACCTAGGTGAGAAAAATCTGCTAGAAGTGAAAACCTAGTGAATGGGGCTGGGGTGAAAAAAATCTGTGGATTGAAGAGCTCCAGTTCAGCCTCCAGGAATATTACATTATATTTTATTTACATATGGTATTCACCAAAAATCACATTTTAATCCATTAACTGAATCTTCATCATGGGTGGTGAACCAAATACATCAATAAAAATATCTTCTGAATTTCTGATCCTCGCAAAGTTACAATAAGTTCTTGCTCCAAATTGAGATTTTTGTGGGTTAGGGGCAGGCAGAAAATATATCTAATTAAACAAAAAAAAATTAAACAAATCATGTCATTGTACCTTTCTACAGTGAGCTATATCAACCAAAACTCTGAAGGCCCCAATCTCAGTATATTTTCCGCAGTATGTAACAGAGCCAGGCATATTTGCCAAGGTGAGCGTACAGAGAGAAAGGAAGAATAAGGGTCAAATATTGAATACTGAATGGTTCAACTTTGTCTGCAGAGTTGTATATTGAGATACAGAAGACCCATGTGTGATTTCCCTGTCTGATGGTCTCGGAGTACATGTGCAGATATGATCCTTCTGGCATTCAAACTCTACCAGCTCTTGGCCAGCAAAGGACCTGCTTTACTTGGTTCATCATTCTGAGAGTGGACAGTAGGGAAAAACATTGGAAATGAGCCAAAAAAAAAAAAAAAGCTGTATTAATAATAATACTTACACTGTTTGGAATCAAATATACAAAAAACATTTTTTTTTTTTTTTGGGGGGGGGAGAGAGAAATCAAAATGGCATTTGTTCCGTAGCAGCTGCAGAGAGAGCTCCTCAGACTGACCTGTTGTTGCTGTTTTCCATTATTTTTATCTTCTTACAATGGATGAAAGGAAGAGTAAGGTGAAAATGTAACCTACCGAGTCTCCAGCACTTCTCCTTGGGTTAATGGATGTCTTTATTGGCTCTTCTCTGGTTTTGATCCCTACTGTTGGGGGGCCCACTGGAAGGTCACTTGAAGGGAAAGAATCGGCAATCCTCCTGAGCCTTGATACAATGTTAAAACCTGGCACGAGAACTCCACTGTCTTTGCTGGAGGGCTTTCTTCAATTTGGTGCTTCCTCTGGAATCTTGCAACCAGGCAGTCAGCGTAGTCAGTCAGCATGGAGTAACAAGTACAAGCTGAAAACAAGGCTTGAAATGCAGGAAGGCAATGCAACCATTCAGAACCTCATGCAGCTGGCAGGACAAGCAGTTGCTGGTTTATCTGGAGCTGCAGGACCCTCAGTAGATGTTAGAAGGAAAAAGAACAGCTATAGGGACACTAAAGGTCAGCGCCCTGAGAGCAGTATCAGCCTCATCTTTGAGCCATGGAACAGCTGAGAGGATTCCTTCAACGCCTAAGAGTATTTCTAGTGAATAGTTATGCCGAATTATTGCACGGATGGAGGACACTTTATCTGGATGTCTTACACAACTCTCCTTTGGTGTAGCAACTAGATTCAAGGACCAGGATGAGGTATTGTAAATCACCTTGAAATTGCTTTGGCAGGGTGAGTGATCATCAGCCAAAGCCGAACTCTTATTACAATCACATTTCTGCTCTACAGATGGTTAAATCTGGTTTGACTATAGAAAACCTTTCACTGCAGAACAAGGTGGAATATTTAGAAAATGCCTTTAGATACTGTAATTTGTGCTTTTTTTTATTTTCCCCAGGTCAACTCTATATCCTCATATGATAACCTGAGAAAGTATTTTTTGGATGTTTCAAAGTTTCCCTCAGCTGCTTGATATATTCGTGGTTATAAGCGTCTGCCTGATTCTGTAGAGGGGATCATGGATGTTTTTATTTCTTTGGATAGATTGAATATTTCTGCTCCTTTGGAAACCTCTCCAGAAAAGTAAAAAAGAGAACAACTCTGCTTGTCTCTTTTGCTTTAAACTTAGAGATTTAGTGCTTTGATCTCTCTTTTTTTTTTAAATAGATTTCCTCTTTCTGGGTTATAAAATAAGAATTTTCCCTGATTATTCACAAGCAATGTAATCAGCGAGGAGACATTTCTTGAATTACATCAGGCAGTTATATTATTTGGTGCTATTTATTTTCTTCAATTTCAATGTAAATTATTAATAGAAAGGGAATACGTTTGTTTTTACTAACCCAGATCAATTAAAGCTTTCTTCAGGATAAATTGTGTTACTACTTGGCACCCTTTGCGACGGTTCCTGCATCCTCAAGTCCTGTGGGTTAGATGAAGTTGGTTATTGAATGTACTGAATAAGACACAAATATAAATTCTATTCCCTCCCACTCCTGGAGTATTTTTTCCTTATTATTCACTCTCCCCCCCACCCTTTCTTGTGGACTTGGATTTTACAGCATTAGTTTGTTTTTTTCTCATTTTTCTTTTATAATTACCTATATCAGCTGAACCTAAGGATTTGTTCCTACAGGCCAGGCTGACATATAGATCTGCCACTGTGACAGCAAGTCAGGTGTATTATCAAACAAAAATTCAGACAGCCCTAAATCATCTGTTGGAATTCCTCTCAGTAGTGGGAAATCTTTTAATTATTTCTAAGGCATCTAATAAACTAGACAGTTTTGACTGTCAAGTCTTTTAGACTTATTGTGAGACTAAAATACATAGTTTGTTTACCATTGGGCCAAATGTAACTCAGTCTACGTTGACATATCAATCTCCTAGCGGAGAGGACTGGATTGAGTTTCAGCATGTCCTGGTGGAAATTAAAAACATTATGGCCAAAATTGAGGTGATTGATACTCCATTGGATGTAAGTCCTTTCTGGATGCTTTGTTACTTGGCAGACAAGTGTACTGAGATTTTGGGTAAATTGATATATTTATCTTTGGAAGAGGGTGAAGTTCTTTCCATTTTGAAAAGGGCTGTTATCCATCCCATTCTAAAAAAGGGTAATTTGTCTTTGGATGGTTTTACTAGTTTTAGACCTGTTTCTAGTTTGTGTTTGATTGCAGTTATTAGCAAAGGTTGTCTTAGTACAACTTGAGGAATTTCTTTTGGATTTGTCATGTTCTGAGGGACCACCAATGTGGTTTTAGATTAGGACAAAACACAGAGATGTTGTTGCTGTCGATGTACAATTCCCTTCTGCACGAATTGGATGGGGGAATTTTCAGTTCTGATTTTATTAGATCTGTCTTCAGCATTTGATATTGTGAGTCATTCGATTTTTCTCAATAGGTTAGCTAGCTTAGGCATTGGGAGGACTATTTGGCAATGGTTTTGCTCTATAGTTGAAAGATAGGTACAAGTAAGAGTTGGTGCTCAAATGTCAAACTAGGATAGTCTGTCAAGAGGCATACCTTAGGAAATAGCCCTTTTCCCGATTTTATTTAACATTTATTTGTTACCCTTATGCCTTATGATGGAAGAGATGGGCCTCATTTTTAAGGTATATGCGGTTGACATCCAGATCAGTTTTCCTATTTGGAGTAATATTAAAGAGGCCTTATCTTTTATCTCAAATTCTTTAGTTAAAATATGTGTTTGGTTTCAGGCTAATCATCTGTGCCTTAATCCCTCTAAGACGTAGGCCACATGGGTTAGTTGCCATTCCATCCCAAGAAAATGATAAGACTTATCTATTTTAGGAGACCTTATTTCTTTTTCTGACTATGTTAGAAATTTGGGTGTGCAGATAAATTCTAGCTTATCATTTATTCCCCAAATTCGAGCTGTCTAGTCAGGATTTTATAAATTGAAGCTTTTGTGTTGCTTAAAATATGTTCTTTCTGTTGGAGACTTCCAGTCAGTAGTTCTATTTGTACTTTCTAATGTCTACAAGGCCAGTATTTGTACTTTCTAATGTCTACAAGGCCACCACCCCCTGCAAAACACACCCTGAGTTGAAAGTGCCCCTCTTTCAGTGCTCGCTCTCTCTCCCCGAAATTGTGTACTCCATGTTGCACTCACCAACTCTGCTATCTCTTTCTGGTTTGTGCTGCATGACTGCTCTCATATCTCCTTTGACATTTCGGAAATGGTGCCTTCGCGTACACTGGCACCCCGCTCACTTATGGCGCTCTAGGCAACTGCCTAGTCCCGCCTAATAGTCATGCCAGCCCTGACCATAGACTACTGTAATAGCCTTTATGTTGGGATGCCTGCCTGCCATCTGGATGTGCTCCAACTTGCAAAATGCTGCAGAAAGTTTAATGCTGGTTCATCAACTAGAGAACATGTAACGCCCATGTTAATGACTCTCCACTGGCTTCCAGTTAAGTTTTGTATTTGTTTTAAGCAGTTGTTTCTCATTTTGAAGTCACTAAAGCAAGATGGACTAAAGTACTTTTCTACTAACTTAGGGGGTTATTTTCCAAAGGCTTATCACATGCGAAAAGGCCCTTTTCGCATGCGATAGCATGCAAATTAGATTGGGGCAGAGTCATGGCGGGGAGGGGCGGAATCGTGGTGGGGAGGGGGTGGAGTCAGTGGTGGCTTTGCTGCCGGCGATAATCTTACTAAAGTTATCGTCGGCAGTAGCACGCCGAATAGCACCACACTTCACGATGCAAAGGTTGTGGGCTTTCACAGGCCTGCCCCCCGTTTTCGCAGGATTCATCATTCTGGGAAGAATGATGGGAAGAATGATGAATCCAGGCCTTAGTGTGTTTCTTTGTCAAGTCATTGTTCAGTGGGGAAAAATTTGCTGTGAGCCTTCTGTTAGAAATGTACATTTACAGTCTACTCGTTTACAGGCCTTTTCAGCTTTTGGCCCTGTTATGTGGAATTTTTTGTCCGACGAGTTGCAGCTAATTACTATGTAATGTTTTGTAAAAACTTAAAACTTTTTTGTTTAGAGAGGCGTTTTCTTAATGTAGCTATGTATTTTTACATTTTTATTTTGATGTCTTGTTTTACAATTATCAATTGTTCTATATATTTGTGCTGTTGTTTTATTGTTTTATTTATGTATCAAATGCAATCTACCTAGTACAACCATATTGGTTATTGTGGAATATGTATTGTAAATAAATAAATAAATACAGGGAGAATAACTTTCAAACAGTCGCACAGGCGTACATGTGTGTGTATATGCCAGCTTGCGCCCAGAGACATGACCATTTCATATTTTACACGCGTATATATGCGTATGATCTAAAATCAGCTGTGTGTGTACTTATGTGTACAATTTTATATGGACATGTGCATGAGCGCGAAATTGCCGGCTCTACCATGTAAGCGGTAGGATTTTATTAGATAAAGACGCCAATGCAATTACCAGTTTCCCCAGTCCATTCCCAGTTCGCCCAGGTAAAGGATAGGACTTCCTAACCCCCTAGTTAATACGCCTCCCTTTTACCCTTTTATCTCCAACCCTTAAAATCCCACTAACTAGCCTCCTTTTTTTGTTTCATTACTTATACGCCATCTATAGCAGAAGTAAAGTTACATGGTAGGGGATCCTGGCGCACGCTTTTGCAAGTAAATAGTTGCGCGCACATTTCATGTTACATCCCTGGACTGCCCATGATCTGTTCATGGTCCATTCCCTTTCATCTTTCCCATTTGTGCATGTACCAGGAGATACACACATACTCGGGCGCTACTTAAAATCCGTGTGGTGCACGCCGGCCCGAGATACTCTCATATCTCCCGGCTTTGGCACACATGGGGCTTTTAAAATTTGCCTTATTGTTTTCTTTTTTCTCTTTGTTGGGTTACACGGATTATATCCAAAACACTTATAATAAATACAAAGCTTAAAAAAACATTTTGTGTGACTGATTATGTCCTTCTTCATAAACTTTAATTAAAGCAGACTAAAAATATAACTCCTTGCCTTGCATTAGGTCCTCAGTTTGTTTGCTGAGTAAACACAAAACAGACAGCACTTTACCTGGACATTATATCTTGGCTTGCCTTAAGTTCAAGCATCATTAGCAGCCTGGGAATGGTGAAATGAAGCAAGGACTTGTGTCACTCACTGGTGATATAATATGGAGTTTTATATTGATTTTATAATTTTATTTTAAATGTTTATGGTGTTATGTTGCCTGGTTTTAAACTGAGAATTATAACAAGGGAAACATTCATAGAAGTAGCCTTGTCACTCGGTCTAGTCAAACTTTGGCAAAGTCACATTTTAATTGTGTTGTACAAAATTGCATTTTTATCAAGAATTGGGAAGGAAGCATAGTTTGGTGGTTAGAATGAAGAGCTGTAAAAGACTAAGTTCTGCTCACTGTGTGAATTTGACCAAGCCACTTAACTTTCCTTTTTCAAACTTAGGGCACAATTATGACTGAGACGTTCTCATGGCTGAAAATGATGTCAGTGTCTCTCACTAACATCATGGCATTCCGGGTCACAAAAGTTGCCATTTGTAAGATTACGCATACTGCAGAAGAGTCAGGTGATATTGTTCTATAACCTGGGAGTTGGGTGTGGGATTTCTATTTCTCTACAGCTTCTGTGACCATTGTGCAAGATGCTCAGCCTCAAGCACAATGCTCTCAGAATGTGCCTATGGAAAACAGACTCAATGACTTGGGCCCTTGCAGTGTAAACTCATTAGGGCACAGACCTTATTGTAATCATTTGATTTACGTCTGTAGAATGCTAGCAGTATAAAACCACTGCTGGTTGTTGCTGTCTCCAAGCAGGCTAGTGTTTGTCTTGTAATATCACTGTTCGCAGTGTTACTGAAAAGAATGAGTATTATCAGTGACAATCTGATGTACTGCAGACTTTTCACCAATGGATGGATTGTATTTCAAGTTGGCCTGAATTGCTTAGGAATCGGCAACATTTTTAAATCAGGATAAAGATAAATGTCATCAATTAAGAAGTTCCTCTTGTGAGGGAGGTCTTTATAGCAATTTCAGAGACATTGGGTTAAGTTATAACATCTGTTACCTCCAGTAAGAGTTCTTGAACCAACATGGCTGCTATTCTGCTCCTGCAGCACTTTGATTTGGTTCTGATCAGGTAAAACCAAGCTTAATTATGTAAGATATGGCAACAAGGCTGTACAATGTATTCCATATTCTGCTTTGAGACATTTAGGGCCCTGATTTTGGAGCAGCTTTTTTGTTTTACCAGAAGTTCATTTGAAAATGCTTAATTTATGGATCAGGCACAGTGGCAGGGCTTCAGATAGCCACACTCGGGTGAGAATTATTTTCTGCCCCAACCTTCCAAACAGATGTGGTACGAGTGATTAACTTGTATAAGTTGTTCATTTTTTCCCTACAGCTTGTGAGTCCAACAGTTAAAAATTAACTGGGCCCTTTGGCAGGAAATGTTCAGAAATTTGGCAAGAGATACATTGAGCAGGGGGAGTTACAGAATGCACTTCCAGTGTCTGGTGGGCAATCCAAAACTCATCAGTGTACAGTAAGGTTCAAGAAAATAGAGGTGACTTAAGCACATCTTTCTAAGTAAGAACATGTGGGGAGCTTTCTTCCTCTGCTCTGTTTCACTTAGGGCACAAACTTTTATATTAGCAGTAAAACTTTTGAGGGAGCAATTTAACTGGTAGTTAAAGGTGAAAAAATTATTATCTTGTTTTGATTTTGCTTCATTCCTGAGTAGGCATTACTGTTGAAAGTGTTAGAAAGTCCTTTTTATGTACTCCCAAACACCTTTATGAAAGTGGTTAGAGTGCTGCTGCTGTGCTGACCCTCGTACCTTGTGCCAGCATCACACTGATACCTGGAAAGGATAAGTACAGCTCAAAAAGCTGCAGAGAAGACTTGAGAAAGAGATTAAAGAGGAAGTGGACCTTTGGGCCAAGGAGGATTTGGTGCAACCTGCAAGAAGGAGCCCTGCATGACCTGCTCCCTTGTCGGCAGGAGGAGGAGGCTGAAGGAGAGGCCCTACAGGAGCTTCACCAATACCAGCCCTCGTTCCCCTTAGGTTGAGCCCTCGGTTGCCGGGGCTGGCTGGACTTAGGCGCAGGCTCTGTGGAGGTGAAGATCTGATGCGTGGAAGATGATGCGCCAGAAAGAGAAAGCGGAGTCGGTCAGGCAGCTGGAGTCAGGTTCAGGCTGTGATCCGAAGTGGGTAGAGTACACTCAGGGATAAGGTCCAGGTGGAGGGTCAGGCCAGGTGGATGTCAGAAGTGTGAAGTCCAAGCTGGGGTCAAAAGCCAGAAGTCCAAACTCAAAAGGCAAGGAACAACAGAGGACGAGGAGCCACAGGATCAAGGAGGAACACTGGGAGGTGGACGAGGAGAACAGACCAAGATGACGAGGAAATGGGAGGAAGACACAGAAGGAACAGGAAGGGATGACAAGTGAACAATGCTGAGGCAAAGCACGACTCCGAAGAGGCGGCCTATTGCCGAGGCATTGGAGGAGTGTCCAGGAAGGCCTTTTAACCAATAGGAGCTGTGATGTCATCAGGAGGCACCTCTGCTGGATTCCCACCACTGGCCCTTTAAGAGAGCTCAGTTGGTGTGTATGTGCGCCTATCAGAGTTCCAGGGAGCAGTACAGAGGAAGGCTGTTGGCATCGAAAGATACAGCCACAAAGCCGGTGCACCTGGCAGACCAGAGTGCTCTAGAGCGGGAACCTCTCCTGCCCGAAGCTGGCAGTGCCTCCGCCACTGGTAGCAGCATGGCGCACAGGGAGCCATCTCCCATGCTGGGTCGCGGCGCTCCCGCATGGCTGGCCAGGTGGTAAGAGCAGCAATTTGCGGAAATAGCCTGCGGATCACCGAGCGTAACAGCTTGACCATAGTAAAAAATGCACTTTTTGTAAAATTTTGATTTTATATCATTTTAGAATTTCTAGAAAGGAAAATTCAATAATCAGATATAATAGCAAACATAATTAATCAATAAATAATGTCATCACTAACCTTTATGGTAGATGTAAGTAATCAAATGGAGGGTTCTAAAGGTATATAAGCCTAAAAAATGTTGCGTGTCCCGGCCGCGTTCGTGCCTTCACCGGGCCTGCTCACCTCGCGCTTCTGTCAACCAGCTCCGGCTCCTTGTCCCTCTCCTGGCATCCCCGGGCCTGGGGATGCCCGGGGATGCCGTGGGCGAGAGGTGCTGGCCACCACCTCTCGCCCACGGCATCCCCGGGCATCCCCAGGCCCATCGGGGCCTTCTGACTGTCAGCACTCCTCACGCCGGGGCTCAGTGTCCTCCTCGACGCCGGCCCCGCCCCTAGGCGCGCGTGCGCGCGGACCGCTCAGCCCTTTAAAGGGCCCAGCGCGGGAAACTGATCCACGGTGCCTGATGTTGACATCACCTAGGCTGTGTATATAAGGCGAGGCCCAGTCCCCAGAGCCTCGCCTTGGCAATCGGGACGACACCTCGGTGTAACTAATTTGCTGTTCCTTGTTCCCACGTTTACCTGCTTCCTTGACCCAGTCTTGTTCCAGTGCTCCTGCGTTCCTGTCTTGTTCCAGTGCTCCTGCGTTCCTGTCTTGTTCCAGGGTTCCTGCGTTCCTGTCTTGTTCCAGTGCTCCTGCGTCCTGTCTTGTTCCAGTGCTCCTGCGTTCCTGTCTTGTTCCAGTGCTCCTGCGTTCCTGTCTTGTTCCAGGGTTCCTGCGTTCCTGTCTTGTTCCAGTGCTCCTGCGTTCCTGTCTTGTTCCAGTGTTCCTGCGTTCCTGTCTTGTTCCAGTGCTCCTGCGTTCCTGTCTTGTTCCAGTGCTCCTGCGTTCCTGTCTTGTTCCAGTGTTCCTGCGTTCCTGTCTTGTTCCAGTGCTCCTGCGTTCCTGTCTTGTTCCAGTGCTCCTGCGTTCCTGTCTTGTTCCAGGGTTCCTGCGTTCCTGTCTTGTTCCAGTGCTCCTGCGTTCCTGTCTTGTTCCAGTGCTCCTGCGTTCCTGTCTTGTTCCAGTGCTCCTGCGTTCCTGTCTTGTTCCAGGGTTCCTGTGTTCCTGTCTTGTTCCAGTGCTCCTGCGTTCCTGTCTTGTTCCAGTGCTCCTGCGTTCCTGTGTTCCCGTGGTCCTCCTTGTGTTCCAGCGTCTCTTCTGATTCCTGCTCTTCATTCCTCCTCTTGTCGTACCTCCTAGGACTGATTCACGGTACTGACCTCTGCTTGCCTGACCACGTTTGACCGCTGCCTGGAACCGACCACTGCCTGCCTTCTGACTATGCTTGACTGCCGCCTGGAACTGACCTTTGCTCATCTTGACTATGTACTGACTGATCTTGGAACTGACCCTTGCTTTGGCTGACCACCCTCGGACGGATACCCTGGCTTTGACCCTTGCACTACACTCGGATACTCTGTTTGCTCCTTTGACCACCAGACCAGCCTGCTCGGACACTGCCCACAGCCTACATCATTCTAGACCAATAGGCGCTGCCTATCTCGCCCGTGCTGCATTCCAGAAGTCTCCGGTGATCTTGGTTCAGGTCTAATTCCTCCATTCTTCACCAGCCGCGCACCTTTGCTCGTGGAGGCACACCTCTCCACTACCTCTCCGGGAGACCTTCTGAGGCCCACCTAAGTCCAGGTGGTCTGGGTACCCAAGGGCTCAACCTGCGGAAACCCCAGATTGCTATTGTTGAAGCTCTATCTAGCATCTGTCTTCTCGTGTGCTCCGCCTCCTGGTGGCAGGCGCTCTCTGGGTCCAATCAGAGGGCCGTACCAATCCTGCACCAGGCCAAGGGTCCACCTCCAGCGCAACAAAAAAAATGAACAAAATAATAAATAAAAGTTAATACCAATTAATAATTATTCTTATTAGGCCGTATGAATAGACATGACAAAGAAAAATTAAAAACCAAGCCCTTCTCCTTTTTACACGTCTAGAAAATCTCCAATACCATCATAGAAATGCCAAGCATTTGTTTACCCTTCATCCAGGCTCTTGTCTGTTTGCTTTTAAAACACTAAGACAATTGTTCTGAATAAAAAATAGGAATGATTTCTGCTAAAATAAATAACCTTACATTTACAGGGACAATTAAGGTAGAATTAAGCTCTGACATTGATCACCTTCTCTCTAAAGATCTAAAGGTTCTATCTAGGCAGTTGAGTTATGCTGACCCCTTCATTCTTACTTTATGATTCCAAAATGTTTCATCCATATTTTGAAAAAAAAAAAAAAAAAGAACTTGAAAACCCAGTCTTGATCTGGCTCTAATATAAAGGAAACCCGTAATGTAGCATTTCCTAGTGACACCAGAACCAGCTCTTCAGATAAGTCTGGAGATGGTTTCTGTTTCTTTGGATTTCCAACTCAATCCGAACCTTCTCCTGGGTTGCAGCACTATGGGCCTCCCAGGATTTGTTCCTCTATTTTTATATTCCAGCTCAGCCATTGCTTTGGAGTAGGGTCACAAATCGTTGTTTCCTGCTGAACATGACTAGAGTAGATCCTATGCTTGGGCACAGGGATGGTAACTTTCAAACCGGCATGTGGACCCACATGTGTGCATGTGCATCGGCCCACGCCCAGGGACACGGCTATTTTATGGCATGCGCGTATATGCGCACATGTTATAAAATAACTTGGCTGCGCACACATGTGCACCGAATTTTAAATGCGTGTGTGCATGTGTGCGTAAATGCCGCTTCTACCGCATAAATCGGGGGATTTCGAAAGGTGTGCGTGCCAACACTATTCCCAGTTTTACCAGTTCTTCCCCAGTTTGCCCAGTTAAGAACTAGGTCTTCCAAACCCCCCTAGTTTAATAGCTTTCACTCCCCCCCAGTTACCCTTGACCCTTAAAACCCAGAAGATCTGCCTATTTTTCTTTATTTTTTAACTTACACGTCTTCCATAGCAGAAATCAAGTTATGTGGCAAGGGGCCTCGGTGCTCGCCAGATTGAGGCCCCGAAATGCCCATGCCCCGCCCAGACAATGCCCATGCCCCACCCCTTTCTGAAAACTTCAGAGATGTGCACAATCTGGGAGATATGCATGTATCTCGGCAGCTTTTAAAATTTGCTCAGCGCATGCAAGCTCAACTTCTTCGCATATCCCCTAATTTTAAAATTCACCTTTGAGTATTACTGTTGTGTGGTGACTGGGACTGTTACCTCAGGAGCTTTGAATGCTGTCCCCATAGCATCCTTCTTATGGCTGGCCAGGGATCAGTGCAGTAGTCTGGGTATGAAACCCAGGCCTTCTGCATGGCCGTATGCAGAACTTGCAAAGTGAGCTACCAGGCTTGCACTACAAGTTGATATCTTGAAGATCCTATCTAATACTACTGCTTTGTTGTACATTACCAGGATTTATTGTAATGTGCTATTCAATTATTCATCAATGAGTACTACACAGAGTACCCTACTGTTGATTGTTTACTATGAAAAATCCAATAAAAATAGTTTTCAAAAAAAAAATATATTATTAGTATGTATTTAACCTGATAATTTACAGGAGAATATGTACTTGCAAATGTAGTTTGTGATGGGGAGTAATCGGCATATGGCCAAAAATGCACCCATCCATGTAAGAGCCACAGAATGTGACCATGTATTTTTCTCTAATCTGGCTTGCTAGGACTAATTGCTAAAATAAAATTTCTTTAATGTGAGTGGAATTTTTGAACTTTATTAAGAATAATAAGGCAGATAATAGCTTTGAGGTCAAAAGTTTTACCATCAGCCTGACTGACTAGGCTTTGACCTGATCCCTTGGCTAAAAGTGATTTACTTCATTGGGTGACATAACAAATAGCCAGCAAAGTTAGCCGTCAAGCCGTCAAGACAGTTGGCATAAAAACACTTAAGCTGTCAACTTACTGCAAGGTTCACATTTCACAAGCAAAAAAACAGAAATTCATGGAGGCCTGTACATCATATAAACATGAAACTGAAATAATTCAGCTTCATTCATATTAATGATTTTTTGTAGTGCAGCCCAATAAGAGAGAGTAGATTTCTTGAAACATTTTTTTATCCTCCTCGATGTAATTAACAAATAGTAAATCTATTCCATTGATGAAATGGACATCCATAATTGAAAACATGCTTTTTCTGGCTGTGTCTTTAAAACATGGTAAAGATTAAAGTGATATTACCTATTATTCACTGCACAGCTTACAGTTTTTAGTAATTAGGAGGCACTATTGCTTTGAAAGTAAGAACACAAGAACATAAGAACATGCCATATTGGGTCAGACCAAGGGACCATCAAGCCCAGCATCCTGTTTCCAAAAGTGGCCAATCCAGGCCATAAGAACCTGTCAAGTACCCAAAAAATAAGTCTATTCCATCTTACTGTTGCTAGTAATAGCAGGGGCTATTTTCTAAGTCAACTTAATTAATAGCAGGTAATGGACTTCTCCTTCAAGAACTTATACAATCCTTTTTTAAATCCAGCAACACTAACTGCACTAACTGCATCCCCTGGCAACAAATTCCAGAATTTAATTGTGCATTGAGTGAAAAAGAACTTTCTCAGATTCGTTTTAAATGTGCCACATGCTAACTTCATGGAGTGCCCCCTAGTCTTTCTATTATCCGAAAGAGTAAAAAAACGATTCACATTTACCCATTCTAGACCTCTCATGATTTTAAACACCTCTATCATATCCCCCCTCAGCCGTCTCTTCTCCAAACTAAAAAGTCCTAACTTCTTTAGTCTTTCCTCATAGGGGAGCTGATCCATCCCCTTTATCATTTTGGTCACCCTTCTCTGTACCTTCTCCATCGCAACTATATCTTTTTGGAGATGCAGCGACCAGAATTGTACACAGTATTCAAGGTGCGGTCTCACCATGGAGCGATACAGAGGCATTATGACATTTTCTGTTTTATTCATCATTCCCTTTCTAATAATTCCCAAAATTCTGTTTGCTTTTTTGAGTGCCGTAGCACACTGAACCGATTATTTCAATGTGTTATCCACTATGATGCCTAGATCTCTTTCCTGGGTGGTAGCTCCTAATATGGACCCTAACATTGTGTAACTATAGCATGGGTTATTTTTCTCTATAAGCATCACCTTGCACTTATCCACATTAAATTTCATCTGCCATTTGGATGCCAATTTTCCAGTCTCATATGGTCTTCTTGCAATTTATCACAATCTGCTTGTGATTTAACTACTCTGAACAATTTTGTATCTGCAAATTTGATTACCTCACTCGTCGTATTTCTTTCCAGATCATTAATAAATATATTGAAAAGTACGGGTCCCAATACAGATCCCTGAGGCACTCCACTGCCCACTCCCTTCCACTGAGAAAATTGTCCATTTAATCCTACTCTCTTTTTCCTGTCTTAAGAAAATAAGAACATAAAAAATTGCCATCTGGGTCAGACCAAGGGTCCTTCAAGCCCAGCATCTTGTTTCCAACAGAGGCCAAACCATGCCACAAAAACCTGGCAATTACCCAAACACTAAGAAGATCCCATGCTACTGATGCAATTAATAGCAGTGACTATTCCCTAAGTAAACTTGATTAATAGCAGTTAACTGACTTCTCCAAGAACTTATCCAAACCTTTTTCTAACCCAGCTACACTAACTGCACGAACCACATCCTCTGGCAACAAATTCCAGAACTTGATTGTGTGTTGAGTGAAAAAGAATTTCTCCAATTAATCTTAAATGTGCTACTTGCTAACTTCATGGAATGCCCCCTAGTCTTTATATTATTCAAAAGTGTAAATAACCGATTCACATCTACTTGTTCAAGACCTCTCATAATCTTAAGGACCTCTATCATATATTTTAGCCAGTTTGTAATCCATGAAAGGACATCACCACTTATCCCAGGACTTTTTACTTTTCCTAGAAGCCTCTCATGAGGAACTTTGTCAAATGCCTTCTGAAAATCCAAATACACTAGATCTACTGGCTCACCTTTATCTACCTGTTTATTAACCCCTTCAAAAAAGTGAAGCAAATTTGTGAGGCAAGACTTGCCTTGGGTAAAGCCATGCTGACTTTGTTCCATTAAACCATGTCTTTCTATATGTTCTGTGATTTTGATATTTAGAACACTTTCCACTGTTTTTCCTGGCACTGAAGTCAGGCTAACTGGTCTGTAGTTTCCTGGATTGCCCCTGGAGCCCTTTTTAAATATTGGGGTTACATTAGCCACCCTCCAGTCTTCAGGTACAATTTCAATGATAGGTTACAAATTTTTACTACTAGGTCTGAAATTTCATTTTTGAGTTCCTTCAGAACCCTGGGGTATATACCATCCGGTCCAGGTGATTTACTACTCTTCAGTTTGTCAATCAGGTGAGCAATCAAGTGAGCAATCTCCCTTAATAACCATTAGCAAATAGACTGGGTCATTATAATAATCAATTGTAAATTTAAGGTGACCCTTGCCCTGGGTCAGCTGTGTCCTGTTGGTCCAGTGTTGGTTTTGATCAGTTGCAATGTAGGAATTAAAGGCCTCATTTAATAAAGAACTTGGAACTATGAGGTACAGTGGGGTAGAAGCTGAACTGACTCAATATGTCAGGGTTGACTTTAAGCAAGTAGCCAGGCCCTGCATGACCAGGTGTGCAAACTGTGCGATTGCAGGGGGTGGCACACCAGGTAGGGTGGTGGCTGTGATGGCAGGGGGCTAAGGAAAGGGATCAGAGAAAGGCCTTTGTAGCCACCGTTGGACCCCATCCCAACAGCGGCAGAAGAATATAGAGACCCATGCAGTAACTGGAGGCAGCAACAGAAGAAAACAGGGAGCTCATTCTGCAATTCCTCCTTCCTGTATTGTCATCTTGCCATGCACAAGAGGAGCATACAGGACGTGCTAGTACTGCCAGTGTTGAGTACCACGGGCCGGCCTGCATATGTAGAGGAGCAGCAGGAAGGATGCTTACAGCTCTGCGATGCGGTGAATCCTCCTCTTCCAAGGATTGAGGCATCGGCTGGCAGCAGTGGCAAGAAAGACTTGTGGACCCTGCGTGCACAGAGATTGTTTGTGAATGAAGCCTGCCTGGTGGGGGGATGGGTGTGTATATGTATGTGTGTGTGTGTAAGTGAATAGGAATAAGCTTGAGGGGGATGGGAGAATGTGTGTGTATGTGAATGAAAGCCTGCCTGGAATGAGTGCTTGTGAATGGGAGTCTGCCTGGGGGGGGGGGGGGGGGGTTGAGGAGGGATGGGTGTGTTTATGTGTGAATGAGAGCCTGTCTTTGGAGGGGAGGGAGTGAAAAAATTTTACCACCCCCACTAATCCACAACAAGCTCAAGGTAACTGAAAATCAAAAGTTTTCAGGTATGGGAAGCAAGGTATTTTTCCCTTATTGTTTTAATTATTAGGTGATTGATGTGTCTGCTATTTTGAAATATTGTATTGCCATTTGGAAATTTTAAAAACTTTTTATATGGGTTCTTAATTAATGGATGCTATTCTATTTGTCATCTTTTTGGCAATATTCTTTTTATTAGTATGGCTTATTATGATTGATTTATATTTCTTGATTTTATTGTTTGATTTCAGAAGATTAGTGATGTTTCTGGTTTTCCATTGCTTCGTAATATACAGAGTCTAGCTTGTTGGAGTTTCCAGTTCAGTTTCTGTCTACACAAGCCGTTAAGCCCGTTAAAACGGGCTACATCCCTCTGTCTCTCACCTCCCCCTCATTCTCTCTCCCCTCACTCTTCACCACCCCCTACCTCCCGCCCTCTCACCCACTCCTCCCTCTCCTCTCACTCAGTCCCTCCCTCCCACTCAGTCTCACTCACTCCCTCCCCCCTCTCTCCCTCCCTCTCACTCACACTCAGTCCCACTCACTCTCCCTCAGTCCCACTCCCTCCCCCTCTCCCTCAGTCCCACTCCCTCCCCCTCTCTCTCAGTCCCACTCCCTCCCTCCCTCTCTCTCTCAGTCCCACTCCCTCCCTCAGTCCCACTCCCTCCCTCCCTCTCTCTCCCCCCCTCACTCTCTCTCCCCCCCTCACTCTCTCTCCCCCCTCCTCTCTCCCCCTCCCTCTCTCTCCCCCCTCCCTCCCTCTCTCTCCCCCCTCACTCTCTCTCCCCCCCCTCACTCAGTCCCCCCTCTCACTCAGTCCCACTCCCTCCCTCTCACTCAGTCCCACTCCCTCCCTCTCACTCAGTCCCACTCCCTCTCTCTGTCAGTCCCTCCCTCTCTCTCCTCCCTCGCTGCCGCCGCCACCGCCGCTGCCACCCGATGCCACCGCCGCCGCTGCCACCGCCGCTGCCATCCGACGCCGCCGCCGCCGCTGCCACCCGCCACCGCTGCTACCACCGGACACCGCCGCTGCTGCCACTCAACGCCGCCGCTGCCACTCAACGCCGCCGCCGCCGCCGCTGCCTCCCGACGCCGCCGCTGCCACTGGACGCCGCTGCCACTGGACGCCGCCATTTTTTTTTCTTTTTTTCTGGCTCAGACCGACGTGCTCGCCCGCACATGCACGGTAGAGCTGGTCTCTACTGCGCATTTGCGGCACGTCGGTCATCCTTCGTTTATTAGGTAGGATACTTCTATTTATATTTATGGTCTCTTTATTCTCTATTTGGTAAGGTTCTATCTTCGCAAATTATGAAGCCAGCCCACTTGGTCGCAAATCCCAACCCAAACTCCTCCCCTTTTTCTAATTTGCATCGCACTATGTGTTATAGCGTTTTTGCATACGTTAAAGGTGTTTTCACATGCGTTACAGGCTTTTTTTTCATGCAAAAATGCCATATAGCACTTTGATAAATGACCCCCTTAGATTGTAAGCCCTCTGGGGATAGGGAAATCCCTACAGTGCCTGAATGTAATCCACTTTGAAACGCTGAAAAAAAAAATGCGAAAAGCAGAATATAAATCTACAACTATATCTTTTTTGAGATGTGGCGACCAGAATTGTACACAGTTTTCAAGGTGCGGTCTCCCCATGGAGCGATACTGAATAATTTTGTTTCATCCGCAAATTTGATAACCTCACTCATCGTAATCCTTTCCAGATCATTTATAAATATATTGAAAAGTACTGGTCCAAGTACAGATCCCTAGGCACTCTACTGTTTACCCTTTTCCACTGAGAAAATTGACCATTTAATCCTACTCTCTGTTTCCTGTCTTTTAACCAGTTTGTAATCCACGAAAGGACATCGCCTCTTATCCCATGACTTTTTAGTTTTTTTAAAAGCCTCTAACTTCATGGAACGCCCCCTAGTCCTTCTATTATCCAAAAGTGGCAATAACACAGACACATAACATACAAAAATCCACTTTCCCTACACAGTTAGCAATGCAGCAACCTGTACATCACTGGAAAATCTGTATTAAGAAAGGGACAGAAATGCACTCCAAATTGCACTCTAGACTGAGTACTTTGATTAATGGTTACTGTTATCAATGAGAGTCTAAAAAATTCAAGAGTTCTCTTTTTTTTTTATATTCGAGACAGGAATTAGCATAATCTGTTGAATCCTTTACTGTAATAGCAGTTATCTTCTAGGTTTGAATTTTCACTTATTTATGTATTTATTTATTTATTTAAAACTTTTATATACCGGCATTAGTGTGCAAACATCATGCCGGTTTACATTATAACAGACAGCTTGGAAACAAAGTACAATGAACAGGGAGGGGAGCAAAAAACGTGCAGATTACACAAGAGAAAAGTAGAGCAGAAGGAAGTATAGTGTAACTCGTAATGAGATATTAGGAGGTGTAACAAGAGGGCAATAAGGTAATTATATACAGGGTACAAAATTGAATTATTTACAAGAGCTATGATAAAAACATTATTCACATGTCAAACATGATTTATGTAAATAGGAGGATTCGAGGTCCGAAAGGCCATCAAGTTGAGTAGAGGTAGAGTGACACTTCAGAATTATGATCCTTAAGCCATTAAGTTAAAAACTGAAGGCCCAAGCAATTATCTTCCACTAACTATATACATTGAACCAGTGCATTCATTTGCTTTTATCAAGGAATTTTTCTTTTTGTTGATAAGAGTAACTGACTGTACTCTTCTACAGGGTCCTGCAGACAACCAGTAAAGAAAATAAACTATCTTGCAAATACCCTTTGGGAAATCGGCTGCTTGTGCATTAACTTGGAAAAATATTTATGTAAGATAGTGGAGTCACTCTCCCACAGTGGGGTGTCTTTGATTTCATTTGGAGAGTATTCTGCCTTTTAATGATCAGTGGTTACAGTTGTCAAACAAGACTTGGGATAAACCTAAAGTTTATATATACACAATTAATATTGCCATCTTCAGTAGTGGAAATTTTAGTAGTACAGCCAGGAGCAGAAATATTAAATTGGTGAAACTGCAGGTGGGAAGATTCCGAAGTGCCAATTCTATTTGTAGAGAATTAAATAAAAGCTGTAGATGATAAAGCAGTGTGGTTTGCCTTGTAAGTCCACTTGAATGCACAGAAAAAAAGATTAACAAAAGCAGCAACAAAACTATATAAGGTGATAACTTTAAATGTAATGTATTTCTTAACTAGCTTTCGAGAGTTAATACTGACTTGATGAAGAGTATTATCTCTGGAAAGCTAATCAAGAAATGTATTGTGTTAGCCCAATAAAAAAAAGTATCACCTGCTATATTTTTTGTTGTTTTTATTTCTTAACCTTCATTTCTAAACTGTAGGTGGAAATTTTTCTAGCACTAAAGTTACAGGCTTAACCTGTTGTCTTTCTTGCCCACTCAGCAGGTCTTTCAAAATGTACCCCTAGGCATCTAAATTAAGTTCTAAAAAAGGGATGATTATGGGAGTGGCATTGAACTCAGTTCAGACTTCACACATAATTTCAGTTGGAAAATGGTAATCTGAGTTTTATCATCTGAACCCTGGACATGGCATCAACCACAATTTATTCTCAATCGACAAACCTCATTGTAGATCCAAAGTTTGAAAGGAGTTTGTGAATTCCAGTTATCTACAATTTTAGTCCAGCATGTTATCTGAACCTGAGTAGTCCATTAAATCTCAGTTACTTCCTCAAGCGCTGCCCCAAACAAGGAATCTCACTCATCAAAGGACAGCTGCTTCCTGTTCCAGACCCTGCTTCCCAGGCAGCTGGCAGGGAACAGAAGGTGAGGGGTGAAGAGGCTGGAGTATATCGAGCAGAGCAAAGAAAAGCTGCTCTGCTCCCTATTCTGGCACCATCTCTCCTATAGTTTCACCCCTTCCCAGGCAGTTTGGAGGGAGAGCAATCTTAATTGAATCTGGGTTTCATGATTATGTGTGGCATGGAATTAGGTTTATAATTCTGACTTTTATTGTAACTTAGATTCTGTGTGAGCTCTGAATTGGGCCTTAGGGTGGTAAAAAAAAGTTAGAGGCTTAGCACTAACTTTCAGCTCTAGGATCCTAATGGGATTCCTAAATCTAGGCAAATGAATTGCAAGTGTAAATGTAGACCTCTAATTTTTTAGGTCCTAAATTTAGGTAAATTAGGAGCCTAATTTAGGCATTGAGCATCTTTTGGAAATGAACCCTTTTGTGTGTCATAGGTGCCCTAAATCTGACCAAAGCATCTTGAATGAAGCTGTACATTTTTGTTTCTGTATATCACACTGGATTAACACGCTGATCTTGACCAGGGCCAGCATTTTTGCTGCCCTGTAAGAACAATTACTGTGCTCTGCTCCCCTCCTTCCCTCCCGGATCTATTTTTTAACCCTTGTTTTTCCCAATAACCAATACCATAGAAACTATCAGTCGCACTCTGTCCAGGCGCCTCTTTCCCCGCCCCAAAAAAACTTCCGGTGTTCCAAACTTTCCAAACTTTCAAACACCCCTGGAACCTATTCAGAACACCTAAATGGGGTAGGAGCAATCCTCAGGTGCTTCTGCCCTATTTGTTGAAATGTAAAAATGGCACCAGCTGGCCCTATAGCCAGCACCATTTTGTTGTATAAAATTTTAAATTTAAAAAAAAAAAAAGCATATGTAGAAGCATACTGTTATGGGGACCACCAGAAAACCCTGCAAAAATAGACACTCTGAACTCATGTGGATTAGACCTATTGTAAGTTGTGTTGGCTATGGGTTTGGCCCTCAGAAAGTCTTGAGTAAACTGAAATACAATGAAATAGTAAACCTCCCATAACAAAACAGTACTAACAACCAGCACTCAAACAGTAACAACCGTACCTATGAAAAGGCAACACTGCAACTATTACACCAGGCCCTAAAATACCAATATACCTCTTATTAGGAAAACAGAACAAGCCAGGTTGCTAAAGATCCCTACTAGGAAACAACACGCTAGCAAAATAACCATATCTCCGTGACACATGCAGAACACAGATGTACCCTCACCAAATAAGGAATAAAGACACCATAAAGTATAAATAGAAATGTGCAGACAAAAACTGAACTGGAAACCATACCAAATGTGTATGCAGTGCAGCAATGGAAAAATAGAAACACCACCATTCCTCATAAAACATCAAACAATAAAATCAAGAAATATAAAACATCATAACAGTAAAACCATACAAATAAAAAGAATATTTCCAAACAACAATAAAATATTTCAAATAGCAGACTCATCAAATACTCAGTAATTAAAACTAATAAAGATGGAAAATCCCCTGTTCTCCAAACCTGTAAACTTTTGATTTTCAGTCACCTGAACTTGTCATGGATTAGTTGTTGTTGTTGTTCATTGTGGTTGCACCAACGTTCTCTACTCCTTCTCTCTCTCTCTCTCTCTCTCTCTCCCTCACACACACACACACATACATGCAGGCAGGCTACCTTCTCCTCTACACATGCAGGAAGACTCAGACTCTCTTTCTCTCTCTCACACACACACATACACATACACACGCACAGGTAGGCAGGAACCCTTTCTCTTTCTCTCTCTCATGCACATACATGCATGCACCCTCTCTCTCTTTCACATGCACACATACAGGCAGGCAGGCACTCTCCCCCCCCCCTCCACATGCAGGCAGGCAGGCTTCCTCTCTCATATACACACACACACACACACACACACACACACACACACAGGAAGACAGACTCCACCTCTCCCTTACATAAACACACATACACACAGACAGGTTTCCTCTCTCACACACACACAGACACACAAGCAGGCTTTCTCTCTCTCACACATGCATAAGCAGGATTCCTCTTTTTTATACACAAACACACACATATTGAACCACGCAGGCTCCCTCTCTATAACACACACACACACACATAGAAACACACATGCAGGTGAAGGCAGGTTCTCTCTCACACATACAGACACATAGTCACATGCAGGCTCCCTCTTTCTCTCTCTCTCTCTCTCTCACATACACATACACACACATATGCACACACATTTATATGCTTTCTTTCACAGCTGGGGGCCTCTCAGTCTCATTCTTTCATTTCTCTGGCTGCTGGCATGATGAGTTCTTCTGGCAGTTCATTGGAGCTTCCTTCTCTTTCTCATGGCAGCCTGGCCTAGCAATGGGGAAAATTGCAGAGGAGAGGTTGGGTGTCAGCAGAAGAAGCCCATTCTGCTGCTCCTCCCTGTGTGCCAACTCTGTGAAATTGGCGGGGCTTGCACTTGCTCCATGCTGATCTCGTGCATCGCAATATCAGCACAGAAGTAGTGAAAGTCCCATCAGTTTTGAATATTGCAGGACCTGCGCATGAGGCAGGAAGAGCGGCAGAACGAGCTCCTTCTCGCATGTCAGGTTATGCAGGGTCTAAGATGTGGCATGTGCAGCGGCGCATGCATGCTTCTTGAAGGAAACACACTGCCACTAGCTTAAGAGGAAAAACTGCAAGTATTCTTTTCCTTTTTTTACGTCAGATAGTCCTTTCCCTTTCTTATGCCATTGCTGCTGCCACTGTCCTCCCTGGTGTGCCACTCCATGCAGTTGCACAATCAACACACCCATTTGTGCTGGGCCTGCCCACCACTGCCCTCCCAGGTATGCCACCCTATGCAGTTGCACGGTCTGTACACCCGGTTGCACCACACCTAATCTTTAGCTGCAGAATTCCTACTCCAGTTTTAGTATGCATAAAAATATGTCTTTAGCTTTACCCTGTCATCTGATGTACATTACGGGGGTAATATTATAACAGCCTGTCTAAACTAGGCGGTAAATACCTGCGTAAGTTATGCTAATTTTCAAAACAGACTTACATGCATAAGTACACTTTGAACACCTGCTGGCATGGCATGGAAACTTTGGGGGAATGTTTGCATGCATACTTTTGAAAATGCAGAAGCATGCATGTAAGTCCAAACTCTCCCTGACTCCGCCATCAGGAACGCCTCTGCTTGGTCCAGGTAAACTTGCACGGAACAGGACATTAGTCCCTAAGTCCAGTTACATATGGGGTGGACAATTTTATAAAATCCCACTTCCGCTGGTAAAGCTCTGTTTACCTATGCAAATGCATTTGAAATGTACCCTGTAGGTCTGGTGGATAAAGTCAAATATTGGTCAAATTTATTTAGCTACAGGAAGCACAAGTATTGTCTGTGGAAAATGAGCATTTAATAAGAGCAGTTGAAAAGCAAATCCATATTAAGGACAGCCTGTCTATATTGTCAGTGAGAAGGAAATCCTCAGTGAGGTGAAGCTGACATATAATATTTAATCCAAGATGTTGCTTTGTTGAGCAGCGTCAAAACAGACTCACCAGAAAAAGGAAAGCTGATCCGTGTTTCTGAAAGCAGAGGTCAGATTTCTGCAAAGTTTCCTACAGGAAACAGACGCAGGAACATAATTTTGCCCTGGTTATTTAAGCGACCGGGATCAAAATGTGGCCATCCCTCCCACCTCACTTTCCCTCTTAACCTCGTATATTCCGGAACACTCCCCGTGGCACCTTTGCAACTCTGTGCCCAGCTGAGAGGCCCACAATGAGACAAGTATGACTCAAGCTCCTGGCCCAGTCTGAAATGTGCCGGAGAGGTCAGCGCTCTGCGCCTTCCAGAGCAGTCAGCTGTAGGCTGGCCAGAGACAAAAGGAATGAAACTCTTGCAGGGAAATGTAGAAGTAATTTGCTTCGTGAATGGCCTCCCTTGTCCCTCATATAGTGCTTATGTGCTCCAGCTCCTCCTCGGTATAAGTGGGTAGCTGCTTAGCACTGGCAAGGTGAAGAGGCTGCCTGCAGAACCGGAGAGAGGAATTAGATTTGTCTCCTTTGCAGTCTGCTCTGTAGGTCTCTCACCACAGGAAATCTTATTTTCTTTCTTTCTTTCTTTTTTTTTTTTTATTGAGGGTTTCTACAAACACTGAAATGGCAAAAAGCGAGTGGTGAAAAGCAGAGAAGAAAGAGGCAGGGTTCCTGTCAGTGACGTACCATGAGTCTCTGATGCCCAGGGCCCAATGCTTCCATTTGCGTGCCACTCCCTCCACCCCCCTATACCGCCCCCCCCCCAATGACTTTCTTATAACAATACATAAAAATCACAATAATACAAACACAAAAGGGAACTTTAGGAGTGTTCCTCTTTTGGTTTTTTTCTGAATTTTTCCATGGTTTTTTCCCAAGGCCTTCATGTGTCGTTGTGGCTTCATTACTTTGCACTGCCCACCCCCTCATGAAGAGGGGATGTTTTCATGTGGGGGCGGGGGAGCCTTGCCGCCACACAGCGTGTCTACTGAGCAATTCGGCAAGGTCCACATCGACAACAAGAGCCATTCAGGGGAACGAGGTCTCGGTTCTGGCCAGCTGCTGGAATGGTGGCATGGCTGACAGCTCCAGGGGGTGAGAGGCAGGGTGAAAGGGACTTGGACGAACGAGGGGCACGTAATGGCAGAGGAGGGCTCAGCAGAGAAGCATCATCAGCTCACACTCGTGGCACTGAGGGCTGCAGGGGGGAGGGGGAGCAGTGTCACTTAGGCACACATAGATCTACAACTTTCCTCTTTCTCACACACACACACACACAGATAAACAAACTGGCTCTCTCACTGTAACTGACACACACACACACACACACACACACACATCTCTCTCTCTCCCTATTTCTCTCTAACTTCCTGCTTTCATGGATGAATCCAGCACTCTTCCTTGACCTCAGCACGCCCCGCCCTGATCCCAGTGCTCTCCCCCTGACTAGACATGGACACACAGGACTGGTGCAAGGAATGCCACTCGGCAAAGGACAGCCCTCGGCTTTCTCCTTCAGTCCCTCCTCTCCCAGGGAGGGTGCAGGGAACAGGAGGGGAGGTGGTGAGGGCTGAGGTTGGGACTCACTGAACAGTTGAGGAGACTCACTCTGCTCCCTAATCCGGCCTCTTTCTTCCCCTCCCCTTCTGGTTCTGCAGGGACAAGGGAGGGGATGAAATTCAAATGAACAAAGGAGAGCAAAGAAGGGAAGAGCTACTCTGCTACCCAATCTAGCCTCTCCCCTCCCATTTTTCCCCCTTCCCAGGTAGAGTGCAGGGAACAGCAGGGAAGGAGGTCTTAGCACATACATGCATGCACCCTAAACAGCAGGAAGATTTACTATTGATGGTGACATGCAGGCCGATCAGTGCCCTCCCACAGCCTGACCCCAGGGGGCATGGCCCCTCTCCCCTCCCCCAGTATGCAACTGGTTCCTTTGAGAGCCTGACTTTTATCAGTTATGACTATTCACCCTCCGCAAATTATGTTTGCTTTCTTTTTAGTGGGGGGAGGGGGAGAGCTCCCGGACACCATCATTTGTACTTATTAATGTCCTGTTGTCCTTTATTTTTTCGTGCAAAGAGAATTTTGTCCAAACTGAAGAGTGTTACACAAGCTTCAGAAAAAAATGTTTTGCAAAATTATTGAGCACTGCAACTGCAAAAATGATGTTTTCACACCTGTGAGCCATTTTCAGTCTTGCTTAATGGAGACTTGTTGAGCAATTGTGCCGTCACTATTTCAAAGAAGCATATTGAGATCTTTTACAACGTTACCTGCGAGTCTGCCGAAATGCGTCATTCGTGCAGGATTTTTGCAAGAATTGGGTGAATTCCGTCCCTCCTCCCCAGGTTTTCTTTATGCGATTGGGTGCCCATTTCTGCACCTATGAGTGGTTTGCCCCTCACCTACATGGCAGTAGTGGTCTCAGCTGGGTTGAGTTCCCACGGTGACCTTGCCTCTAATGTGAGGTTAGAGGAGCAGGAGTGTTTAGGGAGGTGAATGTTCCATTAGGAGGGGTCACGGGAGTCAATAAAAGCTTGTGCACCCTTTGATTCAGAGGGAGTGAAGTAAGGGACTTCAGGACATGCAGCCTGGAAGGGTCAGCCATCTCTATGCAGAATGGTACCATTGGGCCTGGAAAGGAAAATTCTGCCAGAAGAGGATTTCTGGAGAAAAGTGCTGGAGCCAGAGAGAAAGGTACTCAGACATGACTGGATGTAGAAGAGTGGGATGAGAAGATGGGAAGAATACCTGTTGTCCCACAAGAGAGTGAGAAAATTGTAACTTTAGAAGTGTGGTTTTCAGTGAGGTGTTCTTGAAAGGAAAGAAACTGCCCTGCTCAAGGAAATAGAAACACGTGAGTTCTATATAAGGAGGACTTTTCTACTAGAAGCATATCTAGGAGAAGGGTCCCTACCCTTGTGAGCTAACTGATTTGAAAGTTCTGCATATTTTGAAGATAAGAGCCTGAGACTGTGTGGGTTTTTTTGTGCTGATTGTACTTTTTGTTAACCTGCTAAACAATTCCAGTAAAGACTTTATTGTGAAAAACAACAGTGATTCATGAAGAGACTGGATTGTAAGAGTAGCAGAGCCCCAGACTGAGAAAAACCCTAAGGACCTTGAAAAGACTGATATGGCCTTGAACAGGGCCTTGCATGGCCTGTGATCCTCCCCATATACCCTTTATTCTTAAGAGCTGACTGGGGTGGGGGCTACATTTACTTAAACCACAAACTAATCCAGACCTGTCTTTATCTTATTGCATGCAGGGAAATGTAGTTTTGATTGCTCCATTAATTGGCCTGGGACAATCAGAACTTCAAGTCCCTACATGCAATAGGGTAAAAAAGTGGACTGGATTAGACTTTCTTTGTGACATGGAGCCAGGTGGCAACCCTATAAACCACTAATCCCCAGACTACCTAATCAGCTCAGATACATCTGCTAGTCCTGAGGACTGGAAGAAAGTCTTATCTACGGCCATCTGACAGCACTGCTGCATGACCAACATAGTCCATCACTACAGTGGCAGCCATCTTCCTTTTGTCTGAGCTAAAGTGCGTTACTTCTACAGCAGGCCTTACCCAGCCAACTCCCTCAGACAACAGACTAGGGTTGCCATCTTACCCTGATTAACTCGGAGGCTGATACTGTCCTGATGTTTCCACCCATCATATGCATATAGAGTTGTAGATAAAAGTAGGGCTTCATCTCTATGCATGCCTTGGGCTCAAATCAGGACTAGATGAACCACTTCATGTTGACCTCGGTAAGGTGGCAACCTTTCAGTAGACTCAGAAAGGAGTAGGCTGTGGTACAGCATATAATGCTAAAACCTGAGCCATAGGGGTCAGCACATTTGAAATTTTGTTTGATTCTTCAAACTTGACAGGATATTGTGAAAGTGACTAGATGGTTCAGTAAAATAAGGGACAGGCCAAACCAGTCCTGGTTATGTGCTTGGATTTGTAGTTCCAGTTTAACAAGAACAGTAAAACTATAAATCCATAGCTCCTATGGGGCAAACTCAGGACTTGATCAGCCTATTCCTGATGACATGGAACTGTCTGATCACCTTTGATATGGTTCCTGTCTTTTGTTTTCTTTATTGTGAAATTGAACAAACTTTTTTTTTTTAACATAATGGCATTCTCGAGGAAGGAGTATGATTTCTGTATATATGAGAAAAAAGCATTATTTCACAGTTGCTAGGAAAAATATGGTAGGTTTGCTTACCATAAACAGTGTTCTTTATAGACAGCAAAATGAATTAGCCATTACACATGGGTGACATAATCCAATAGCACTGAACGGACCCTTCTTTCTTGGCTTGTAGAACATTTGCTCTACTGAACATGTGTGGGAGTTCCCAAGTGGACGTTGCCTTGTAAGCCCCTCAGTCGATTTTAGAGCTAAGTCTAGTTAGGTAGTCAATTCTCCAGGGAGGTAGGCGGGTATTTAGTATGGCTAATTCAGCCTTTCTTCTCTGTCGACAAGCAGGGCTGAATTAGGCATCACACATGGTGAGTCCAAATTTGAGGGTTGCAGTGGAGCATTTACTGAATAAGCAACCTGGACCCCAACATGGAGAATAGACAAATGGGTGAAAAGGCTATACAAAACAGCTGGTCCAAATTTACTGTCACTTTTTTGATAAACTGTCCATACAGTAATGGGACATGAAGGTGTGCATTGACAACAAAGTTGCAGCTTTGCAGATGTCTTCAATATGTACTGCTCTGAGATGAGCCACTGATGTAGCCTTGGCTCTCCCTTGATAACCCTTGACAGAGTCTGTAATCTGGAGGCCTGCTAGTGCATAACAATCTGCAATGCAATCTGCTAGCCAGCTGGACAATGTTTACTTGGCAATTTCTATGTCCAGTCGATTAGGATAGTAAGAGACAAACAGATGTGCGGCCTGACTATGTGGCTGAGTTCTTTTTCTATAATAAACCAATGCTCTTTTACAGTGTCAGGAATGAAGGGTCTTTTCACCTTCATGTACATGTGGCCTCGGAAAGAACATAGGTAATATGATGGCTTTATTAATATAGAAAGCTAAGACCACCTTTGGTAGAAACTTTGGGTCGGTTCAGAGCACCACTCTCTTGTGGAAGAATTGCATATAAGGAGAGTAATGAACCAAAGGATGAAGCTCACTGATGTTTCTGGCTGACGTCTTTCCAACAAGAAATAATACTTTCCATGTGAGAAATTTGAGAAAAGCAAACTCCAATGGCTCAAAAGGTGGTTTCATTAGTTGTGCCAGAACCATGTAAAGGTCCCATGTAACAGGTGGTTTGACAACTGGAGGTTTCATGTGGATAAGCCTTTCATGAACTTGGATACTGGAGATTGGCCTACCTTCAATTTGAATATGGTAGGCTGCTATGACACTGAGGTACTGACGAGATACGGAGACCTGAGGAAGAAAGAAAGAAAACTTACTTAAGTAGCTCTCGTGGCTACTTAAGTAAGGAGGAGAACCATTTACATTTAAAACTATAAGCTATCCTAGTTGAGGGTTTTCTGGCAGGCACTATTAAGCCCTCAACTACTCTGGGTAAAGAAAATGGGGTGATCAGCAAACACTCAACATCGAGGAAGATTCAGATGATATAGATGTCCTTCTTCTTGAGTTAATAACAATTGATCTGCCCTGAGAGGGATCGGAGGACTGATGGACAATTGTACAGGTTACCAAACCACACTTGCTTAGCCACACTGATGCAATAGGAATCAGACAGGCTCCGATGTTTTCTTACATTAAATTTACATTACTTTTCAAGAATACATCATGAAAAGCAAAGTACAAATAAATAATTCAGTCAGATAAATAAAGCAAGAAAAAACCCCACATACGTCCGTAATTAGTAGAGGAAAGAGTAAACATATAACCAGGGAATCATTTACTTAAAGAAAAACAAGATGAGCCCTCATAGCTAGACAGGTAAAAAAAAAAACAACAATAGAAGGACTAATCCCCAATTATAGATAACTCAGCTGGAGTAGGCCCATGACAAACACCTTCTAGCAACTTAGCACTTAGCAAGCACTAGATTTCGGAGCAGCCTCGGAGGGAACGGGGGAAGGCAGCGCAGCTTGGTGCGGGCTTGGCAAGGTTCACAATTGTGCACCCCCTTGCGCGCGTCGACCCCTGATTTTATAACTTGCTTGCGCCTGCACGTGCAAGTTATAAAATCGGGCGTACACCCTTTTAAAACCTACCCCTTACTTAGTTCTTTCATCTTCCAGGCCCTAGAATGGGAATGCAGAGAGAATGCAGAGAGATCCAGCTACAGTGGTAGCAATTTGCCTGGTCATGGTATGGTCCTAGGCACTTGTAACAGATGTCATGACATCCGTAATGGAGATTTCTTTTTTTACCGCCTATACAGTCTTTGAAGCCACTAATAGTGGGCTTCTTGCTGCTGGACATCCTGTAAAGAACATTTTTTTTTTAGATAGCACTGAAAAGTGATATTTGGGGGGGGGGGGGGGGGGGGGGGGGGGCTGCCTGAGGCAACAAGGCAACATAGTTGGAAAATTTGAAAAGAATGAAAATATCAATAATAAAAACAGAGAAAGAGAGAGGGTACACATGTTTCCAGATGCTCGGCTGAAAAAAAGATTGAGGGGCTCATGAAGCAACTCCTGTTCATGCATAGTAGAGGAAGCGCGCTCTGAGCTAAGAGAGATGGGACCGTTTGGCACCGTCGGATGATGTCACCCATGCGTCATGTCTAATTCAGCCCTGCTTGTCATCTAAGAATATTGCTTTTAATTTAATGTAACCGTTACTTCATTTCTTTTTTTTTTTTTTTTAAGTTACTACAGAGAAAATTGAACAAGAGCTTGTGCTTGTCAGTCTCAGTCTTCTGAGGTGTTATCAGGATTTGCTTACTTAGCTGGCAAATTGCAGCAGCAACAAAAAGGTGAAAACCTAATTATTTAGCTGCCTGCACCAGGGTCAAATCTCATTTACAAATATTTGCTCAAGCAAAATTTCCATTCAAGCTGGCTCCTTCTTTTAAATAAGTACACATAAGTAAAATTTGCTAGAAACTCCCATGAAAACCTCACCACCAGCTTGCCAAACCTCCATAATTCAGTTTGGCTGGCTGTTTCAAAGCTGTGCATACAATCTTGTGTTCCTCATGAGCAAAACATGCACCAAGGAATTTTCACAAATACACAATCTTTGCATTAACAGTGCTGCAGGACTTTACCGGTTTCTCAGCCTGTCCCTTTGTTTGATATGGATTTGCCCTGAAACAGTGATTGAGTCATTCGCTTTACTTATTTTCTGCCTTTCCAATAGGTACGCAAGGGAAAAACAGATTTAAGAACAATAGTGAAAACAAAATAAACTCTAGGAGCCCTCAAGACAGATAGCCATAAAATAACATGACAGGGAATCTTCTACAGCTTAACAGCAAATCACAAATCATAAAATAAATACCAAAACAACCCCTGATTTTCCTTCCCTTGCGAAAGTATCAGAGGAAACAGGGGCTATGCTTAAAACCATCTTTAGATAATTTTTATGCTGGCCCAAGAAAAGGTATCAGAAACCGCAAATAATCCAGGCTAGTTAAAGAAATCCTGTACTTCGGCACATGTATAGCAAGCTGTCCAGCAATCATTTATCCTAGACCAAATTTGTTATGTTCTGGACTAAAACTGCAGCATTAGCAAGGTTATGTAAAGTATCTGTTTTCCTGTTTCTTGGCTCTGTTTCCATTTCTCATTTGCCTTTTCAAACGCCCCCTTTCTGTTTTGTTTGTAGGCGTATTGTAATTTTTTTTCAACTCTTGAATAAAAGATGCATACTTTTTATTAGCCACACCCCTTGCTTTTGAAAGTCTCTTTCACGGAACGCATTTTAGCTGTTTGTAGTCTGTAAATGGTTGGCATGTATGAGTGTGCCCAGGCCCGGTGCTTTCATTAGGCCAGGGCTTCCCAAATTGTGGGTCGGCACCCCAAATGGGGTCACAAAACCTTCAGCTGGGGTCATACGTTCCTCAAACAATAGCATTCTTCAGGTGCCGGCAGCATTAATAGTGGAAGTCAGTGTGAGGCCTTTGAACCAACACTTGCTCACAGGCGCTGCCCTTGCATTAGTTTGTGTGGCTGAATTTGTGTGGGCCGGGGGAGACTTCCACTGCTCCTCTCGCATCATCTACCATTGAATTTACTAAAGAGAAAAATGTTGCTCCTCTTATCAGCCTGTCCTCTCTTCCCATCAGTTGTCATCCACATTTGGCTGGGGGGCCAAAAGGAAAATGCTGCAGACAAATGCCAGGGGGATGCTTGGAGGGGAGGCCATTTGAGGGTTGGATCAGGTGGAGGGTGAGAGAGGGTGAATAACAGAAGATTGACTGGGAATTAAGAGAAGAGCTGAAGAGTTGAGGGAAGGAGAAGAGGCTGGGAAGGGAGAGGGTTGGGATAGGGGATGAAAGTGAGGAGGGAGTGGATGACAGAAAATCAACTGGGTGTTGTAAGAAGGGCCTGGAGTGAGAGGATCAGCTTGGATGATATGAAAATTCCTGGAGGGGTGAGGGAGAGGATAGGAGGAGGAGGTGAGGCACCAGGGGATGTAAAAGGGGATCAGCTGGAGGGGCGGAGGTTGAGAGAGGTCTTCTGGAGGGGTGGAGGAGGTTGTTTGGAGAAGGTAGAGGTTGGAAGAATGGATTAACTGCAGAGTGTGGAGGTTGGAATAGGGGATTACCTGGAGTATGGGGCGGGTAGGAGTGAAATGATTGTTGGAGATGGATTGCACCCCTGCTAATTTATTTTGACTGTCCTCGGGTTATGTGAATTTTCAAGTGCTGAAACATTGGCAAAATGTTTGGGACGTCCTGCATTAGGAAAACTAGATGGTTGCCGAGAGCAGCAATATTTTGGGGGCAGCAAAATCCCACCAGCATGAGGCCTAGAGGGGTGCTGTGTTAGAGTCAATCCAACCAAAGAAGGGAGCGCTGTTCTGGAGCCACTGCTGGTGGTGGGAAGGAGCACAGTGCTGGAGGTATATTGGGGAAGGGAGTGCATGACCAAAGGTTTATCTAGGGCACCTAATACTCTGACCCTGTGTGCATAGGGGCTCTGATTAGAGAGAGACAATTATTTTTATAAGAAATCAGAGCCCCCTTAGATTTGAGAAGGGGCATTAGTGATCTCAAACCAGTCTGAAAGTACCAACCACGGATCATTTTATTGGAGAGAAGCAGGTGAGGGAGAGACTTTTATATATATATATATATATATATATATATATATATATATATATATATATATATATATATATATATATATATATATATATATATATACAGTCTATATGTAACCCAACCATTCCATCAAGATATCAGTAAGCCCTGGGACATGTCATGGTGGTGCAGTTACTGTGGGAATAATTAGGGGAGGATCCATTCATGTGCAGCCCCTCCCCTTGAGGGTGCTGGAATGGACGTCCCACTTCAGAGGTTTTATAGCAGTGCTCTGTCAAGAGCTCTGAGAGCAATATAAGTTTGCAGTTCAGTTGGAGATTTTACTTAGGTTAATCTGGGGCCTACTTTTGGGGCTCTGGTCTTCCCGGCAGGCAGTCGGCGAGTAAGTTCCGGGATTTCCCTGCCTAACCACTCCCTGGTGGGTAAGGGTTTTACTCATGGGGAATTTTTTGGAATTTTGGACTTTTTATATGGTAGGAGCCTTGCTGGACACCTGGGCCTTTCCTGGATTCAGGGAATGGGGGATGTGTTTGGGATGCCTAGGGATAGGGAAGGTTTGCCCTCTGAGATGGTAACCCATTGCAAGAGGCAACTCCGGTGTTTTCCTTTTGGGGACCAGAAGAAATTGTTTTGTGAAGATTAGGGAGGAAGTGTTTTTCTGCCCCTCTTCTTACCTATCTAAGAACCTGTGAAGATAAAGTTCCAGCTTGGATCCCCATCGTATTAAAAGGAAAAGGGATCCCCATCGTATTAAAAGGGAAACACCTACTAACTGTGAATAAGAGACTTTTGAAAATCATTGAGAACACCCATCAGGCGTCTTCAACCCCTGGGGCGAGAGAGGATTTACTCTCTGTGCATGGACAGGATTTTGGCCGTCTTTGGAAGGGGTTTTCCCGACCACCTTAGGGTTACCCTGCCCACTGGGTTGACCACTTTGCCTAATCCAGGAGGGTGGATGGATCCCTTGCCTGTATAAAAGATTCCTGCACAGATAGAGGGTAAAAACTGTAAATCAAGAAAGAAAGACTGTGGTGCTGGGATTCATTTAATTGTGCCATTCATTCTGACTATTTCTTCAGTAAAGTTTTATTTTGGACTCTAATCCAGTGCGTCATGCTTGATTTGTTGACACATAGCACCCACAGGGAAGAGAATTACCATTCTCCCAGGGATTCCTCCCTAAAAGAAGTTAGTCACTCACACACTGGGCCCCGAAAGTAAATCTTTCCCCACTCCAAGAGGACTCACACCCTGGATAAAGGGACAGAAAGAAGAGCTAGCCAGGATCCTTGTTCTGAAGAACTTACAAATTCATAAGAACATAAGAACATGCCATACTGGGTCAGACCAAGGGTCCATCAAGCCCAGCATCCTGTTTCCAACAGTGGCCAATCCAGGCCATAAGAACCTGGCAAGTACCCAAAAACTAAGTCTATTCCATGTTACCGTTGCTAGTAATAGCAGTGGCTATTTTCTAAGTCAACTAAATTAATAGCAGGTAATGGACTTCTCCTCCAAGAACTTATCCAATCCTTTTTTAAATACAGCTATACTAACTGCACTAACCACATCCTCTGGCAACAAATTCCAGAGTTTAATTGTGCGTTGAGTGAAAAAGAACTTTCTCCGATTAGATTTAAATGTGCCACATGCTAACTTCATAGAGAGCCCCCTAGTCTTTCTATTATCCGAAAGAGTAAAAAACCGATTCACATCTACCCATTCTAGACCTCTCATGATTTTAAACACCTCTATCATATCCCCCCTCAGTCGTCTCTTCTCCAAGCTGAAAAGTCCTAACCACTTTAGTCTTTCCTCATAGGGGAGCTGATCCATCCCCTTTATCATTTTGGTTGCCCTTCTCTGTACCTTCTCCATCGCAATTATCTCTTTTTTGAGATGCGGCGACCCATGCAGGTTAGGCCTCAAGATATTTTAGAAATATCTCCTTTGCAGCTCAGTGTTATATGGGCATGAATGTACCCAGTAATGAAAGAATGCTTGAATATGCCTTGTTTGCAGCTCAGCGCTCTTTCATTACTGGGAACATTCATGCCAATATAACGCTGAGCTGCAGAGGAGCTATTTCTAAAATACTTTTCTAACAATGAATGTGATTTAGCATTATCCCTTTTGTAAACTTTAATTTTTTCACATTTTTCTCATATCATTTTATTAGAATATATAAGAAACTTTTTTGAATTGGTCAAAGGGGTTTATTTTAGTCAGAATTGATTACAATTATTTGAGGCCTGTTGGCACCGGGTGTGATAGACCTGACATTTTGCTTGCGATTCTCTGGTAGTTAAGTTATAATCTGGCGTTTTTTTTCCCTATTTCACATTCTATATATTTCAAATAAAAATTAGTTTAGTTTGTTGTTGTTCTTTATATATTATAATGTACATGTCTCTTAGCCCTGTCACTCCTGATGAGGTGCTGCAGATATTATAGCAGGGATGTGAAACTGCAGTCGTAAGGGTTGCATGCCAGTCTCATTTTCAGGATGCCCCTAATGAAGAAAAAGGAGATAACATTTGCTTGTACTGCCTCAACCGGCTTGCAGCCCTCAAGGATTATGGTTTGATACCCCTGACTTGTTTGTCCACTCTACCAATGGTTCTCATCCCCATCCTCAGCACCTTCTTTACTGGTCTAATTTTCAGGAAATCCACAATGATGATGCCTAAGATATATTTACATACATTGGAGGAAGTGCATACAAATATATGTCTCATGCATCTTCATTGTTTCCTGAAAACCAGACTGGCTGTGGTGTCACCAGGACAGGGTTGAGAAGGCCTGGTCTATACCCCGGTGCAGTCATGATTATGCATTCATCCCATAATGCCAAGGGGCCTCACCATAGATGTAAAGGCATTACTCTTCAATATATATATATATATATATATATATATATATATATATATATATATATATATATATATACATTGATATACATTGAGTATTGTTCCTCTTTCCCTTTTTCTCTTACTGTAATCCTGAGGATGATCTGTGGTTAGATTGTGATTGCTAAAAGTTAAATAGCTCAGATAAGGAGGTCCTTGATGTACTTCTTTTCACATTTGTGGGAGCTGATAAGAAGTTGGGTCTTTCAGAAAACTGAAACACCAGTGCTGCCAGAGGAATTCCATTACATGACATCAAAACAACAAATCAAAGGAACTGTAATGATTTGCTTTACCTGCCAACAAAATATTTCTTGTGCTGCTGTTCCATAGCAGCGACTAATCCTGGCTATCCCAAAACATGACAAATGCTTCCTCTAAGTACATAACATGAAAACAGAACACTATATATACTTGTGAGGTAATATAACACTTTAGTGAAAGTTTTCTTCCTTTTTGGGATCCATAAAGGCTTCAACATATTAAATTTAGTTTTAACTGTTTTTATAATTTTTAGTGTGTGTTCCTTTTTCTATTTCATCGGTAGCTTTAGGTTTGGCTGGGTACGATTACCAGTTACAATTACATTTGTAAGGGAGTCCCAAAGCTGTCCCTATCCAATAGGTGGAGGAAGAGTTCTCTAAGAAGAATGGAGTTAAACCCACGCTCTTATTCTGTCCAAGAAGGGATTTCTTCAGGAGTGGTTTTGGAGAGGATTTGTCTTTGTGGGGAGTCAGGGAGGAAGGCTTCCTTGCAAGGAAGAGTCCTGTAGAGTTACTGTCCGAGAAGAGCATCAGTCAGAGGTGCATCTGCCTCTGTCTACTGGAATAAGAGAGCTGCGTGCAGAAGTGCAGGTACCAACCGGGGACTGCCCAGATATACATACTGCCAGGCATATGCAGCATGATTTGACTGAAGAATGTGATGTTTGTTTAATGCATTTTCAGGTGAATTTTAAAAGCCTAGGGCCGGCTTTTAAAAGGGTTACGCGCATAAGGTACGCGCGTAACCCTTTTAAAACCCCCCCGCGCGCGCCGAGCCTATTTTGCATAGGCTCGGTGGCGCGCGCAAGCCCCGGGACGTGCGTAAGTCCCGGGGCTTCGCTAGGGGGGGCATGTCGGGGGCGTGTCGGGTGGGTGGCGCGACGATCAGGGCGTTCCCAGGGGCGTGTCGGGGGGCATGGTGCCAACCCGGGGGCATTCCGGGGGCGCGGCTGAGGCCTCTGGAACAGCCCCGGGTCAGGAGATGGCACGCCAGCAGCCTGCTGGCGCGTGCGAGTTACGCTTGCCAGAGGCAGGCGTAACTTTTAGAATAAAGGTGTGTGGGGGGGGGGGTTAGATAGGGCCAGGGGGGTGGATTAGGTAGGGAAGGGAGGGGAAGGTGCGGGTGGGTGGAAAGAAAGTTCCTTCCAAGGCCGCTCCGATTTTGGAGCGGCCTCGGAGGGAACGGGCAGCGCGCACAGGGGCTCGGCGCGTGCAAGGGGCACAAATGTGCACCCCCTTGCGTGCGCCCACCCCGGAATTTATAAGATACGCGCGGCTACACGCGTATCTTATAAAATCCAGCGTACTTTTGTTCACGCCTGGTGCGCGAACAAAAGTACGCGCACGCGCTGTTTCTTAAAATGTACCCCCTAGTGGGTGTCAAAATTGGGAAATGCTTGCACCCGCCCGCCGTATTTTAAAAGCTGCTTACATGAGCACTCACATCTCACTTGGGCTCAGAAAGGGGCGTGGTTTGGGTGTAGTCCGAGTAGGGCGGAAGCATTCCAGGGCGGGGCCAAGAGATGTGCTCGTAAATACTTATGCGCCTGAGCGCGCATCCAGGTCCAGTGCCACCTAAGTTTACTTCTGTTGTGGAGGAGTGTGATTTTTAAAAGAAAAAACAGCCATTTCTGACAGGTTTAAAGGGTTCAGGGTATCTGCAGGGAGTGCAGGTTATTAAATTAGGGGGATTTAGAGGATCTAACTCTAGACTGAGCGAACTAGTGAAACTGGTCATGGCGTGGATGCGCTCCAGTTATAAAATACTCTGACTTAAATGGAAATACCCAATTTACGTGACTAAGTGCCCACACTTAAAATTACTCACAAAAATTACTCACACGTGTGCGTGCAGCCAGCTATTTTATAACACACGTGCACAAGTTATAAAATAGCTGCAGCCCTGGGCACTTGTACGTACCTGGTTTGAAATTTACCATCCCTCTTTTCTCTGTTGAATTTGCCCTAAACCATAGCGTCCCTGCTGTGACTTCACATGCAGTCAGGTTATCAGTAAAGGATGTTATTGTTTGAACAACACTGACCGTGGTGGTGCGTGTTTTGTTTTTGCGACTGGATTTGTTGCAGGCGACTTCCAGAATAAACCCTGCGGGGGGAAGAAGCTAGGGGCAATGGGTGCTGCCCCAGCCCATGACTTCCTATGTGAGCCCCTGTCATCCAGGACAAGTTGAGGAAGGACCTAGTCATTTATTAAGAGAAATTGTTGTTCTTAGTGCAGTATATGCCTTTTTTCTTTTCAGTGCAAATTTAGATGAAATGGGACAGAACAGGACTGTCTTAGAGCCACTTTTACATATGAACAGAAGGCGCAGCTGCTCCTGGGGGGGGGGGGGGGGGGGGGGTGCCTGCATAGCAGGGAGTCTATCCCATGATCCCACAGGGCTCTGCCCAGTTGACTCTATTGGCCAGTGTCTGCAGAGAACAGGAAGGGAGAGGTCAAACTGGAATGAATACAAGACATAAAAAGATTTCAGTTTTTTACTTTCATATTTCTATTTCTAATTTGTGTTCATGCATTCTGTATTTGGTCTGGGTCTCTGTTTTGTGTGTGTGACTGAAGTGAGGTCTTCTGCTAGCATGTAGATTCTGTGTAGGAATCTACTGCAGTCCAACCTATTCTGTTTCCTCAATAGGAGGTGTTTTGGTGTTTTAAAGCCCAGTGGAATATTTTGTGGTGTTGCATGACCATGCCCTGGTTAGTTTTAACCATTTTCCATAATAAATGAAACTGCCTATGCTACTTGGTGGGGGTGTGGCACTTTATGTCTGGGAGGGTATAGAGTCCAACAAGATAAAGATCATACAAGAGACTAAATGCTCAGTAGAATCTATATGGGTAGAAATCCCATGTGTGTTGGGTAAGAGTATAATGATAGGAGTATACTACCATCCGCCTGGACAAAATGGTCAGACAGATGATGAAATGCTAAGAGAAATCAGGGAAGCAAACTAATTTGGCAGTGCAATAATAATGGGAGATTTCAATGACCTAGTAATCAAAAAATGGGAACACGACTATCAATATTATAAATAGCCAGTCGCTGTGTGTTGCAGTCTGGGAAGCTGCAGTCTGGAAGTGGACCCTTGGGCCGATCTACCCCAAGGATAGGGTAGGCCGGGAGGCGGAGCCACAGGCCGTGGTATTCACCCGGGAACCAGGAACCCCCCAGGAGGAGCCCGTAGAGTCCTGGAACCTTGGGACTTAGGAGGACAGTCTGAGTCTCTATAGATGGAGAAGGCCTGGGCAGAGGTTATGATAAGAAAGGCCAATAGGAACACTATAGTCTGTAGAGTGGCTGGGTCGGACGCGTACTGGAGCAGGCTGTAAGCAGGAGCAAAGTCAGTAACAAGCCGTGAACTGGAGCAGGCTGTAGGCAGAGCAGGGTCTGCCGCGTGTTGTGGGCTAGAGCAAGTTGTGAGCAGGAACGGAGTCTGTAGCGTGCTGTGAACTGGAGCAAGCTGTGAGCAGGAACGGAGTCCGTAGCGTGCTGTGAACTGGAGCAAGCTGTGAGCAGGAACGGAGTCCGTAGCGTGCAGTGAACTGGAGCAAGCTGTGAGCAGGAACGGAGTCCGTAGAGTGCTGTGAACTGAAGCAAGCTGTGAACAGGAATGGAGTCTGTAGCGTGCTGTGAACTGGAACAGACAGTGAGCAGGAACGTGGACGGATCCAGGTCAAAGGCTGGCGGCAGGCAGAAGCGGGGTCAGGCACAGGCTGAGGTCGGAGGCTGGTGGCGAGCAGAAGCGGAGTCAGGAACAGGCTGAAGTCAAAGGCAGGGGGCAGGCAAAAGCGGAGTCAGGAACAGGCTGAAGTCAAAGGCAGGCGGTGTGGAACAATCGTAGCGCAACTCAGAACTACTAACCAGTAGTGAACCTCGTTGCAAGGCAATGAGACGGTATCTGAACGCCGGTTAAATCAAGCTTGGGGCGTGGCGTCGTTAGTCCAGGCGGGGCCAGACTTCCGGCGGCTGTGCGCCCATAGTGCGCGTGGCAACAGGAAGATGGGCTGGCAATGGCGGACGCCCCGAGAGACCGGCAGAGCCGCCGGGGCGGCGTTTCCACCACTGAAGGTAAGCACAGGGCAGAGCAGATAGAGGGGAAGCGGTGGAGACCGCAACACTGTGTTTATAATCAAAACCAGCCGGTCTTCTCTATCATCCACCTTCACACAAATTTATTTCAAAACTGCTTTTTTCTTAATTTTTTTATATGTTTCTTATAAAAAATCCCAATCCAGGAATTTTCAGCGCCCAACACGGCCGTGTTTCACACACGTAGTGCTTCTTCAGGGGCATTAATCCAAGAGTTTTGCTATATCTGTAAACATTACAACAGAAAATCCAATTTCAATATATATGCAGAAATAACCAAAAATAAAACAGCAATACTTAGCTTCTATGAAGGACTACCATTTTTCATCAGGAACATCGTCTCAACCGTCTTGTAGCAGAAACGGAGGAACCGAGGCTGACGAGAGCGTCGCTTTAAATATCTTGTTGGTGCCAAGAACTTTGGATCTACAAATTAAACACAGTTAATCCTTCTGGTTTAAATACAGAATTGGACTTACATGTTTTCTTGGGTTAAATTTTATTGCTGTAAGATGTGTACCTGAATAGGTATTATCTTTGTTTTCCTCCATCATCTACCTGACGTCATGCCAGTTTATTTGGATATCCTCATTTGCATAGAGTGATGTCCTGATCTCGTTCTTGGCGCCAACAAGATATTTAAAGCGACACTCTCGTCAGCGACTGGCTTGCTGACACCTTCATGGAGGCTATTTATAATATTGATAGTCGTGTTCCCATTTTTTGATTACTAGATTTCAATTACCCCAATATTGATTGCTGTTACTGGCATCAGTAGCATGGGATCTACTTAGTGTTTGGGTACTTGCCAGGTTCTTGTGGCCTGGATTGGCCACTGTTGGAAACAGGATCTGGGCTTGATGGACCCTCGGTCTGACGCAGTATGACAACTTCTTATGTTCTTATTATCTACATGTAACTGACTTCACTTGCTGTCTTCTCTTGAGATTCACCTCTCCCATGTACACACAGATTCTTTTTCCTCTCCTAGTTTTTAGCTGGTTCCATTGGCTTTAAAAAAAACAAACAAGTTGCATACCAGCTCCATGTTTAAAATGGGATTTTATTCAGGTCATCTGAAATGAAACAATTATAGGGAATAACAATTTCTTGTTGATCAGGTACCCTCCTAATATACCAGAGTCTGGACAAACTGGAGCCAGAGCTTTTGTAGTGTTTCATATATTTTGTGAAATATTATACAACAAAAATAACTTTTCAGGTCAGAGTTCAAAATAACAGAACAGAATTAACTTTTACGGAACATTACAATGATAAAGAAAGCTTTAAGGAACTTGGAATGAAACAGTTATAGAGAAGACCAATTTCTTATTAGTCGGGCCCCCTTGTAACATACAGCAGACTGGATAAAATGAAGGAAGGACTTTTTCAGACATAGAGAAAATCCAATGGTCTTTAAACCTTTTTCCACTACAGGAGATGATCAACCAAGAGTAAGCTAAGTAACTTTGCCTTGGCGTTGTAAAGCTGAGTTGAAGGCTCCATTTGAAAAATTGAATTGCACTGCTTCCACATTTTATATTTTTAGAAAATATTAAAAAATGTATGTAGATAATAAAAGAAGGCGAGTTTGTTAAATCAAGTAGGATAGGCAGAGCATCACAAAAAGAGAGGAGGTTTTTGACATTAATGATTTTGCCCTTTATCAAACCAGTAGTGTTTCACTAGCATTTGGCATCTGAAGCCTTTTCCTCCTAAAAATAAAAATATTTTTTTGTGTGTGTGCAATGCATAATTAGGTGCAAAGCTTTTGGTTTTATTAGCTAATTTTTGCACCAATAACCTCATTCCATTTTGGGTAGCATTATTATCTATTCATGTGCTGGCAGCTCTTTTGGGGGCGATTTTATTGAATTTTAACAACTTCCTCTGACCTGGAACCTCTGTCTGCTATGTCATACGTGTGCAAGAAAATAAATGAGATGGTTGGACTGAAATGGAGGGAATCTTGTGGTGTTATTTTTGGAGGTGCACAAGGTCATACAAGGTGACAGGACTGAGAAGGAGGGTACCTCCTTGAGAAATCCTGTTGATTTTGAGAAGCAGAGGTGTGGCAGACTATAGTAGGGTCATAATGACTGTAGTGTTTAATTATTAAAATCTCTTGGGGGGCTGTGGGCCTGAAAATCAGTTGTCGGGGGGAGGGGTATGATGCTGAAGGTTCACATAGGGCAGTGATCCACAAACTTATCCTGGGGAACCCCTAGCCACTCAGGATATCCTCAGTCAACATGCATGAGATAAATTTGCACATAATGTAGGCGATTCATTTAAATCTTTCTCATGCATATTAATTCTGTATATCCTGAAAACCTAAATGACAGGGGTCCTCCAGGACAGGTTTGGAAACCAGTGCCCTAGTGTGCTTAATACCCTTGTACTGGCCCTTCTTATAGTGCAGGACCCTTAGTGCCAGACTTTGCCAGCACACATAGACCAGAAGAAGGAAGATGCCTCATGCCACACCGCACAAGCCCCATGCAGGACAGAAGAAGGTAGAAACGTGCTTGCATCGCCCACACGGGCCAGGAAGAGGAGGCAGCTTGTGGCTGCTCTTCCATCCACTGGCACAGAGGAAGAAGCTGGCAGCACAGGTTGATCCCTTGGGTTCTGGGGGCCAGTAGGCAGAGCTGTAGCATGCCTGTGGCCAATATAGCCACGGCCATAGGCACCGCTACCAAAAGGCGCCATAGTGCTGCCACGTGTCAACCAAAGCAGTGCGGTCAGCGGGTCCTCAGCAAGAGAAAAGAACAGCGTGGCCCTGTCGAAATCGACAGCATGGTCGGTGCAGCCTTAGTAAATGCAAAAACATTGAGACCCTTCTGGCCAAGCTGCTTTTCCACTTGCAAAGGCCATGCTTATCATGCCATCGATTTCGGCAAGGCTACACTGCTTAGTAAGAGGAGGAGGAGTGCACCCTGTCCAGCCAGAAGGAATCCAGTGTTAGAGCTCAGTTGACTTCGTGGCCGAAAGTTGTTCCTTTTGCCACAGGGGCTAAATGAAGAAGGAGACTGCTGCTGCCTGCTACTTCAAGGGGGAAGTGGGAGAGAGCATATATGCATGTGTGTGAGAGAATGAGGGAGAGCATGTGTGTGTATGTATGTGGGGGAGTGAGAGAGAGCATGTTTATGTATGAGAAAGAGCATGTATATGCACAACTACCAGTTACTCTCTGCCTGCTAATCCATGACAATTTCAGGGCATCTGGAAATCAAAAGTCCCCAGGAATGGATTACGGAGGATTATTTAAAATCCTTATTTTAATTGTTGGATGTTATTTGATATATCTGTTTTGAAATATTTTATTGGTGTTTGGAAAATGTTTGTATGTTTTTAATTATTAAATGTTATTCTATTCATTAATTGTTTTGAATTATTATTTTTATTTGTATGGTTTTACTAATTTTGTATTATGAGGAATGGTAATGTTTCTGTTTTTTCCATTGTTGCAGTGCATACAGAATTTGGCTTGTTACGGTTTCCAGTTTTTGTCTGTACATTTCTATTTATAGTGTTTGGTCTTTTCATTCTGTATTTGAGGGTCTATCTGGGTTTTGCATGTGTGACTGAAGTGAAGTGAGGTATTCCAACAGTGCGTAGTTTCTTTGTAGGGATCTGTAGCAGCTTGACTTGTTCTGTTTTCCTAATGGGGTTGTATTACTATTTTAGGCCTGGTGTAATATTTGTAGTATTAACTTTCATAGGTAGGGTTGTTGCTGTTTGAGTGCTGGCAGTTAGTACTGTTTTGATATAGAAATTCTTTTTTCTCGTGGCTCTCTGAAGCATTACAGTAGGCCTAATACCATATAGGATATAAGCGTCTCTTGCTTTTGGGCAAGGTTTTCTGGTTGGCAGCACAGCAGTGCATGTAAATATAATAATAATATTGTAAGTGATGTTTTTACTTCATAAGACCGTGCTTTGAATGTCCTTTTTCATGTAAAATCTATCACTATACATTCATAATCTTTAATTGTGTGTGAGGAGGATGTGATGGGTGGGGTGCAAGGCTGAAAAGTTTTCCTAGGACCCCTAATACCCTTGCACTGGCCATGGGCATTGTTGTACAAACCCAGAGTCTCCCAACTCGTGGTGTCATGTGTTATGTAATGGGTGAGGGTGCAGTTTTTTCACTTGGCCATAGGTGCCAAATTGCTTGACTATGGCTCTGTCAGTAGGACTTTCCTCCTGGCAAACATCATGGTGCTTCAGGTACTGGCTGTAAGCTGGATACAGGAACTGGCTGGGAGCTGGAATCAAGGACAAGTGGAAGCCCTGGGAAATAGACAAGGAACTGGACTGGACTGGGCAGGGCGAGGACAGAGAAGGACTGAACTGAACAAGGACAGGACTAGACAAGAACAGGACTGAACAAGGACAGGACTAGACAGGCAACAAGAAACAGGAAACAAGAAAGTCTAATGGCACGAGACTGGGCAAGGTAATCTTAGTAGCCCGGAAGGCACAAGGTAAGTCAGAAAAGCCCAGGGTGGCACAGAGCATGGCAGGGAGGCCTGAGAAGCTGCAGAAGGCCTGGAATGGCCCAGAGTAAGACAAGAGGCCAAGAGAGGCCCCAAGCCAAAGTAAGAGGCCAAGAGAGACCACAAGGCAAGATAAGAGGCCAAGAGGGGGCCGCAAGGCAATTTTGGAGGTCTGGGTAGGCCACAAGGCAAGGTAGAAGGCCTGGATAGGATACAAGGCAAAGCAGGAGGCCTGGGTATGCGATAAAGCAAGGTAAAATAGCAAGAAAGAAGTGGCCAGGTCAAGGAGCCGAGGTGACTCAATGACTGAGGTGATAGGCTGGGTTAAGTAAGCCTGGGGCTAGGCATCAGGTGATCGGTGAAGTGGTGACTTGCGCAGCTGGGAGTGGGGCTTGCTGAGGACCCCTGGTGGAGGGGAGGCTATGCAGCAAGTGAAACCATGGCATGGGAAAGCTGCATAGCAGACATAACCATAACACCTCTCAAGGAAAGAGAATGAATTAATTTTCACATCGCGCTCTTAAAGCAAAATATATTGCAAAATCAAACAGAAAGTGCAGCCAGTGCCGGGGTGAAAATAAAGAAACCTCTACCTGTGTATGGCAAGCACTGGAAGGAGCAATGCCAGAAGATAATCCAGAGCTCCCCCTGTGCTGAAGGGACATTTAACCCATTGTATTCCTCCTGGATTCACTGCTCTTCATTTTGCAGGGTTTCCATATATTTAGTGGCAAACCCAATTTGAACATGTGTGCACATGCCTAACACTGACCTGTGGATCCCTGTTGTAGGTCTGGTTTGTTCTTAGCACTGTGATGAGGATTGCCTGTTATATAGGTGATTATGGATCACCTACTGTTCTGAAGACTTAAAGTGGCAAAAGTGGCAAATCTTTCCTTGTCTTGTTTTTAGAGTAGATTCAGAAGAGGCATAAGACAGAGATGTGTATTTCCTATTTCTGAGGAAATAGTTAAAACACAGCAGGATTTCCCCATCTGCCAAGAGAATGTAAGACAGATGTGGATAGAAATGCATTTTTTTTTAACCATAAAAGTGAGGAGACAGAAGTTGTTGGTTTATTAACCAGCTCACCAAGGAACAGTTAGTTTAGATTTAAAGCTGTTTTTCTTGGTATTTTTTTCTCTCCAGGGTTTTTAATGTAGTTATTTTAAATAGTTGTGTACATTCAAAAATGCGCCATTGGCTTGGAAGATTTATCCATGTTATTCTGCTGTGACTACAGACTACAATGATATTGCTTCAATGTAGGGTTGCCAGCTCTGAGGAAGGAAATTCCCCCTATCCCCCCTATCTCCCCATCCACAGCCTACCACCTTCATACTGACTAATGCATCACTCCACGAAATCCACTGTACTCCCCTTAGGGTGGCTAACATTTCCATGAACCTTCTTAACTGGACACTCCAAACTTGAAGGCGAGAGGTGTGAGTGTGTGTTACTCCTGGGGGAATTCTGCACTAAAAAGTTTAAAATTCTGCACACAAAAATTTTAAATTCTGTACACAAAAATTTTAAATTCTGCAAAATTCTGCATACTTTATATTGGCCAAAATAACACAATGCACATGACAGTCTTTAAGTAATTAATATATAATGTAATACAGAAAAGTTATTTAAAGATGTAGAGTTTTAAAATTTTTTTGCAGAATTTCCCTAGATTTTCACTGTAAGATTGTCTCTTCCATCCTCTCTCCCTACTCCCCTGGCCACTCTCCTTTCACTTTGCCCTCTCAGGTCCCAACTCCTCCACCTGCCATTATCTCTCCCCTCCCCCTCTAGGCTCAATCCCACTCTATCTCCACTCCAAGAGTTTGACCCCTCTCTCAGTACTGCCCCCTCACACAGGGTCCCTCAGTCCCTCTCTCTCTTACACACACACACACATAGGCTCCCTCTCTAATGTACATACATACTCCCTCATACAGGCTCCCTCTCTCTCGCACACACAAATTGTCTCATACAGGCTCCCTCTCTCTCTCTCTCTCCCATGCACACACACCTTCCCTCATACTGACTCCTCCTCTCTCTCCCGCGCATACACATCCACACAGGCTCCCTTTCTCTCTCATGCATACACCTTCACACAGGCTACCTATGTCTCTCTCTCACACACCCCTGCACACTGGCTCCCTCTCTCACTCACCCCCCACATACATATAGGCTCCCTTTCTCTCTCTCACATACACACACACACACTCATCCCTTCACACAGGCTCTCTTTCTTACACATACACACCCCCACCCAGGCTCCCTCTCTCACAAACAAACAAGCATCCTCACACATGCTCTCTCTCACCTCCCAGGCTTGCAGTCTTACACATACACACACATGCACACCCACACAGTCTCACTGTCACCGGAGCTTGCTCCTTCTTTGCCACAAGCAGGATGGCCTCCGCTTGTGGCATTCCGGGGCCTGCCAAATTCTGTGCAGATTTTGTGCAGCTGTGAGGGAGGGGAATTCTGTGGGAATTCTGCGCTCCGTAGTAGTGCAGAATTCCCACAGGGCTAGTGTGTGTTAACTTCTGATTCTGAGGAATAGGTGGTGGTGGACATGTCTCACATGCAGTGAAGAGCAAAGTCAAAGTAGTGTGGGACACAACTGCAGATCCACAAAGTCATTCTGTCCAAACACTGTCAATCAAAGATTATTGCAACATAAAAATTAGGAAACTAGATGTTAGATAATATACAGTCAAAAGAAAGGAGACCAGTCAATATCAATATATAAATTGCAAAGTACAAAACAATCAAGATTGCCTCCCCGTGGTCAATGGGACATCTGCTCAATAATAAAAAATCGTAAATCACAGATCATATGTTGAGCTTATTCCCAATAATCAACCAGAGGAGCATTAATATGCGAGCGACGGGTGCATCTACAATGTTCATAAATGCGGGTTTTAATCTTGTGACTCGTTTCATCCACATATAATAGCTTACAGGAGCACATGATGACATGTGTGCTTCCTTACTCTAGTTATGTTGATTTTATTTGTTCATAAAAATGTCGGAATAGTCACAGTCTGATGGAAAAAAGTTAATGCCATACAACCTGAGTAACAGGATGAGTAAATTCCATAAGTTTCATAGAAAAAGAACAGGCTTAGCAAGAACTGCATGGTCTATTTTCTGGTGAACTAGGCTCAGGAACAGCAGGGGCTCGCAGATCTGATGAGACAAGTAGGTCTCTTAAATTGCATCCTCTATGAAATGCAAACTGGGGAGCTGTAAGGAAGACCCCATGAGGAGACAAGACTGACCAAGATGACCAACTAAAACCAACCCAAGTAGAGTAAGGGAGCACACACGTAAGCCTATCTATAGGAGTCATAAGAGTGGGTAAGAACAACTTCTCCAATGTTGTTTATGTTATCATGTGCCCCTGTGGACAAAATGAGTCACAAGATTCAAACCCGCATTTATGAAAATTGTAGTTGTATCTGCCACTCACATATTACTGCTCCTTTAGTTTTACATTGGCAACAAGCTCAACATACAATCCCTGATTTTTGGTTTTTATTATTCAGCAGATGTCCTGTTAACCACAGGAAGGCGAGATTGATCACCTCTTACTTCAGTGGGAACAGCGATGGTTATTTAAGTTACAATCTTTCGCCTTGAAGTTTAAATATTGATATTGACTGGTCTACTTTCTTTGAGCTGTATATCATCTAACATTATCTAGTTTCTTAATTTTTGTTTCAGTTGCAATATTCTTTGACAATGTATGGTCATGTGATTTTTTTTTTTTTGGCATCCTTTAGTTAGTGTTTAAATTGTGGACAGTAACTATATGCTGTGTTCAGGCTTTTATGACATTGTATATATTTGTTAAACCTGGTTTCGGAGGTGTATCACTATTGTTATTACCATATTCTGTTTTGACATTATGTGAGATAATTGGATGCAGACTAGTTTAATGTTATTTCATGGTTTGTAACATAGTGAATTGTCCCTCCAAGTGAAGTCTAGCGGAGAAACATGGCTCGTGTTGAAATATAGACAATACAGTCTTTTTGGATACAATGAGTTTTATTGAATGAACAATAAAGATTTCCCACCGATTATCTCTTACATGACTTTATTTAGCTTGTGCTTCATATATTAAATAGAAAGACTTTATTGATCTGCAGTGGTGTCTGTTACTTTGACTTGCATGAATTAATTTCAGCCATCCTCAGAAACACATTAACTACAGCCTCTGTCATGCAGTCCTCTCTATCACAACTAATGTCTCTCTTGTACATTATTTTATTTATTTATTTTATTTATTTATTTGCAGTTTTTATATACCAACATTTGTTTAGTAACCTCACATTGGTTCATAATTAACAGAAACATTGCAGCTGTGCCAACTAGAACGAACATGTGCAACAGTGCTTTACAATAAACAATAAACATTTACAATAAACAATAAACTTTACAATAAACTTGTTAACGAACATATGCAATAGTGCTTTACAATAAACTTGTTAAATGGGGGGGGAGGGGAGAGAACAGTGGAACAATGAAAGGGAAAAAAAAATAGTAGTACAAAGCAAATTGTTATCTCGCTGAATTTATAAGTCTATAAATAAATAGAATGAAATTATAAGTCTATAAATAAATAGAATGAATTTTATAAAACACAATTGGAAAAGAGAAAGAAATGGGATAGAAGTCTTATATACAATTGGTATACAATCGATATACAGTCGATACGAATAATTGCCAACAAAAAGTTAGGTGTGGTGAGAAAGAAAAAGGGGATGTACATTTAAGTAAATTAGTGGGCAAGGCTGTAGGAGTAAGGGAGAGAGGAGAGCGTAAGGGTTAAGTGTAAGCCTGTAGGAAAAGCCATGTTTTCAGTTTTTGCTTAAATTTTATTGGGCATGTTTCTTGCCGTAACTCCGGTGTCATATTGTTCCAACAGTTCGGTCCGGCTATGGTTATCGCACGCTTCCTAGTTGGCTCAAGAGTACATGCCCAACACAGTCTCCTCACATTCAGGCCGATACAGTAAAACCCACGGGAGAGCCGGCGCTCCGAGGCAAGCGCCCGCTCTCCCGACGCGCACACAGGCCACTCTCCTGTGTGTGCGATTTAGTATGCAAATGAGGGCCTGCGGTAAAAAGAGGTGCTAGGGTCACTAGTGCATCCCTAGCGCCTCTTTTTTGACAGGAGCAGCGGCTGTCAGCGAGTTTGACAGCCGACGCTCAATTTTGCCGGCGTCGGTTCTCAAACCCACTGACAGCCATGGGTTCGGAAAACGGACGCCAGCACTGTACTGTATCGGCCCGATTCATAGATATTCCCAAACATACAACCTCCTTTCTCATATACACACACTCATACACATTCCCAAAGATGTTGCCTCTTTACTTATTGTATACACACACACTCCCAAGCACACAACCTCCTTTCTCATATAGACACATGCACGTCCAGCACGATTCTCTCTCCCTCACACCGGCTCTTCTCTCTCTCTATCTCTACCTTCCAAATGGTCCCTCAGCAGATAGAGAGACAGGGTTGGAGGAGACGCAAACATTACAGTATGTGCAATACTCCTCACCCAAATGACAGGACGACAAACTAAAAAAAAAGTAAACCATTGCCAATGTCAGGTGTTTGACATTGCAGCTAGAATTAAAAAATACATCATTAAAAATGTTCCAGTCACATAATCAGATAATTAATGTGAAAATAAAAAAATAATTATACCTATTATGGTTTTTCCCTATATCATGCTGCTTACTCTCCTCTACTTTCTTTTTTGATTCCTTTCCCTATTTTTCTTTTCATCTTTTACTTTTCCCTTCTATGACTCTTCTCTAGCTGTCATTGTTTCTCCTTCCATCCATCACGACACTCTTCTCATCTATTTTTTCAGACTTTCACCCCTGTATCTCTAATCTTATTCTTTATCAACTCATTCCAGCCCTCCTTCTCCAGTATCTCCCACCCAGCCATCTTTCCCTTTTCTCCCTTCCCTCCCTCCCCCTTTCCCTTATCCCACCCCAGTCTTTCATCTCTTTCTTCCTTGTGCCATCTCTCTATCTGCCTCCCCTTTCCTCTCGCTCCTTTGTGCCCTGCTTTCCTGTACTGCCCTCCTCTCTCTCCAGCCCCTTGCCATCATGTTTCTTTCCCTTCCTGTGCACTCCTGCCTGCCCCTCTCCTGCACCCTCCTCCATCCTGTGTCTGCCTCTCTTCTCCCTCTCTTGTGCCTCTTCTGTCTCTGCTTTCCCTGTTCTCACAACTCTCCCTCCCCTCGTTACCTCCCTGCCCCCTCTGTGTCTCTCCCCTCCCACGCATGTATCTATCCCTTCCCCCCTTTCCCCTTTATGTCTATCTCTCCCCCCCCCTCACCCTTGCCTGTACCTAGTTTCTTGCATACCTGCAGGTTTCACGGACTAGAGGCCTGCTTCCCCATTTGCTGGCTTTTCCTCTTACTCCTCCGCCGCCCCCTCCCCCCCCCTCAAGTTTTTCAGCTGACGAGACTTTTGTGACATGTTCTGTTTCTGTCTTGCAGGCGCTGAGCAGCAGTCTTTATAAGAGTGCTTCTCCCTACGGTTCTCTGAACAATATCGTGGATGGACTGAGCTCCCTGACAGAACATTTCTCTGACCTGTCGCTCTCAGCAGAGTCCAGGAAGCCTAGCAAGAGGCCACCTCCCAACTACTTGTGCCATCTCTGCTTCAACAAGGGACACTACATCAAAGACTGCCCACAGGTAAGCAAAACTGGGGCCCGGTCTGGTCCCCTCTACTCACACGCAGGTAGAGCTTTAGAATGGTTTTGAATTAAAATAAGGAAAAGTTAATTGTTCAAGGATTAACAACCTATGAATCTGGAAGTATGGAAGTTTCGTTCATATAGTAGCCTTTCTTGTCACTTTTATTGCTTTGAAACCAAAATAATTTTTAGAAGCCATGACTTGTGGAATTCAGCTTGTAAACTAGAGCTGCTGCTAAGCATTTATTTTAGGAAATACAAATTGAGCAAGATTTCACCAGGATAGTCTGCTTTTTTTTCTGTTTATCACATGTTCCTTAAATATTGCAATAAGCAGGAAAAAGGAGGAAATAAGAAAGACATTGTAATGAGAAAACGTCAGTGGTACAAGACTGCAAATCACAGACTCAAAATCTGCAGTGACAGAAAAGTTCAGATATATTCTGGTCCAAGCTGCTGTACCTGACGGTATGAGGGTTTATTCCTTTGTATATCATGAACTCAATTCCTATCAGATTTGTTGGGGTAGTTTTATGCACTCTTACAGGATATTTCAGATGACTTAAACGAGGGTTTCACCTCTTGCAGGGAGGCATCTCTGCAATGAAGCTAGCCGACACAAAGGTGGAGACTGCGCTGATATTCACAGCTGTAACAAATGTTCGCTTACAGCCAACAAAGAAAAACTGTTGATTGTTTTCCAGATGTGCTCCCTTTCAGTGGTGTCCACAGCAGAACCAAGCCACCTCCCTCCCCTCTTCATGTCTAGGTTTTTGTTATTCTCCCAGAAGCAGTCACGTGATATTGGCAGGACACCTTAGGTACCCTGTGAGTTATAAGCTCAGAGCCCGAAGTAGTAAGACAAGAGTAAAAACTGTGTGTTGTATTTCAGCAAATGTTTTCTTAACACATGCCCTACAGAAAAAAAGCTTACGCCTGATGCAGTGAACTGATAGTAACTATGCAAATATATCGGGAATTAAAAAAAACTGCATAAACCTAGCAATGTGCGCAGAAAAATTACTAGTGTGCAAAAATCAGGTTTAATTGCTCACAGAACCATGCTTTATGCTTAGAAAATATGATTTATGCAAGCACACCACGATTTAGGAGCACAAAGCATAGCTGATGCACAAAAACAATGCTTTGCTTCCATAAATCTTACTTAATGCGCCAAAGTATGATTTAGAAGCATAACCCATGGTTTATGTTTGTTGGGTGCAGAAATCATGATTTGTGCACATAAAACCTGTACACCAAAACACGTTAGGAGCATCAAAGTTCTGCTCCTGAAGATTGGTTGCACAAAACCCCAAGTCCAGGAACCCCAAACACCAGACCCCCTGAGCTCCAGGTCCAGGCCCACACCTGGGTTCAGTACCATAACCATATATTAACGCCAGCCCCAGAAATGTGAATTTTTAACTCCACCTCTCACCAGGAGTTACGGTAAATTTCCAACTTTACAACAGACTGAGTTACGCCTGCTCCCCTTCTCTGCATTGCGGAGAAATAGCTAATGACTTCATTAACATGAGATTTACATGGAGGATTGCTAATTTTGTGGGTACATTTTGTTTCTGCACACGTTTGTGCACTAAAAATCCTTATTAAATCATGAGTAAAACTAAGCATACAAAAATGTGCGCAGAAACAGGAATTAAAATGCACTCAGCCTAGTGCTTCTTATTACATGTCAAGTTGCAAAAGAATGAGCCTGTCGAGAAACACTGATCTAAAATCAAATTACTGCTAAAATCATTATGGAATGGGCAAAATGGCCTGGATTAGATCCCCAAACCCATCCTTATCTGGTGATATTTGGTTCGCTAGAGTCAAACCGGCAGAGGCCTTGAAAGAAATCCTTCTGTTTAACAGCTTGAGTGGGATAAATCCAGTGGATCTGTATCTGGTTTAGATCTGGTTGGATATCTCCTGTTTCACTGGATCATTGCAGCCTGGTGTCAGATTGTGATTCATTTAATCATACCCAATGAGAAAGTCCTGAACCAGGGATGGGGTTTTGGATTGAAGTATTTGTATCCAGTTGCGATTTCGTTCTTCTCATCTCTCAGCTGGGTTCTACTGAGGTAGCTTAGAAATGCAATTGTAAGGGTTCAGGATAGCTTCAGGTCATTTTGTTCTAAAACCATTCCAGTCCCTCTTACTGACCCACTTTGCCCTTAGGAAAAGTTGAAAAAAACACCGAACTGATCAGGCTGCCTCTGAAAACTTGAACCTATCTGTGGAGAATGTGAATCTGTTTAAAAAAAAGAACACTATGTCTGCGCCCCAGTTTGACAATCTGACAAGATATTTTACTCATTCATCAAATTACCTTTTTTGAATCTTTTTAAAGAAATCTTTTTTGAATCTTTTTAAAGAAAAACGACAGTGGCAGCAAATTCTGCTTGGGCTTTTTGAGAAAGCTGAAGTGGATTTCTTTGAATCAGGAGCTCCACATATGACCTTTCAGGTCACTTGTAATTTTTCCCCAGATTTTCTGATAGATTTGTCCATGCCCACTGGATCTGGGGAAAATTTCTATCAACCAACAACTGGGCTAAAATTATGATTATTTCTGCTTTCAGTTCCACTTCAAATTCTTTTGTACATCTCTATCCATTCTAAAATTCAGCAAGAGAGATCATTGTTGACAGAAAAATATAAACAATTGTGCTGTGTCTTGGGCACACTGAATGATGGCAAATTGTGATATCACAATAGTGCTATGGGCTCAGTAGTAGTGCTGCATACTGCCATGCCGAAGGTCCCTGGCTCGATACTTGAGTTGTCTTTTGTGTCCTGGGGTTGCTGGGAGGCAGGATTTAGAGCTCATTATTCAAGGTTCCGGAAGGATTCCTGGTCCATGGCTTCTGGTCTCGGGAACATTGCTGCAATGACCAAACTAGAAACAGTGGGAGGAACTATTAAAATAGGTGAAAAATCCCCAGATAGGAGGAGTGAAGGCTCATAGCACCTAAATCCCATTAGTGGTTCCAATCGAGCTGGAAGAGAAAGGAGGAACTGCTAGGGAACCCCAAGGTTTGAAATATACTGCAGTACTTTTAAAGATTTAACAGTGCACAAAAGGCAGGCCTCTTTCAACTGAAAGGAGGCTCTGACATGATAAAAGTTTATAAAATCATGAGTGAGATGGAATGGGTAAATAAGGATGTTTATTTATCCTTTCAAATAATACTAAAATAAAGAAGCAGAAGATTTAAAACAAATCATAACAAGTATTTTTTCACTCAACGCACAGTCAAGCTGTGGAATCTGCTGCTCAAAATGTCTAGCATAGCAGGTTTCAAAGAGGTTTGGACAAGTTCCTGGAGAAAAAGTCCATAAAACATTATTAACTAGGTAGACTGAAGAAAACTATTGCTATCCCTGGAGTGACTAAAAAGAAATAGATCTATTTTTAGGATCTGCTGGGTACCTGTGAACCGGTCTGGGCTCAATGGACCTTGGTATGAATCAGCATTCTATGTTGTAGGTTCTTATATGTTTCCTTGCACATTATACAATTTTGTATCATTGGACTGAAAATACGAATCTGCATTTATTATACTTACATACTTGAATAGCCAAATATGTTAAAGTTTAATGGCTTGGAAATAGCAACAGATTAGACACGGCTTCTGCAAATGTTACTCAATGTGACTTGTTTCGCTGCTTTGACACTTGGCTGGTACCACAACTTGCTGAAATCCATCCTCAAGAACAGAAATATCATTTGTTTAGCATACATTTCAGATGACTGGGCTTATTTCCCTCAATGCTGTGATGCTTTTGCAGATAAATTGAGCTCTGTTGACGTGTATACTAGGGATGTGCATTTCTTTGCAACGAAATAGGAAATATAGACGATATAAGATGGCGTCAGCCGTCCATTGCTCCTACCATGTGACAGAGGCCGGCCAATGGCACCGATAGCCCCTGTCACATGGTAAGGGCAAAGGGCCACCGGTGCCATTTTGTTTACTGGCAGCCGACGGCCCGAGAGCGGGAGATCGCTCCCGGGACCCCCGCTGGACTTTAGGCAAGTTTTGGGGGAGTTGGGAGTGTGAGGGATTGTAATTAAATCTGAAGGGTTGGGGTTGTTGAAAAGAAATCGGCCCGAACCGGCGGGCCAATAACGAAGGCCAAACTGAAATACACGATACACGATGTTTGCTGCAATAGTTTTTTCAAGTAGCCTGCTGTACCAGAGGCCAATGTTTCCCAGCCCTCTCCGCGAACCTATCCATAATGAATACGCATGAGCTAGATTTGCACACATTGGTGACCCAGGGTGTGCAAATCTAGCTCATGCATATTAATTGTGGCAATCCTTAAACCTCAACTAGCTAGTTGTGCCTCCAGGAGAGGGTTGAAAAACACTGTCATAGGCTGAAGCTAAAGGCAAAGGTGTAGTACAGGGCTTCCCAAACCTGTCCTGAAAACCTGACTGGCTGCGGGCTCCCCAGGACAGATTTGGGAAGCCCTGGTCTAGTCGTGCTGATACTCAGACCTACAGCAGGATTCAGTGGAAATGGCACTTCATCTTTTGGACATAAGAGAGATCTTTTTACAAGAAAGAAAGAGAGACATTTTACTCCCCCTGCAAATGTGAACAAGGGAATATGTAAAAAATGGACTTTTAGTTATTTGAGTTAGATTCTTCTTCAGAGAAATAGATAGCAGGCAGCTCTCACTATGGGAGAGAGGCTGTCTGCTTTGATCCTGCTGTGTATTTTATAGGGAGTATTTTAATTGGTTATTTTTGTTTATATAGAAGAGAACAAAAGCACATTGCACCACTGAGTAACACAATAAATGCGTTTTTTTTAATGTAATTGAATTGTCTGTTGCTTTATGAATTCCAGAAGAATTTGGTGTTTTTCACTTTCAGCATTCTTTCTAGAAGCAACAACTTTATTCCTATTGGAATTTGAAATTGTGCAGGAGTCTACAGCATCAAACAACTTTTACTGGCACAGAATTTTTGAATTGCTGTTAAAAACATTTCTTCAGCTGTCAGTTTTTCATGCTTGTGAGTCAGATTTTTTCCTCACCCTTGGGACACAGCGAGGCCCTTCGGTAGTTCTGCTTGACAACATTTCAGTAACTCAGGCAAAGTACTGTGTTACTGAAACAAGTAACTGACAAGGTAAGACAGGCCACGACCCTGATAACAAGTGGATCTGTTTTAAAAACTGCAGAGGGTTCAAGTAGTTATAAAAGCTTTATTTTCAAAAGAAGGCACATTAAAAATGGGATAATAACTTATTTCATTGTGGTGCCCTCATATTTTTAGCAGTGCGAGTTTTGAAAATGAAACTTTTTGGATCAGAGTACATTAGACTTGACTTCAGGTCAGCATTTGGATGATACTGGTTGGTCGGTCTCTGTAAGCAGGAGGTGGGCCTAATCATGCCTAACAGCAGAGGAATCATGCTGTTAGGCACAGGGTTTTCTGGCTTTCTCACAAGTTGCGAATGACCCCAGCCCAAGCTGGGAAACCTGAATTTCTCCTTCAGTGAATGAGTTCTTTCACGCTCTGCGTTTTCTACAGTTTGCATTCAGGAACTTACAGTTTCTTAGCATATTTTCCTCCACAGTTTTCAGTTGGGTCTGCTGCTTACATTCCATTTCTTCACCACACCATGCTTAATTCATTTCCCACTCAATTCTATCCACAGGAAGGGTGAGTACTAAATACTGCTGTGGAACAGCAGGAGGACTCAAGCACCTCAGCGCTATTGCCAAATTTCCTACCTTCCTTTAGTGCAACCTTCAAGGTTATGGGCGCTCTTAAGAACATAAGAACATGCCATACTGGGTCAGATCAAGGGTCCATCAAGCCCAGCATCCTGTTTCCAACACTGGCAAGTACCCAAACATTAGATAGATCACAAGCTACTATTATTTATTAATTACCATAATATCAGTTTATGGATTTATCCTCTAGGAACTTATCCACACCTTTTTTAAACCCAGTTACACTAACTGCTGTAACCACATCCTCTGGCAATGAATTCCAGAACTTAACTATGCACCGAGTGAAAAAGAATTTTCTTTGATTTGTTTTAAATGAGCTACTTGCTAACTTCATGGAGTGACCTCTGGTCCTTCTATTATCTGAGAGAGTAAATTACCGATTTCACAGTCCCCTGTCAAACTGTGTCAGATTGAGCTGGACTGGTGACTCAGTGGCAGGGCTGTGCACGGTCATAAAGAGGACCTGGTTTTGATTCCTGGGACTGGGCTCTTTCCCAGGAAGCCAGGGCTGAGGATGCTGCAGAGGCAGTCCCAAGGTGGAGAGCATCTCAGTCATTGCTCAGGGCAATACCTAGGGGCCATTTAGACTCAATTTCCGTGTTAGCCAGGTTCTAGAGGGAGCCACAGATTTTGGCCCCTTGGCCAAGGAGTGTCTGCAGGGCTGAGCTGGGAGGGGATATGTAATGGGGGGGTGGTGTGAAGACTTGTGATGGAGTTGCCCAGTTGAGCTGGTCCTGACTGAGCTGGAAGTTCTTAAAGGAGCAGGAGGAAACCTGCCAGGCAAATGAAAATTTAAAAAAAAAGAGGAAAGGTCATGACTGATAAGAAGGAGAAACAATGGAGCAGTAAACCCTGGGAGAACTTCCTGCTGTTGCCAACATTTGAATATTGTGTGAACCTGAGATTTTCTAAAAAATTAATAATAATAGTAATAATTAGCAGAATCCCAGAGTTTTCCTCTTCTCCTCATTTCTCTGCAACATTAGCTTACGTGATGGATTCAAGGACTCACAGTTTTGTCTCTTAAACACTAATGGGTAGATTTTCAAAGGGTACGCGCGTAACCCCCGAAAACCTACCCCAAACCCCATCTGTGCGCACCGAACCTATCTTGCATAGGCTGCCGGCGTGCGTAAAGCCCCAAGACGCCTGTAAATCCCGGGGCTTTGTCGGGGGGCGTGTCAGGGGGAGGCATGTCGCTGCCGGCGTGTCATCGGGGGCGGGTCGCGGCTGGCGCATCATCGGCGTTCCGGGGGCATGGCCGCGGCCTCCGGACCAGCCCCCGGACCAGACCATGGCGTGCCAGTGGCTGGCCCGGCACACGCAAGTTACGCCTGCCTCGGGTAGGGGAAGGGAGGGGAAGGTGCGGGGGGGTGGAAGAAAAGTTCCCTCCGAGGCCACTCCGATTTTGGAGCGGCCTCGGAGGGAACGGAGGCAGGCTGCGCGGCTCGGCACACGCAGGCTGCCGATTTTTGGCACCCTTGCGCGTGCCGACCCCGGATTTTAACAGATACACGGCTACGCGCATATCTATTGAAATCCGGCGTACTTTTGTTTGCGCCTGGTGCGCGAACAAAAGTATGCGCGCGCGTAGTTATATAAAATCTGCCCCTAAGTTGCACCATTAGCCTACTACTGTACTTATAATTCATCCTTGACTGATGAAAACCATTATTTATTTTTTTTTATTTGATTTGCTTTATATTCCTCCTTTCAGTCACTATATCTGACGTTTTTCATACTGTTTACACTTGGGGGTAGATTTTATAAAACTACGCCCACACGTACTTTTGTTCGCGCACCAGGCGCAAACAAAAGGACGCCGGATTTTATAAGATACGCACATAGCCGCGCGTATCTTATAAAATCCAGGGTCGGCACGCGCAAGGGGGTGCACTTTTGTGCACTTTGTGCGCGCTGCCCGTTCCCTCCGAGGCCACTCCGAAATCGGAGCGGCCTCAGAGGGAACTTTCCTTTGGCCTCCCCCCACCTTCCCCTCCCTTCCCCTACCTAACCCACCCCCCCAGCTCTATCTACACCCCCCCTACCTTTACAGTGAAAGTTACGCCTGCCCCGGGCAGGCATAACTCGCTTGCGCTGGCTGGCCGCCGCCGCGCGATTCCCCAGCCCGGGATTGATTTCGGAGGCCTCGGCCACGCCCCTGGGCCGGAACCACGCCCTGGCCATGCCCCCAGAACGCCCCGAATGACACGCCGCTGCGACATGCCCCTCAACATTTCCCCGAAAGCCCCAGGACTTATGCGCGTCCCGAGGCTTGCGCGCGCCGCCGAGCCTATGCAAAATAGGCTCGGCGCGCGGAGGGGGGTTTTGAAAGGGTTACGCGCATAATTTATGCGTGTAATCCTTTTAAAATCTACCCCTTGGTGAACATGTATTAACCATTGGTCAAAGGATATTTCTAGAATGCTGCAGGCATTCACCTAACAAAGAATAGTATCCCAAACAAGAGATGTTATTGTGTGTCAGTATCGAACCAATGAGAACATGTTTACATTAGCCATTCTTGCATGGTAGTTTCCAGAAGGAAAAAGGGAAGGAGGTGCTCTTTGCCAGCTATAATTCAGGGAGATAAAATGACTTGCCCAAGAGGACAGAGATAACAGCAAAGAGGAGACGCAAATTTGTCCAGATGTCTCCTCCTGCTCCTTAGTTTGTTGCTCTTAGCACAGAGCTACAAGCCTGGAGACCCCAGTTCGGTTACCCTCACCATTTGCAGTATGACCTTAATCAGGTCAAGTAACCTCTCTGTGTTCAAATGTAAACTGTAAGGTCTTTGGGACAAAAGCATCTTAACTACGTGAATTATCTTGAGCAGTGGGTTATGCACATGGATAGCGCTATCATGAGTATCATATTATTAAAGAAATGAATATGTTGCTAAAAGGTGGAACTCAAATAATGATGGCCTGTGTTAGCTAGCTGTTTGCAAATGAATTAGTATAGCAACAGATGCTAGCAGTGAGAATGAGGCTGGTACTCTTAAGTATGGCACTCTAGTTCAATTTTTAGAAAAAAAAATGATGATAGAAAAACATAATAGGGCAGCAGATAAGTACTAGAAGGCCCATCTACTTTGCCTCTTTTATTTTCTAGCTTTCTCTTCACATTAGGAATCCTCTGTGCTTAGCCCCCACTTGCTTGAATTGTCACTAATTTTGCCTCCACCACCTCCTCCACTAAGAGGCTGCCCCAAGCATCCACCACTTAATCAGGGTAGGACTTCATTTTTTTTTAAATCTAATTCAAAGCCCCTTTCAGAACTCTTTGTGCTTTGCATTTGCAAGTTATCCTGTATAATACTTTGCTGCTCTTCTTCATCCTCCAAATTCAAAGATGGCTGTGACATCAGCGCTTGGTTTGGTTTCGGTGAGCACGTGATACCCTATCCCACTAAATAACGCCGAAAGCATCTAATGAACGTTTTGAAGGCTCGATAAAACGTTACGAGTAAAGATTGCTGCTGAAACTGCTTTGGATTGGGTTTATTTGGAGAGCACAGTGCTGGGGAGAACCTGACCTGAAACGTCTGTTCCTGATTCAGCATGCTCAGAGAGACCACTAATGCAATCCAGATGTCAAAAGCAGAAAGGCAGCCACCTCTCCCACCCAGCTGGTGGATCGAGTTTCTTGGAGACTGTAAAGAAAAGCAGGGGAGAGTCCTAGCACAGCTGAAACTTTAAACTTCCTTAGGTGAGCGGTGTCCAGGGAGCAGAACCGGCCGGTGATAGAACAGAACAAAATCAAAGCCAGCTGAAAGTATTTTCTTAAGCCCCAAAAAGGTGGGAAAGAGTGCAGAATGAGAAAATGGATTTGTCTAATGTTGGTTTGGAACCTGAGTTTTAAATGTGCAGTCAGCAAAGCCATATATTATTTCTGCTGGAGGAGTGCCATCAGTTTGAGTAGTCAAGGGTTCCTCTCATAAAGAATTCGAGCAGCACCCCTACTTCCACGTCATAGTCCGCCTGACAGAGAATTTGGAGGGGGAGGCGAGGGGTGAGGGGAAGGGTCCAGTAGGGAGCTGTCATTACGGGCTACCTCTCCTCCATGGAGCAGGGTCCCAGCAGCGATTCTAGCAAATCCTTGTTAGAAAGGCACACCCATTTAGTGAGCTCAAAGCCAGCAGACTAAAATGCTGTCCACAGTTGGTATCTTTATTTACTTATGTTTCAAATTATGAATTGCCTCTTCTATGATTACTCGAAGCAACTTACAGTGGCAAAAAGTACACATAATACCCGCATCGCATATAAAATCATAATACGTTTAACAAAAGGGAAAGAAATGTGATAATGCCAGGGAAGGGGAAGGGAAGGTAATGTGCATTTAGGAGTAGATTTTTTTAAAAATGTGCGCACGTCTATGTGCGCGCGCTTCCCAGCACGCGCACATGGACGCAGCTATTTTATAACGCAAGCACTGGCGCGCGTGTGTTATAAAAGAACGATGTCCGCGCGCACATGTGCGACAGATTTTGACATCTGCACGCGCATGTGCAGGTGGGTGGCATCCTCCGCGCACGGGGGAGGGGGGCATTTTCAAAGCCCACATGCTGCAGTGGGAGTAGGGCTTCCCCAGTTCCCTCTCAGTCCGCTCCAATTAAGGAGTAGACTGGGCAGGAACTTCCCTATACCCCTACCTAACCTTCCTAGCCTTTCCCCTCTCCTCCCCAACCCCTAACCCTTTCCTAGCTATAATAAATGTTGTTGTTTTTTTACCTTGCTGCTCCACAGGAGCACCGGCAAGCTGCCGGCAGGCGCTTCCCTAGGACAGCGGCTAATGGCGCTGTCCCAGCACGCCCCCTCCCCCGCCTTCTCCTCCCCTCCCAGACCGGCCCACCCCTTCTGAGAGGCCCGGCACTTCGGCGTGTACCAGGGTTTATGCGCATGGCCGGGCCTGTTGTAAAATGCACAAGGCGCATGCAAGGCCCGGCCACGCATGTAAACCCCCAACTTTACGCTCGTAGCCCTTTGAAAATGTACTTGTTACTGAATCCTCCAGCTTTAAGTGTCACTGCACTCCACTGGGAAACCTGAACCCTGCCTCCCCCTTCCCCAGCATTTCCAATTGCCAAAACAGCTTGGTTCCAAGAGGGGCCGCCTCCCCCCTTTTCCCCCTTCTCACTGATTTGACCTGCATCCCTTGGGTGGGGGAGGGGAGGGCACCATCTCTTTCCTCGCCTCAGGCAGCAGATTGCCTTGAGCGACCCCTGGCCAGCAAAACACACCAAGCTTTACTGGACACAGGAGAGTGTTTGATACCATCGGATTTATTTTGTTCCGAAATGTTGGCTTTTCCTCTCGAAACCTTGTGAGAATGCTGGGGATCCTCCCATCCAGCCGGACGCGCAGGTTCCTGCAGAGCACAGACCCAGAAGGGAAGTGAAGTTTTGGGCTAAGGGTTGGCGCTGATGTAATAATAAATAAGCTGGTGTGGTTTCTAGGATGACAGTTCTGCATTTGTAAATAATTTAGTAACTCTTTAGTTTATTAGCTTGAGTGCATGTGACCGTATGGTAATGTCATTCTCTAATGATAACATGAGCATTTCTATAACCGTCACTAGCTGGAATATGAAACAATTTAGTAAGAACAGAAGGAGTGCCGTGCTGGGTCAGACGAAGGGTCCATTGAGCCCAGAATGCTGTCTCCGACAGTGAAACAATCCCAAAACGTAGCTCCAATTTCTTGGTGCTCATTCCTGGAAATAAGTGATGGGTTTAGCTAAGGGTCTCTTGGCCCCCACTCAATCTTCCTCACAGCCCACACGTTCGTTCGTGTGGGCTGTGAGGAAAGGGAAGGGATCCTAGCTATAGCTTTACCTGCCAGCGAGAGCTCTCGTCATCCAAACAAGTTGGGGAAGTCAAATCGGATGTGTAGGGGTGGAACTGCTTGGGAAGTATGGGAAAGCCGTGGCTTTCACTTGTCCCTTCGTTCCACACTGACACTTTTACTTTTCTGAGACTGCAGGTCAGGTGTACTCTGGAAATTTCCGCATGGGAGAAATGCTGTAGAGCATCGTTCCCTCCATGTACCGTGTCATAAAAAAGCACCAGTGGATACTTACGAGGATCTGTAATGAGGTAGAAATGTAAGGAGAAAATCCAAAATATTGAAACAACATTTTTGTGTGCACGCCCATGATTTTTCATGCTCTGCCAAACAGCTGATGTGAGTCGAGTTCCAGCTAATGCAGGATATAGTTGGAGTGGCTGTGGTGAATGCTACATCTGTCACACAGATGATCTCCCAAGATGCATTTGTTCTGTCTCAAAATACTCAGAGTCCTGTTTGCACAGTGAAATTCAGTTTCAGGAAATACAGCACTGAAGAGTGAAACTGATCCCCAGAGAAGAAGCACTGCTTCCTACGTTCATCCCCTCCCCCATTGCTTGTAAACACCCAGTAACAATAACAAAAAGGCAGTTTAAAGTCAATATATGCCAGCCATAGGTCTGCTTGCTTTGTAAGATCTATCAGTACGCTAAATTCCTGCCAGAGGAAAGATTTTATGGTACATGCTGTTCTTAGAAATCAGTTCCTGTCTTGAAATAAGCAGGGGCCAAGATATTCTAAGGCAGGGGTCCCCAAACTCAGTCTTTGAGGGCTGTAACCCAGTCAGGTTTTCAGGATTGCTACAGTAATATGCATGAGATCTATTTGCATACAGTAGAGGCAGTGCCTGCAAATAGATCTCATGCATATTCTTGGTGGCCATTCTGAAAACCTGACTACGTTGCGGCCCCCGAGGACCAAGTTTGAGGACTTCTGATCCAAGGGACCCAATTACTAAAACACATTACCTGCAGCAACATTTCAAACCTAATAGGCGGACTAAAACATTCAGAAATACTGCGATATGCTAATGAGCACCACGTTAAGGCTTACCTGGTAATGGGTCAAGCCTCGATATCGTGGAAATCTCCAATTCCCCGATCTAACCAAACTGGCCTTTTACCTTATGTTCAGTTAACGCAGGGGAAAATTTGCCACTCACTGTCCCTCCCAATCTGCCCTTCCATTTTTCCTCTCTCTTATTCATTACCCCAGTCTACCTGAAAACTTTCCCTCTTCCCCTCCACCACCCCAAGCATCCCCAAGTCCTTCCCCTTCAAACCCTCTGAAATAAAAATGACACCATCCCCCCCCTTCCAGGGAACTTACCCCTTGACCTCACCACTGTGCCTGAATGGGCCCTCTGGCACCCCACCTCCACCCAGCCTTCCAGGACTCCCCACCTCCTGGCAGGATGACAGACAAAATGGTGACACACTAAGCGCACCTTCATACTATGACCTGCACGTGATAGTGTTCTTAGCGTCACTATTCCAAGAGTCATGGCCAAGATGGCAGAAGTGAGCGATCGGTGGGAGGGAGGGGAAGGTTTCTCCCAAGTCCTGTAGCATAAGAGGGCCTGAAGGAACAGTGGTGCAATTGGAGAAACAGAGGGATGGACATTAATATTAGGGGTTAGGAAACCTGGAAAAGGTAACACTTTCAGGTGGGGAGAAAGAGAGAGAAAGAACTTTTGGAACGTCAGGGTCCTAGAAAAAAAAAAAAACCCCATGAGCTAGAAAAAAAAAATGCTGGGTGTTAAATAGGGCAAACTCCATTTTTATTTAGCTTGTGAAAATGAGCTCATCGTCCCACTGTTTGCATAATCAACCTTGCGGCCACAATCAGTTTGGCGCAGGTTTTCACTTCTGCAACCTGCTGTGAAGTCTGCTCATGTGCACCCATGCTGACAGGTACTTGTGCCCTCGGAAACGCCGGCAGTGTGCAGGGAACTCTCTTCTCCCCGTTTCTTAAGTCCCCCAATCTCTTAATGTTTCTGTTACCCCTGCAATCTGCTGTCTTAGAGTTTAGTGCCACAAGGTAGAAAAGGAGGAGGGCACCAGAGAAGCCTGTTTTGGACAAATGTTGAGCATGGGTCAGCGTGAGCCTGATCTCCTGCTAGCAGAGTGCTAAACATTTGTTGTCCTTGTTTAAACGCTGGCAAACATCTATTTGCTGGCCTACTGTTAATACTAACACTTGATAAAAAAGGACTAGACCCTTATTTGCGAAGGAGCTGAAGAGCAGCTTCTATTGGCATCTGGACCATTTAAGGACCAATTTCTGGGCAGAATACTAGCTTTCTACAAAACTAATTTGCAACAGTAACCTTGTAATAGAAATCAATCATATAGCTCCAGGGTTATCTCTATTTTGCACTTCAGATTAAAAGTTTTGTTACCATATTGGCCTCAGGAAAAAAAAAAAACTGGTTACTTTAAAGGGTTTTCAGAGTTTTGATGATTGTACAGTAGCTTTTGAGGCCTCACCGTGATTTCTGTCCGTCTCTCTGCCTATAAAATAAATTATCAGTGATCCAGGAATGAGGGAAAACAGGAGTTTTGGTGCTGTCCATATTTATTGACCTAAAACTGTCTCTTGATCTTGAAAATGAACTGATCTGGCCACCGATGTCCAGAAGAATAAGTTCCTGTGGGACTGGCCCCTGATAAGGCTAGTGGCATCGAGGGAGCCACCAGAGAAGAAAGAAGAATCGGAGGAAAAATGAGACAGTTACGTGATCAAACTGCTCCCAGACTAGCAAATCTGAACAGAATTGATCCGCCTTCAGTTTTTTTTTCAACTTTTGTTGTGTTCCGGTTTTCATTAAACTGTGCAGGAGCTTAGCTAGAAATCCAGGTCTGTGCATAGCTTAGGGCATGGAAAGGGGAAAAGGAAATTGAGACTCAGAGCGAGGGAGGGAAGTACTTTGGATTGGCAGTACAGAAAGAAAAGAGGGAAAGGGCAGGAATGATGAAGATAGGAGATGGTGAGAGATGAGGATGGAAGTTACTGGAAAGTTTGGGTGGAGAAGGGAGGGGGCAGGAGAGAAGAAGGGTCCCAAGATTGCGAATGCTCAAACTGCCGGATTCCCAGTCAAATACAGCAGAGTTGGAGAACGTGTGACAGAGAAAGGGGGAGGGGGGAGGGGAGAAAATAGGAATGAAATGAAATGATGAAAGGAATAATAAAATTAATATCAAAAGAAAGAAAAATAAAAGTTTCAGAAAATCTTTCAAAAATTCAGAATAAGTTAAAACTGGCAACATGAAAAAAATGTTGTTTACAAATTTGGAATGAGGCGCGTATTATATCATATTCAGCTGTATAACTAGGCCTGAAAGATGTGCGCCAAAATAATATAGTTCCAAATGTGAACAAAATGAGAGAAAAGCTACATAGTGCCTCGGTCAGATATGTTTTGCCTTTAGTGACTTTTCTTCCTTCCACACCAAAATGGGTTGTGGTCACTTCCTAGTTGACCACAAGGGAAAATGAAATTGTGGACCCACACCAAGCTGGTAGTGGCTTGATATTGCAAGTAAATGAAGAATCTGCAGTACCAAGTTTGAAGAAGAAACGGCCGAGGGTGGATATGATGAAGATCTATAAAATCATGAGAGGACTAGAACGGGTAAATGTGAATTGGTTATTTACTCTTTCAGATAATACAAGGAATGGGGGAACTCCATGAAGTTAGCAAGCAGCACATTTAAAACAAATAAGGGAAATTTCTGTTTCACTCAATGCACAATTAAGTTCTGGAATTCATTGCCAGAGGATGTGATTAAGGCAGTCAGTGTAGCTGAGTTTAAAAAAGACAGCAGTCTCTAAGAAAGCTGTTTGTTTCTGCAGAATGCATCTCGACCAGTTTTTGGCGGGAATGTGCCATCACTTTTAAATGACAGGGAAACCACAACATTTGTTTTTTCATGTTATGCCATTTCCTCATCCAAAATAACATAAAAATAAAAACCAATAGCATTTTGTTTAGATTAGTTTATGTGATTTAGTTCATGCTGAATGGTATCAACACTCGCTAAAGCAATTTAGCACCTCATAAAATGTAGAATAAAAACAAAGTAAAAAAAATGCAAAGATGTTTCTCATGCAGCCCTGCTCCCTCCATACACACACATTTTGGCTATGATCATAGTGCAGGGTCTTCTCTCCAAACTAAAGACAGTTTATGGCCTTTTTTTGCTGAGGCTGAGAATCTCTATAATGGGGGTGGAGAGGTTGTTTTAACACCCCGTCACCTAATATGGCTACCTTTGGACCATTGCAAAGCAGGAGAATTAAACCTCCTGCAAAATCAACAACAAAAAACCTAGGGCCACTGTTTTAAGTCCACTGACATTCTTAACAATAAAAATCAGCCAACAAATTGCAAGTACTTTCTTAGACCAATAAGAAGTATCCACTGTGATATGTTTACTGAGCTTTGCTTTTGTAATAAGTATCTGGTGGCAGCAATAGGGGGCTATTTGAGTGTACCTTTAACACCATGCAGGAGATAACTTAGGAATACTTTGTGTATTATAATTCTGCTTTAGTTTATTTATCTATTTCTCAAGGCAGGGAATAGAATAATACTATTTGGGTTCTGCCACTAAGAGATACTAACTTGAATTGTCACTAAGAGTGCTAGCACCTTTATCAACCAGGGATTTGATAGCCCAGCTACCTCAACTTCAGGAAGAAGGTTAAAGCATGGCCTTTTAGCCATGCATTCAGGGGAGACGCTGAGGCGCCATATTGAATCTGTAAGAGACGGTTTATGTCGTCCAGGATGTAAGAATATTTTGCCTATATCGAATAAGACAATTCCCCTGAAGAAGACTGTCTTTCAGTTGAAACTTGAATCATGTTGGGAGCAGTTGAAAAATCCAATTTGGTTTCTTAAGTGATCTACTATTTGGGCTAAGTATTCCTATTTTAATTGGGAGTATTTGCTTGGATATTTTGCAAAAAAGATGCGTTAATTTATGAAATAGATCATAGAATATTGGTAGAATAAAGAGTAGTTTGGTAAATATAAACAAGTGACAATAAATGATTATATGAAAATGGCTCTATAGGCTGAAAACTGCCTGCGGCACATTGCATGGTGAGAGACAGCAGATTAGAATTATTAGAGCTTATGCTTATGATATTGTCACGTTTGGTAAATTGAATTTCATTGTTATTAATTGGATTTGATCCTTTTTCCCTCTCTGTTTGTGCTAATAGTGTGATTGATTTGAGAGGTGTTGGCTTCTGTTTGCATGATAATTTTTAAATACTATCCACTCAGTGTAAACTTATATTCTTTGCATCTCGATCTTTTAGTTTTTTCTATTTCCTTCATTTTATCAAAGTCTCCCTATTGAAAATTAAAATTAGAACAGAGTTGGGAATGGGGAGTGGAAAAGAAAGGAGAGGACAATGGATGAGAGGAAGGAAAGATGAGCAGAAATGGGGTGAGAGAAGATCAGAGGACTGGGGATTGGGAGATGAGTATGAGAAGGAAAGACGACTGTGGATGGGAAAGGAGAAAGAGAGGACTGGGGATGGGAAGGAAGGGGGAGGGGAAGATCAATAATCTCAGATAGGGGAAGAGGAATGAGGGAGATTCTGGGATTGAGGAAGGGGAACAAGGAGGAGGAGGATTTGCTGGTGGGTTCCAGGATTTACCACCAACTCCAGACTCCATGATTTCCACTTTGCTGCTCCATATGCCTTCCTAAAGAGGTGCGTCATGCTCCCTCTCTGGCCTTATCGAAATCTAGTCTAAGAACTCACCTTTTTGAGGCTGCTTTTAAATCCTTACCATTTCTTTACAGTAAATAGATTTCCCATAGACCCTTATTTGCCATATATGTTTACCTTGACTAGATTCTGTAAGCTCCATACAGCAGGGACTGTCTCATATGTGCATCTGTACAATGCTTCATATGTCTAGTAGCACTTTAGAAATGATAAATAGTAGTAGAAGCAGAATTAATATTTCCCATGGGCTCTTAGGTGCCCTTGTTAAATTGGTTTATGAAAGCCACGAGTGTCTGAGTGAATAGAGCAGAGCTGGCAAGGGCACCTTGGAAAGATATGGACAGCACATCACTGCTCCACCGTCTCCCTTATCAAACACTCCCATTACTGGATCCTGCCCTTTGTCAGGGATACAGAAGGAAAAAAAAAAACCCCACACCATCCATGGTTTCACATTGTGGGTATGGGGGTTGTTATTTTCAAGGCTTCAGACTAATAATTACTCTCCCACTTCCCCACCTTCGAGAAGCGTGTAGTTTCCGTATCTGGCTCACCGACACGGGACTTGCAGCACTGAAAGAGCTACCAGGTTAGATGGAGGCTGGTCACAGGTTTCTGTCTTGTACCATGAGATTTTAAACTCCTTCTTTTACCTAGACCTTTGTGACCTGTCTTACCGCAAGTGTAAGCGAGCGCTAGAGACAGGGACCAAACGTGTTGGAGAGGTGAGGGACTAGACTGCGTGCAGTCAAAGCTGAGGGCATTTTTCCTTATTGTCTCCAATAAATAAATACAGTGTATTTTTCTATGTAACTGACTCACTGACCCATTCGTTTTCACTGCCCATTCAATATCGAAGCCCATCCCATTTCTCTTTGCTCCCCCACAGGCATATAGTACATCATATATATATATATATATCATGTATATCTTCCTAACGTGATGTGCACATGCCATATTGGAAACTGTTTCAAAGTGCTTGAAAAAGGCAGCTCTCTCCACAGGGTCAGCCCTGCCTTGTCTTTGCACGTGTGGCTATTTTTAGGGAAGATTTCCTCCTTGCATCTGTTCCAGCCAAGTAAGAATAAAAGATAAAACTGGTCAAGAGGTGAAAGCACTACCCACTATCATCATCTACCCACAGCTACCATGTTTCTTCTGTAAATATATATTTTAGGTTAACCCACACAGTAAACCTTATGTACTGTGTGGATACCGTGGGAAACAACTGTCATTATGTAACGCAGCATCAAAGCCTAATATTGAATAAGCTAACAATGTAATAATATTTGTAGCACATCTTCTGCAGATACAATCATACCCATGAAGAAAACTTTCTAAGGTCGAAGTCTTCTGTCACCCGGACACTTCATGTGTGTTTCCTCTGCCACCTCTGACAGAAGGCTTCGGCCTTAGAAATTTCACAGAAGTGCCTTCTGAAGTTTCGCTTCGTGGATAGGATTAATTTACAGAAGATGTGGTGCAAATATATGGCCTGTGCCTAACATATAGTAACACAGTAAATGGTGGTGAATAAAGACCAAAATAGACCAGAAGTATTGCGCACAGTCACACATTTCATAAAATCATGGAAGAAACTGCCGCTCAGAAGAAGCAGTGGTCTATTTATTAATAAAGCAATGTTCTTGCCTTGCTAGACCTGGATTGACTTTCACAGGTCACAGCAAATTTTACCTAGTGCTTTCCAATTACGTAATATTTCCCCAGCCACAGCACTTCAGAAATACACTTGCAACCACCTCTGAGGTGAATGCATAGTCAGCCTAATTTTGTGCACCTCAGTTGTATAACTATTTGTGGAGAAGAAAGAGGAAATGAAAAATGTAAATATTAGACCTGAGGACATGTAGAGAGAGTGCAGATAACAACAACCAAAAAGAGTTAAAAAACTATCCCAAAATGACTTACAAAAAACAAAACATGGGGACTTAATATTCATAAAAGGCAATACTGAAATTGATGTTAAGGTGTCAGCAAGCTTATGGGTGTAAACTTCTATCAAGGTCACCTGGTCCTCTCAGCCATTCACCTTATCCCTTTTATCTTATATCAAAAGACTTTTCATAGTGCTTAACATGACAGAAAACTTTTCATAATGAACGAACATGAAGTTAAAAAATCAATTATTCCATGTATCTTTTCCATGGAAGAACAACCCCCAACTCTTACATATGACGTTTTGTTGAGCACTGCATCAAGAGGACTATTTGAATTCAACTTATCTGTTTGGTTATGCTCTCCCTTGACTGCATCCAGTGACCAGTCTCACATCATCTGCAAAATGGATTCTCCAGCAGAATACCTGTCCTATGAAACACATTTGGGCCGAAGTAATATTGGCACGCGTTAAAGGGGCACTCATGAGTGAGCGCCCGCTCCCTTAATGTGTGCTGATCCACCTCTCTGGGATGCCCAATGCTAAATGCAAATGGGCTGCTTGGTAAAAAGAAGGCATATGGGGAAATTGCCTGCCTATAGTGCCTCCTTGGCAGTGGGATGCACAGGAGAGGTGCTATCAGTCACTTAGGAAAATGGACGCTCAATTTTAGAGCGTCCATTTCCCTAACCTCACCACCGGCACACTTTTTTTTATTATTATTAATTTTTCGGACATTTCTCATTTTTTAGTTCCTCTGACAATATCGTGGCGATATTAAGTCACAGGAAGTACAAAAATGCAGTATTTTCTGCTTTTCTGTACACGTTTTGGGCTGCTCAAGACTTAACCCAGCTCCAGAGCTGGTGTTAATTTTTGAGAGTAAAAATGTGCGCCTCTGGCACACAATTTTTTTTTTTTGCATGGAGGGCAATCGATAATAGCCTCATCAACATGCATTTGCATGTGATGAGTACTGTTACTTATGCATGCAAATGGACATGCGTTTTGGATGTGCTAACCCCCATTTTGCATCAAGGGATAAGGACTCATGTCCAAAACGTGGAGCCAATGCACAGTATAGCATCGGTCTGAATGAGTTTAAAAGAAATATACTGTAGCTCCAGTGGAAGCTGTACATGATGACATCAGGACAGGGTTGTTAACTGGCTCCAGATTTTCAGGACAAGTTGATCCAGTCCTGGTTTTACTCACCTGCATGCAGGTACTTATAGTCTTGCTTTACTTAGGGAATGCAATAGGGAAATCAGAATAAATCCCAGCATGCAATGGGGTAAAATCAGGACTGGATCAACCTATCCTGAAAATCTGGAGTCAATTGGCAACCCTACATCAGGATCAAATGTATCTAAAAAAGAGCCAATGAAGTAAGTAAGTATAAAGACTATGGAGTTTCAACCAGATGGCCCTAGTTGCCAGCCCTTAAGCCGAGAGTAGTAAAGGGGCATACCATTTGATTCAGCACCTCCCCAACAGGTTGTCTAGAATAGGGAGTCCCTTAGGCACAAGGGGAGGCTAGCCTAGGTAAGGTTAATGCAGATGTAGTTTGATTTCAGAAGGGAAGGATGTGGATCATGTTTGCTCTCTGAGTTAGGCCCCCAATATGACATAGGTAAAGAGAGGCACTGCCTTGCCAATTCCTGTAATAGGACTAGGAAGGAGAGGAATTGATAGAAGAAGTTTTTACTGGTTTCTTCACCTGTACCGTTGCTAGCAAGGTTGTATCCCCTGTCCAGGGTTGTTAGGAGGTACTGTATACCTTTTCGAGCTGCACAAGAGGAGGTTGCAGCATCCCACTGTGAAAGAGAGATCATGAATTTAGTTTCTGCAAGCTATTTATTTTTCTACTTTTTTTGGGAAAAGGGGGTTTTCTACCCCCTTCTTTTCCCCAAACTGGAGACTTGTAATAACTGTTTCCGGTATAGGCCTTTCCTCTAGGGAGGCTAGCATCTATCTATTGAAAAGGAACCATCAAGGAAAAAAAATATCTGGAGACACCCCATGGAGTTTCCATCCTGGGATACAGGACACTGCCTGGTGAAGCTCAGGATTCGACGTGGACCTCAGCTACTGTGATAGGTGACCCAGTCAGTGTCAGGACAAATCCCCATCCCACTTGGGTTAGTTATCATCCCACCCCATGAAGGATAAGTCAGTTACAAGCCCCTGCCTGGAGGGACACATCCATAGAGTGAGAGAGCATTCAAATCCTTGCTCATGTAAATCTGGGAACATTGGATATAATTGGACATTTTATGTATTGCATCTATTGATTCTTTCAAAGGAATTCACAGTAAATTATAATTTAAACACCCATCTAGTGAGTCCATCCTGGTTTGAAAGTGTACTTGTCCTGAACAGCTATGGTAACACACACACATGAGATATCATTACTGCCTGGGCCAAGAAAGTTAACTTTCCCCCCATAGAAAAGAATCCAGCCTTTGGGGATATAAGAGAGGGAAATGAGAAGTGTGAAGACAGCCCCAGTTATAAATTCTTTTGTGTGCCCCTGAAATCAGCGACAATCCAGAAAAAAGGGGTTCATAAGATTATAATCAAATTAGAAATTACAAAAACACTGCAAAGTCTTGTTCTGCATTTAACACCTCAGGTGCCAAAGTCCAAAGGTTATATATCCAGCACTTTTGCAGTCTTAAGGAGCTTCCCAGGGAGGTTTCCTCCACACCAGTCTCCAGTAAGCAAATCGCAAAATCGCAAATCAGTAAAAACATGTCCCTGTGGTAAACAGTATGAGACCAACAATTTTTGTGCTTGAAAATTCCTAAGGCATCTTTTGTGTTTTACCATTCTTGTGTTGATAGATGTTGTAGTCTTAACAATGTTGAATTTCTGACATGGACAACAAAAGATGTAAATGACATGGGAAGTCTGACACATTGTGCTATATTTTAATCTGTTAGTGGTATCAGAAGAAGGAATATAAAGGACATCCATTTGCATAGAAATTGAACACACTGAGCAGGATCTACAATGTCTGTGTCCCTTAGGCAATTCAGAAGAATGAGATGATGTATCAATTTCTTGTCAGGAGAAATCAGAGCAAACAAAAATGTTCGAATTAGAACCCCTAGAATATGCAATCCATGGGGGACCACAAAAAACAGAATGTAGTTGAAGTACATGCCAATGTTTTCAAGATAAGTGCCCTCACTTCCTTAGTTTCTATAGAAAAAGGTAGTACACAGGTGATCTCAGTATCAGCTTCTTCTTTATTTTCAAGAAAGAGACATTCCTGGCAATTATATCTAATATGTAGATAAGCTTTATGAACTACTGCTTGTGGATACCCTCTAGATATAAAATGATCAGACATAACCTCAGACTGTGTCTGAAATCTTCAAAGTGCCGATGTGGCGCAATCTAAAAATTGGCGGACAGTAGAATTTGCTTAAGTGCCCTTGGATGTGCACTATCAAATCTTAATAAGTTGTTGCTGTCTGTAGGTTTGCAATATAAAGAAATGTGAAAGCCATCTCCTGCCATCATAATAAGTAGATATAAGTTTGTTATATGGTGTTCATTGATCACAGCAGCAAACTTGAGATGTGGATCTAAAATGTTAAGCCATTGTTAAAAACATTAAAAATCTGATCATGTCCTTTCCGGAGTTGGAGGACGTCATCTATGTAACATTTCCATAATAGCAGTTGTTGCTGGAAAGTATGATTAGATCTCCAAGAATTCTGAAACACCCCTATCTATGCATTTGCAAGATCCTGGGCCATTATAGCCACCATTACAGAAGTGGATCATCAACTAGCAGATGTGAGATACTACTTACCTTTGACATAAGATCCCAGTAACCAGCTGCAATCTACGATCAAGATTGTAGTGGATTTTTTCCATTTTTAGTGGGTTTTTTTTTACCTCTAAGGAAGCAATGTTCCTTAAGAAATCTCACCCCCAAGGTTTTGGTTTTCTATACACTACCCAAATACATAAAAACTTGGATAATCTCTTGCCATGGCTCATCATCTCAGGGTGAGATTCACTTCTAGAACTGTTATCAACATTTGTTGATTATTTTCTTGTACCTTTTCTCCCACTTCTACCTTCATATGTTTGGGACTCCCAGGATATGATCATCCAATCGGAACAACTTAATTTTGACTCTACTGGCTTCTTGATGGCTACACTGCAGCATGTAGAAGCCCTGTGTACAAAATATTGAGATAGGTAACTTATTATTTAGTACAACGTCCTTGACCCCACTTCATTTTTAATCAGTCATATGGAAATAGCTTTCACTAATCAATGTTTCTATCAGCAAATACACAATAGAGTAATGAAAGTGTTTTTGGCATATTAAACACTAGGAAAAGTCTTTTTGTATAAGGTAAAATTATAACGTTAATGATTGAGAGGACCAGGTGACCTTGATAAAGGTTTACATTGACTGGCTTGCTGACACCTTAACATCAACTTGAGTGTTTCTGTTTATGAATATTAAATGGTTATACACTGTCCCTATGTTTTGTTTTTTGAGAGTGCAGATAATGCACATTGTATAAATTCTGCTTACTCAAGACAGTATGAGTCATGAGAATGATAGCTGTTAGCATCCCCCTGGCATCCAATCAGGGAAGTGCTAACTTCAATATAGGATTATCATTGTTATTACTATATCAGTTCAGCAGCAATTTATAGCTGTTTCTTTTTCTGGAGGACTATGCTTAGTTTTCTGTCCATCACTGTAAGAAATGGCAGTCACTTTATGTTCATTCCACCTAAAGTAATTGTGAGAGGGAAACGAGTGATCAGGCTAAAACAATAGTGATCTCCTGCTAGCTTCTCTATAGCTCAGTGACAAAGGCCTTGGTTTGGAGCCAATTGAAGGGAGAGCTGCAGTAATTGTGGATCTCTTGTAAAAGCTTTTTTTTTTCCCCATTCAGGTCTCCTAGGGCAGTAATATAGCTTGGTGCTTTCTTGGCGCGTGCGGCCCGGCTAACCCCACTGTATATACACAGCAGCTGACTGTAGATCTTTTTAGCCAACTGAGTTTCTTCTTTAACATTTGTTTGATTTCTTTCCCAGCAGCATTTGCATTTAATTGTAAACAGCCCTAACTTGTGCATTGGTTCCGTAGTTCTTCTCCTGGGCAATGATCACACAACTATAAACGTCTGCTTGCTCAGAGAGATGAAAAAGTCAAAGGTTTAAGGTCAAGGATGATGTTATGTAATACTAGAGAAACAAATAATGTGTTGCTGTCTTATGTATGAAATAGGAAACTGTTACAGAAGTAGAAAAGAGATGAAGAAAACAAATATTGACTGCTTTTGGGGGATGGGTGATTGTCCTGTACCTCACGCTTTGGGGGACTCTGCAACATCATTGTAGCCCCTTCCCCAACACTATAATTTCCTGTCAGCCAGTGTCCCAGGCCCCACATCATTTGATTCACCCTGGGCCCTGCACCCTCCTAATGTCAGCCCTGACTGTTGTTAATGATTAATAATTTGTATAACCCCCCCCCCCCCAAGGGAGGGAGGTTAAAGAGCATGCTACCATTTAAGTGAACTGTAGCAGAGAAAAAAAGAGGACAATGCAGCTATGTAACCTGAGCTGCCAGCCCAGGAAATACAGAATGAGATTGAAAAGTTTGCCAGACCCCTTACTGTGAAGGTGCTTAAATGACCATTGAATAGATAAGTCAGACTCAGGTAGGGGATTTGCATGTCACAGCCTCCTGGACTGCTGTTGGCAACTTGCAGTGAAATATCACTTTAAAATCATATATAACTATGACTGGAAAAATCCTACATTGGAGAATTCTGAATGAGAGAGGGATTTGTGAGAAAAATTACTGAAAAACAGTCCTAGGAAGCAAACAGATTTTCACTTTGACTAACAAGGGGTACCCAGTTCTCAGACAATTAAAAAAAAAAGCCAGGCAGGATGGAAGGGTGTGCATATATTCTCTTTCCATGGTCATGTCTGGTTCTTGGCCTTTTGGCTGAGAGAAGGTAAACCATCCAGGCTTGGATTTACAACTCTACTAGGTACATGGCTTGTTTAGCATTCAGTGATTCAGGCCCTCTACAGTCTCAGCTTTTAGTGATTTTACTTCTATTAAGCTCATGGACAGTCATTTGCTGTTACTGCCCCCATATGCCCCATGTCATCATGGAGAGGCTGTAGCACAGCTCTGTGGAACTTTTGTGGTAAACACAGTTGCTCGGGATGACCTAAATTGGTATCTTTCCTTTCTCTGTACAGTACTTGTCCAGACAAATAGATGATCCCACTCTCTGATTAGCAACTGAGTGTCTGGGTGGCTCTGATGGACTACTTGGGCCCCCAGATTTCTTTCCTTGACCATGAGCACATCACTGATTAAGGGATCAGTCTGTTGTGCTTGTTGAATGTCCTTCAAAGTCAGTCTTGGCTTGTTAGTGGAGACTAGAGACTGTTGCCGAGTATTATGGGAGAAATTCTTTGTGAACTATGGACTCCCAGCCTGTTTACACTCTGACCAGGGGAGGAATTTTGAAAGCAGACTCATTAAAGAGATGTTGCAGGTGGCTGGGGTTAGCAAGTCACACACTTCTCCTTATCATCCTCAGGGAGACCCCCAGCTCGAGAGATTTAAAAGGCTACATCTAAACATGTTGGTTACATTGAAGCCAGCCCAAAAGAGGAACCAGAGCCAGTATGTGAGCTATTTGGTGCATGCTTACAACTGCACATATAATGATGCTACATGGTTTTCACCCTATTTTCTGATGTTTGGGCGAGAGACTCGGTTGCCAATTGATCTATGTTTTGGGGTTTCAGTAGATGGGCAATTGCCTAAGACTTTTCAAAGCTATGTGAAAAGGCTAAAAGAACAGTTGGGGGCAGCCTATAGGTTGGCTGTGGAGTCTGCTTACAAATTGAACCGATATTAGGGTTGTGCATCGTGTTTTTGATGAATTAAAATATCGTACGAAATTTCCTAATGCGTCATGTATCGGAGGTCCCTGAAAATGATAGGAAAACCCCACAAAATTTCATGTGTTTTCTTATCGTTTGAGGGGGGAGAAAGGGCACACAGAAAAAAAACCCCCCAAACCCAACCCTTCAGATCTTCCCGACCCCCCCAAAACTTGCCTAAAGTCCCTGGTGGTCCAGCAGGGATCCCAGGAGCGATGTCCCCCTCTCAGGCCGTCGGCTGCCACTAATCAAAATGATGCCGATGACCCTTTGCCCTTACCATGTGACAGGGGCTATCGGTGCCATTGGCGAGCCCCTTCACATGGTAGGAGCAATGGATGGCCCCCTGTGAAGGTGCTTAAATGACATTGAATAGATGAGTCAGAGACTCAGGTAGGGGATTTGCTCTGGACTATTGTTGGCAACTTACAGTGAAATATCACTTTAAAATAATACAGAACCATGACTGGAAAAGTCATGAGAGAGGGATTTGTGAGAAAAATGTACTGAAAAACAGTTCTAGGAAGCAAACAGATTCTCACCATGACTAACAAGGGGAGTCAGACCCTTCGCTACCCAGTTCTCAGACAACAGAAAAAAGCCAGGCAGGATGGAAGGGTGTGCATACATTCTCTTTCCATGGTCCTGCCTGGGTCTTGGCCTCTTGGCTGAGAGAAGGTGATCTATCCAGGCGATCTGCTGCTGTCCTACGGTTCCTCTGCTTAGTAGGAGTGCTTTTTCTGGCTTAGGTTTGTATGATTTTAAAGTGATGTTTCACTGCAAATTGCCATCAGTCTTCCATGCAAATGGACTACTGTGACATGCAAATCTCCCACCTGTGTCTATGACTCATCTATTCAATGGTCATTTAAGCACCTTCATAGGAAAAAAATCTGGCAACCTTTTCACTCTTATTCTGGATTTCCTGGGCTGTGGCTCAGGTTACATAGCTGCATTGTCCTCTTTTTTTCTTTTGCTGCAGTTCACTTAAATGATAGCATGCTGTTTAACCACTTTCTCTTGGGAGGGGGGAGGTTCATGTATTTTAATATCTTGTAGGATAGCTACAAAAATGCATGCATAAGGAAACTTGAGTGGGAATTTCTACAAGTTTTACAGCTTGAGTTAAAATGCATGTGGTCTTGCAAACCACAGGCCCGTGTCCCAGATTCCTCTCTTTTTCTCTGTTTCTCATTATAGGTTTTATATGTTGAATAACTTAGTTTCTTTTGTTAACATACCATATACAGGAAAGCAGAGTCCTTTTTCTGTCATCCAAGGACATTACTGTCCTTGAGGTTGTATGCTCCCATGAAACTTTGTTTCTTTTAGTATTGGATTTTTCTGCCCTTCAGGATTTAGTATGTGTCCTGGGCTGTAGTAAACAAAGACTGAAACACCAGATGACATCTCCCTCCAAAAACAGCTTGCAAGTTTGAGTCTATGTAGCATTTCAGTAATGGGCCCAAATGATTCAAAGTTCAGAAAGTGGATAACACTTGAGAAGCAAAAGAGGAAGAGAGAGACGGTGGGGGGGGGGGGGGGAATGCATGAGGGAGTGAGAGAAAGTTAGAAGAGGGGAGAAAGAAGAGCATATGAAAGAGAAGGGAATGCATGAGGGAGTGAGAAAAGGAAGAGAAGAGAGAAACATAAGAACGTAAGAACATAAGAAATTGCCGTGCTGGGTCAGACCAAAGGTCCATAAAGCCCAGCATCCTGTTTCCAACAGAGGCCAAACCAGACCATAAGAACCTGGCAATTACCCAAACACTAAGAAGATCCCATGATACTGATGCAATTAATAGCAGTGGCTATTCCCTAAGTAAACTTGATTAATAGCAGTTAATGGACTTCTCCTCCAAGAACTTATCCAAACCTTTTTTGAACCCAGCTACACTAACTGCACTAACCACTTCCTCTGGCAACAAATTCCAGAGCTTTATTGTGCGTTGAGTGAAAAATAATTTTCTCCGATTAGTCTTAAATGTGCTACTTGCTAACTTCATGGAATGCCCCCTAGCCCTTCTATTATTCGAAAGTATAAATAACCGATTCACAACCAAATATCAGAGAAGAGGGGAGAGCGAAGGGAGAGTATGAGAGAAAATATGAGGGGAGGTAAAAAGAAGAGTGTAAAATAAAGGAGAGAATATTAGAATGGAGTGAAAGTGTTGAGGGAAAGTAGGAAGAAGATTGGGTGAGGGAAAGAAATGGGAGAAAGGAAGATATATTTTGACAAAACTTTCTTAAAAAGGGAATAGAAGTTAAAAGAGGAAGAAGGGTTTCTCCCAGCTATGTTTGTTTTATTTTTGCATTTTTATTATCCATTCTTCCAATTAATGCTCACAGTAGGGTACAATAAGATTAACAATGCATAACAACAATCTAAAACAATATAAAAACAACCTTTCAAATGTACAATTAATATAAGGGAAAGTTATATGCACTCATGTTATAAAATAGGCTAGCAGCATGCACCTATGCGCTGAATTTTAAGTGGGCGCGCACCTATGTGCACAAATCCCGCTTCTACCATGTAAGTGAAGAAATTTTAAAAGCGACGAGCACCAAAGCATTTGCCAGTTTTACCAGTTCATTCCCAGTTTACCCATTTAACAGATAGGTCCTCCAGCCACCCTCTGAAATGGCTTGTTATTATTTTTTACTTACAAGCCATCCATAGCAGAAGTAAAGTTACTTGGCGGGAGGGAGGCCTCGTGTAAGCATTTATGCACAAATTTCTGATTCAAGTCCCAAAATGCTCATGCACCACCTATGCCCCATCCAGACCCTGCCCCACTCCCCACCCAACATATTCACGCATCCCCTAATTTTGGCGTACTTTGGGCTTTTAAAATTCACCTTAATGTGCAGAGACATTGCATGCTACTTGTTAAAGTGGGGGAAGGGGAAAGAGGGGAAATGGGTGGGGAGTGAAGTTACAAAAGATGGAAAATTATAACTTTTTTGAAAGTTGATGTTAAGCATGATGCAAAGCAGAGACAACTGTGTATTGTACCCAATTTCAGGGGCAGTTTTGGAGCTTCCTCCCCCAAATGGTAGATATCATACTTGGATTGGTCTAATTGACATAATTCGAAGTCCGTTTTCTTGTAATTTAATTCAGATGTCATGAGCAGCCGTCACACTGTTTCTCCAACTTCCTCAATTCCCTTGATGGTACCTGGATGGCACCTCCCAGCGCCTCTCCAGAATATGTTGATGCCTTGTCACGTAGTTAGCACCAGATGGGTGTCACTGATCTCCTTTCTTTCTCCTTTCTTCTCAGGGATATGGTTGGATGCCCCCGACTTCTAGAATTTCAAACAGTCGATGGGGGTCTATATTTCTATGACTAGGGGAGTTTAGGTGACAACTAAAATACCAGCCTCCAGTAATCCAGACAAAAGACAGAAGAGTAGATAGAACTTCCTTCAAAAGGACTTTACAAAAAATAAGAAAATAAGTTCAAAATCAGAAGGGAAGAAGAACACCTTTGCGACTCTTTCTAAACCCAAGCCTTAACTGATAAGGCTCAAGGGTCTTCTTTCCCAAAAAATAAAAGCAAAAATAACAGGAATAGGAACAGCACCATCCTGCTTCCTGAAAGGTTTAACTGAAAATTCACACCCTCTCTAGATATTTCCCCCTTTTATAGAAACAGAAAGCAGCTACATCGCAAACCACGTAGGGGAGCTTGAAACCCCTGAATTTATTTTATTTATTATCTAGTTATTTAAAAGCTTAAATTCTGCATCTTCCAAGCAGATAGCATTCTGTGCGGATCACAAAGAAAAGAATCATAAAATCAAATGACAAACATTAATGATCAAAAGCAAATAAAATTTAAAAAATCAATAAAACAAACTAATATAAGAGATCAGTAGCCATTGTCTCTTTAAAAAGAATACATTTAATTTGCTTTCTAAATACCTTTATATCCCTCTCATTCTGGACTTTTTGCAGGATGAATTGGATAAAGGCTTGGCCCTTAATTCCTTGAATCTGCAGGTTGTGGCTCTTGCCTGTTTCAGAGGCCTGGTGAATGGTATTTCCTTGTCATCTCATCCTGATGTGGCCCATTTTTTGAAGGGAGTGAAACACCTTAGGCCTTCCTTCAGGTTACCGGTTCCATTGAGGAGTCTTAATTTGGTGATGGACGTTTTGGTGAGCCCTATGTTCTGACCACTGCACGCCTTTCCTTATGATGTTGACTTTGAAGACTGTGTTCCTGGTGACTATATGTTTTGCACATCTGATTTTTGAGCTGCAGGTATTGTCTTGCCGGGAGCCATTCCTTCAGGTGACTCTGGGGACGTTACAGATGCATATGGTTCCATCTTTCTTGCCCAAGGAAGATTTGATGACCCTCGGAGTGAGGAAACTCACTCAAAGATGATATTTGTGCAATGTTCTCTCAACCTAGGTTGATGGACTCTCTACCTGGGTAACATCAAGCTAGGTTGAGAGAACATTGCACAAATCTCTTTGAGTGAGTTTCCTCACTCTGAAGGTCATCAAATGTTCACAAGAGACCACTGTTCTGTTCGTACGTCTCACTTTGAATGTCAAAGTGGCCCCTAACCCCTACACTAATACCTAAACCTCACCTCGAGTTACTAGGTGGGCCTCCCATAGAGATATAAATACCTATCTAGGGTTAGGGCATTATGGCTATGTTCTGTCTCTCTTTCTCTCTCACTCTCAACAAACTACTATAATAGCCATTGGAAAACACATCACAGAATATAAGAAAGCCTTAATACAAGCTATCTCACAGCTTACTGCTACTGAAAAAGATATAGTTAAAGCCATGCAAAAGGGCTTCACAAAACAATAAGCCCACCCCTAACTCTTCCCCTTTTTCAGATTTGCATCACATCATATAATATGGTGCTACCGCATGTGTTAATGGGGCTTTTCGCATTTGATAAGCCCTTAACGCATGCAAAACACCTTAGCACATTTTGATAAATGACCCTATAAGTAGCTTGTACTCGTGTTTATAAACATCAAAGTATGCACGTATTTCCCTGCGCACATTTAGACATGCAAAGAAAGGGATGGTCTAGGGTGTTCCAGGGCAGGGTCAAGAGGTACGCATACAAGTTACTATTTTATAAGAGACTTATGCATGTAATTTTACACCTTCTGACTATCTTGCACAATTGACAGCAGAATTATCTATTGTCTACTATTGGTTGCGTAGGAGGTCTGGGTAAACTGGGGGGGAGTTCAGAATGAAGAACTAGGGGGGGTTTGATGATCTGGAGAAGGACTGGGTGAGCTTTATTTATTTTATTTTATTTATTTATTTGTTTTTATATACCAACATTCAAACATGGGTATCACATCGGTTTACATGATAACTTGTGTGATAGTGTGACAACAGGTCATATTATCTTTACACTGAAACATTGTAACTTGTAAGAAAAACTGCCTCAACGTACTGCTTTAACATAACTATATAATTTTAAGAGTATAACTTTATAATTTTAGATGACAAACGCGATTTGATAAACAATTATGACTGCCAACATTATTGTAACTTGAAAAACTGCTTCTGTGTATTGCTTTAATCTTAATATTGTGTTCTGTTGTACCTGTATAACATTGAAAATTGAATGAGAAACGCGACTTAATTAACATTGTGACTGCTAGTGTTATTGAGTCAATGTGGTTTGGGAGTAATGAGTTTTCTAGTGGGTTATGTGCTGGGTTGGAGAGCGGTTGTTTGGGATGGATCCCAGTGGCAAGGGTTAATTGTTGGCGGGGTAGGCTTTTCGGAAGAGCCAGGTTTTTAGTGCTTTCTTGAAGTTCTGTGCTGAGGGTTCTGTCCGGAGTTTTGCTGGTAGTTTGTTCCATAGTGCGGGGCCTGCAATTGATATTGCGCATTGTCGTGTTGAGGTGAGGTGGGCCTGTTTGATAGAGGGAATGGTAAGTAGTCCAGTGTTTTTAGAGCGCAAGTTTCTTTGAGAGGTATATGGATGAAGGGTGTCCTTTAGCCAGTCTGTCTTTTCGTTGTTGATGGATTTGTGCATGAGGGTGAGGGCTTTATTTTGAATTCTGTGGATTATGGGGAGCCAGTGGAGGTCTTTTAGTATAGGGGTGATGTGTGTGGAGCGCTTGCTGTTTGTGAGGGATCTGGCTGTCACATTTTGCAGTAGCTGGAGGGGTTTGAGGGTGGAGGCTGGGAGTCCGAGGAGAATGGAGTTACAATAGTCAAGTTTAGATAGGATGAGGGCCTGGAGTAATGATCAGTAGTCTTGAGTGAGAAGAAGGGGTTTGATTTTTTTGAGGACTTGTAGTTTGAAGTAGCCCTCTTTTAATATTGTATTGATGAAGGTTTTCAGATGGAGCTCAGAGTCTAGTGTGATGCCTAGATCTCTTACAGTTGCGACGATCTGGCTTTTGTTTTGTGTGGATGAATGGTCTTAGGAGGGTTGTTAGAGATGTGTAAGATTTCTGTTCTTGTGTGGTTAAGGTGAGAGATATTTGTGATAGGAGTTTTTGTATTTGAGCTAAGATGGAGTCCCATTGTATGAGGGTGTTCTGTAAGTCTTCTTTCGTGGGGAGGAGGATCTGGACGTCATCGGCGTATACAAAATACTGTAGGCCCAAATTGGTGAGGAGTTTGCATAGTGGGAGCATGTAAATATTAAAGAGGGTGGAGGAAAGTGATGATCCTTGAGGGACTCCGTGTGAAAGGGGGAACTGTTTTGATTCTTTGTTGTACTCGTTGGTGGAGGTTTCGCAAACAGTGATTTAAATTACACACGTTTTAAAATTACTGATGTCAGTGTGGAAAACAGTGTTTTACTCCAGCAAGTCAATTTTTTTCATGTGTAAAATATATGCACACAAATTTTTAAAATAGGTAGGAAAAGTTTTAGCTTTCAATGTATTGCAGATATTTCTGCATAAGAAAACATACGCACATATGTTAGGGAGTAGATATACATATGTTTTATAATCTCCGTATACTTGATACGCGCAGGTGATAAAATACTATAGTAGATCTCCGTGCAGCCCTATATATGCATATAGGGCTGCACGGAGTTGTTTGAAAGTTACCCTGTAAATGTGTAAGTGGCAACATAGGTAGTGAGCAGAGCAAAAGCATCACTACTCAGAGCCAGGATATGCAACATCCTTTTTGGTGAGGAGGAAAATTACATCACTTGATCCTAGAGCTATTCCCACTACTTCTTTGGGAATAGTCCAGCAAGAAGTCCACACTGGCAAAGACCACATAGTAGAAATAGTCATGGCCATAAACTCAGCATTTCAGCATCCTGCTAATTACAGCAGGCGGAGGCAAAGTTACTGCAAAAGGACTATGCTGACAGAGGAGATCTCATTGACTGTGCTTACCAGACAAGGGAGGCCATGTTCCAAATAGCTTGGGGACATGGAGGAAAGGCTGAAATCTGTTCAGGAAGGAAACATGTCAAAGGCATAGTACAGGTGCATATCCTAGAAAACCTTACTGTAAGGCCTGCATGGCGGCCTCAGCTGTGGTGCTTTTTGCAGTGTCCTTAAGTATTCTGGAGTTTCATCCTCCTCTCACTCTTTCCTTTCATCTGCTTTCTCTACATTTCTCTTTCCTTCTTTCTGTCTCTCTTTCTATGACTTTTTTTCCCTTTGCCTTTTCAGCTGCAGCCAGAGCATCAACAGAGTCTCTGGATTAGGGAAAGATCTCTTGAGAATTGAAATTGCTGATGAAGGATCAACCTAATGCCACCGTCCAGTTAGGGTTATATTTCAACTTAAAAATATATGGCTGGGCTGCTTGGTTTGGAGTGGCAAGAGATAGGCACTGCCATATGAGGCACCTGGATTTGATTTCTGGGCCAAGACTGTTTCCCAGGTGGCAGGAGTTGTAGATGCTGCAGAGGCTGCATTCCCAGGATCTAGGAGGTGGGGGGTCTCAGACATTGCTCAGTGGTGAGATGGCCAGACTTAGTCCATCTCAGCCAGGCTGTGGAGGGAGCCTTGCTGAGGACTGATTCTGAGTTAGACGACAGACACAAAAATAGTAGGAAAATTCCGGCGTTCTGTAACCCATGAAGGCTCATGGTTCTGTAACCCAATATAGGCCATTTCAGATTGAACTAGAAGTCCAAAGAAGTGGGAGAAATCTGCTGGGCGAAAAGAAAAGTAATCTGTGGTACATACCAGGATGGGGGTGACTGTGGAATAAGTTCTTTATGTAGGTTTGCCAACTGGCTTCATTTTTTTCAGGACAGATTGAGCCAGTCTTGGTTTTATCCCACTGCCTACAGGGAATTGTAGTTCTAATGTCTCTATTCATTTCCCTAAGAAATGCAAGACTATAAGTCCATGCAAGCAATGAAATAAAACCAAGACTGGATCAGCCTGTACTGAAAATCTTGAGCCAGTTGGAATTACTCTTCTTTGCCCGTTTCCATATGGTAAACTTGCTGTGTGCCTTAGTAATGGCTATTGCTGTGATTTCTGTGCCCTAGTAAAGTTTAATGCACGGGCCAGTATTTAGGTGCCTGAAAAATCCCTTTAATCAGTGCTTTCTTTCCTTCCTCCATGTGCAGGATATATAATTTTTTTGAGGATTCACAGAGCAAAATCAGGCAGGTGGAGGAAGAAAGTGCTGATATTCTGTACTAGTGTGTATCCCTCAAAAAAAGTCCTGCCTTTTTTATCATGTGCCGGGTCTGATTTAGTGATCCTTTTCTTTCCGTTTACATAGAATGGGAGGAAGCAAGACTAGCAGTAAGGCTTACTTTAGTCTATTGACTCCAAACTGTCTTTTCCCTCACAGTTCAGAGCAGGAGTAGGGAACTCTGATCCTCGAATGCCACAAACATGTCTGGTTTTCAGGGCACCCCCAATAAACATGGATGAGACATATTTGCATGCATTCCCTCTCATGCATATTCATTGTGGTTATCTTGAAAACCACAATGAATATGCATGAGAGGGTTATCTTGAAATCCAGTCCTGGAGTTGCACTGTTTGTGCAACTCCAGGACTGGAGTTATCTACGCCTGGTTTAGAGACTTGATGGCAAAGAATGAATAACAGCTAAGAAGAGGAGTATGCTGGGCAAACCTAGGTCTTAAAATCATGACCTGGATGTCCCATGAATCACAGGCCAGAACTACAAACACTAGATTGCTCCACCTTTCCAGTCTGCACGTCTAGAAATGACATCAACACATGTGCGCAAGTTTGTAATGCTGAAAGCCTGTGAAAGGGACCCAGGCAGGTAAATGTGGGCACCTTGAAGTGTTTTGTCATTCATCAATAATACAGAATTCAAAGTAACTGTTTATATTTTTTATTATGTCATTTTGAATTTTCTGGATCAAAACTACATGAAATCAAAGTCAAATTTCTTGATCATGGAACCTTATTAAATATTCCCTCCTCCCAATTTCTTATATGCCAAATTCTTCTTAGCAAATTGGTTTCATAGTGTGCAGCTGTCAACACAATGGCTTAAAACAGTATAAAATAATCTAATTGTAATGATTTTTGGGGATTTCAGACTTTAGCTTTGATTACTTTATTGGAAGCTAAGCATGAGAATGGTTTGACTATAGTAAACTAGTCTTGATATATGACCGATCCTTAATCATTATAGCAAAATTAGTTAGCCCCCATTTCACTCCCTTGTTCCATAGTTATGGAAGGTGTTCTAAATTAGCTTTTATGATGTTAGTAACCAGAGCACAGCAGTCTTATCTTAAGGGTAGTCTTACAGTTATATAAAAGGAGAGCACTGTATTCTGGTCTAAGTCTATATGTAAAAGTTCTAGCGACAGCACAGAATACTGTCTTCAGATAAAACAAAAGAACATAGACTTGATCCTTTCTATTGAACAGAAAACATCCATTGCATATGCCTGTCACAGGCTGGTACCAGCACGCCTGCAACCATCCAGTTGGATTTAGTCCACAGAACAACAAAGACTGCTATTCCTCATAGAGGCTCATGAAGGAAATACAAAGGGTTACAATCGTAAAGAATATCATCCTGTTCTCTAAACAAAGAAGATACTTATTGTGGCCTGCTCCAGTGCCTTACTGTTTCTTGTGATGTCATATATTTGTAATGGTGCATAAGTGCACAATGGGCATATTGTTCACAGAGGTCTCAAATTAGGTCCAGTTTGTCATGTACTAAGGAATTTAAGTCACAAAGAGGCTACTTTTACAAGAAGGCGAGAACTTAACTGGTAGAATCCAGTCGCATTGTAGTAAACAGAGCAGCATTTGTTCTTAGTAGACTTTGCATGGGACTTTCTTCTAGCTCAATCAAAACTACATTACTTGACTCTGAAGCAATGTTATATCTCATATAATTTCCCTGGGGAGTACAGTATGTGCTTTCCAAAAGCAATAGGCATTTTCTTGTTGGTAAATGTTAGTATTTCAGAAGATCATCCTGATCAGACCCCCCCCCCCCCTCCCCAATCACCATGAAGAATTATGCTTGCCTCCTCCCGGTTCTGGTGACAAGTTCTAAATGTTGCCAATAGGTGGTGCTGCCCTATAGCTGCTGGATGGCTAAGACAGTGATTTGGGGGTGGGGGTGGGGGGGGAGGATGATTGGGGGGTTTATTTGTTTTAGGAACGGTGACACCGATGGTGTCAAAGGGGCTAGCATTCCAGATCAGAATAAAGCTCCTTTGCTCCTGTACAAGAGTTGTAACTTCTGCAGCACATTAACTTTAGTGAATAGGGGATAAGGAACTCATTATCCCCTATTTGTGTATTTTAAATAAGTGTCTGTAATCTGCCATTTGAGTGCAGGTTTTCACTACATGAAAACATGATGACCCATGTAAAAAGAGTTGATGGTCGCAGTCAAGCTTCCATACAGGTATCCACATCACAAAAACTTACCATTGCAAATTGTCACTAATTAGCAACATAGCTGGCAGTCAGAACAGAGAGGTCAAAGGTTGCAAGAATTGGAGTTTGAATTATCCTCTCACACTAAGCTGAAGAACATTGGCAGGACAGTGTGAGGATGTTTCAATGACACTGCCTGTGTTCTGTGGATAAATGGAAAACTTCAGTTCCGACTGTTATTAATCTGCCGTCTTCATGAACACTAAATTTGACTGAAAAATAAATTTAAAAAAAGAGATGACTCAATGGAATACTTAAGTGTCCCATAGTGGTGACTAATTTCATCTTAATAGAGCAGAAGATAAAAGGTTAAGGAATCAATAAATTGCCCTTATTTGAATGAGCTGGGATGCTCTATTCTCGAATAGAAGCATATTAAAAGAGACAGATTTAAATCACTGATATTATGCTTGAAGACAGTGCTTGCTTTTAATGGCCGTTCTTCTCTATTATTAAAATATCAGATACTCACAGTGCATTTTCCTCTTCTGGAGGAGTACTAGATGTTTGTGATTTGTCGATTAAATAGCATCTTTTTATCTATTCTTTAATGTACCATTAATAGTTTTATTTTTAAAACTAGATGTTGTTTTTTTTTTTTTTTTTGGGGGGGGGGATTTCATAGAAATAATGAGTGTTAATTTACTAACCAGCAATCTTAGGACAGGAGTATTATGACTTTGGATTGAAAATGGGCTGTTATAACCAAAATGTTTGCCTTGAAGTCTTAATTCAAATTGATCCGAATTTCAGGTTTAGATTCTGAAGCTTATTTGGTAAAAATGACATTGATCTCATCATGCATTCATTGGTCATTCTTTCTTCACCATTTAAAAAAGATTGGTATTCACCTGGCCAGTTAGCTCCATGACGACACAGATGCATATCATTTGAACGCCAACCGAAGGTATTCTGAAGGCAGTTAACAGTTGCATCAGACACTACTGAAATTTCATTTGATATAAGAACATAAGAAATATATTATTATTATTATTTATTTGTATACCGTTAATCTGGTGAACAATCTTGGTGGTTTACAGAAATTAAAATACAAGCATACAAACAATAAAAAACATCAAATAAAATACAATGATACTTATAATATAGCAATTAAATAAACTTAACTAGTACAGTTTTTCTGCTGCTCTTTATCCAATTGTGGTAATTAAATCAAGCTGTAGAAATGCTGAACAGTCATGCTTTTAATCCTTTTTTAAAGATCTTCGTGTTTGATTAAAGTCTTAGCTTGATTGGTAAGATGTTCCATAGTTTAGGGCCAGCTATAGGAATTGCTCTCTCCCTGTCTTCACTCAGGTGCGCACCCTTAATTGTTGGTATTTGTAATAGACCTTTGTTTGCTGATCTTAGCCTTCTATTAAGTGTATAAAGATGAAAAGAAGCATTTAGCCAAGTAGTGTTTTTATTATATAAAGAATTATGAATAACTGTTAAGTTTATATTGGGCTCTATATTTGATGGGGTGCCAATGCAGTGATTGTAGGGTTGAGGTGATGTGATCGAATTTGTTGGAACCTGTAAGAATTCATGCAGTGCATTTTGTAAGATCTGTAATGGTCAAGTAGTAGACTGGGGTAACCCAATCAACAAGGAATTGCAATAATCAAATTCACTGAAGATTAACATTTGTAGTACAGGTCATCATAGTGTAATAATGGTTTTAATTTTTTTAAGGTTTTTAATTTGAGATACTGTAAGGAGAAGAGCAACAAGCTCCTATCCCGGCAGGATATTAAGCGGGTCCCCACTAAGCAGTTGCCCAACTATACCAAGGGGAAACAGCAGGGGGCCTATTTCAGACCGTACGAAAGTGCCCGGGAGAGGGGCACCAGCCCGCTCTCCCACCGAAAGAGACAAAGTAGGAAACAGCAGGGGGCGTTGAGACAACCAGTATGGACTACAATACCCAGAATTCCAGAGCGGCAGTGGAAGGCTCCTGACCAGAAGGAGGCTGAGGTGGATGCCGAAGGTGATCTGGGAGAATTAGATTCAGCTGAGTCCATGCTGTGGGAAGGAGAGGGTGTGTCCCTGAGCGGGGATGAAACGGAAGAGAGCAGTTGCTCAGGAGAGGAGGAGGAAATGGACTGGGAGTTGCCTACAGAGGATTCTTCTGTATCCAGCATGGAGATAGAGTAAGTGAAAACGGAATGTGACACTGAACTGAGAAAAAGAAACCTGTTGGGGAAAGGGTTTGTCTCACCTGTTTCTCCAAAAAGGCACTAACTAAAGAAGGTGCTGACTGTGGGGGAGAGGTGCACCATTACTTATAGCACAGCTGTAGGGGAGAAGGGGCGAGTTGTGCTGGATCCCCAAACAGGGCTGTCGTGGCTAGGATGGAAGCCAGACAGCAGACATTCGGATAAATAGGTTCCAGGTTGCAGCTTTTTCTGTTATAGGACTATAGAAAAAGGAGTACTGCACAATACTGAGAGAGAAAAATAAGCTGGAACTATTACTGAACTATTCTTGGTTGTTGTGATTTGTTTTATTAACCCATGCCCTGTGGGGGAGGGGCAAAACTGTTATTTCCTTGCTTGTGTGGATCTGGAACAGGTTACGTGCCAGAGTGACAAGCCTTGTTAAGGATTAGGGCATATTTTGAAAGGCTTGCCAATAACCATATTGAAGGATTGTCAGAGCCACTAGGAATACAGTGGAAGTCAGTAGTTGCAGTCGTGTTATCAGGTGAGGAGGGCCTGCAACGCTTGGGAGTAAGCAAATAAGCCCCGCCGGAGAGCCAGCAGGAGGAGACCGCGACAATACCCATTCTTTAATTTCAAATTTATGTGTTTTTTCATTGAAAGTGTGCTGTCTGTAATAACACCGAGATCACAACCATGATCAGTGAGTTCTATTTTTATCTGATTGTTCAGAAGAGCAATATGTATGGGACTGTGAAGGATTTCAAAGGGGCATGGGATAAACACTGTGGATCCCTAAAAGGCTAGAGGATGGGAATAAATAAAAAAGCTAAACCGGCACGGAGCGGCAGTTACTACCTCTAAGAGAAACATAGGGGTAACCTGCACAGAGCGGCAGTTACTACCTTGGGAAGCTTATTGGGCAGACTAGATGGACCATTTTGGTCTTTTTCTGCTGTCATTACTATGTAGATGTAGCCAGTATTTTTCTATTCAACAGGATGATTTCTGTTTTTTTTATATTTACAATATTTAATACTAATTTCATTTGTCATAGCAATTGAGTAATGGTAGAAAAGTAAATTTCTAACAGTTTCACTCCAATTGTTTCTCAGTTGATAAAGAATAGACTGCTTTCAGCTGCTGTGTGTTGAAAGTATATGATTTATTAAAGAAAATACTAACTTCAGTTCAGCATACACTTTCATTCCCTCCACACCTTCCTCTGCATCCTCCTTTCCCCCCCACTCCACTCCTTGCCCTGCATACCACTCCCTTCCCCACCCACTCCTTGTCCTGCATCTCTTCTTTCTTGTTCTTCAGTCATAGTCCAGCAGCAATCCTCCTCTTACCCAACAGCTTCCCCATCTCTTCTCCTCACCCTTTGCCCATCATTAGCACCATCTCTCTCTCTCTCTCTCTCTCTCTCTCTCTCCCCAGCCCCAATCCACCAGCCCCCCCTCTATTTCTCTCTCCCAACTCTCAGCAACAGAAGCCTTCTCTCTCTCTGCCCAGCAGCAGCTCGCTCGCTCTTCCACTTTCTCCTCCCAAAAGCCTCCTCTCACCTACTAACCCCTTGCCAGCAGCATACGGTGCTGAATATTCCCGGCTAGCCATTTAGATGGATAATCTTTCAGTTATCCATCTAAATAACTTTTGAATATTGACCTCGCTATGTTCCATACCAAGGGCATTCAATTTAGTTATGTGTCCTGATGGAAACCATGTCAAAGGCCTTACTGAAATCCAAGTACACTACTTCTAGCGCTCTCCCTTGATCCAACTCTCTGGTCACCCAGAGCTGTACTAGAATGTTTCCTCTCACTGTTGACCATTGAAAAAAATTCCAATTATGTTGTCACTTCAGTAACAATAATACAGATTCCCTCCATTACCAGTAACTTTGTGAAGTAACACAAAACCCTGGCTAAAAGTCATCAGAATCTGTGTAATAAATCTGCCATACCACAACAGCATTAACTCACAGAACTCAGACAGCAACAACTCTGTATGAAAAAACAACACTGAAAATATTCCACAAAGCCCTAATACACCTATAAATTTTGCAAAGGTAATTTTCTAAAAAATAAAAATAAAAGGAACTGGGTCAGATTCACTAGTGACCACCAAAGTGAGCTCTAAGATTGCAAAATAAAGGGCTACTAACTCTTAAGTACACACCTAACGCAAATAAGAGACCAAATGTTTTCCATAGCAGGCCCCAAACTGTAGAATTCTCTACCAGAGTCATTACATCTGTTAACAGAAGAGAAGAGATTCAAAAGTGAGCTGAAAACTTGGCTGGCACCTGCCGGCGCACGCATGTTATGAAATAGGCGGGCCATGTGCATATGGGCGCCGGATTTTGTAATCTGCGCGCGTATGTGTGGGCAACGCTTGCGAGGGAGGTAGACCAGCAAATTTTGCACGGTGATGCATCCCAGCCTTCTCCAGTTCCCTCCCAGTCCGCTCCAATTAAGGCGGCAAATGGCCGCTGTACCGGCCGCCTCCAGTTCTGCTCCTCCCCGCCCCCCTCCCCACCCCTTTCCATTGGCCCGGCACTTCTGCATGCAATGGGAGTTACGCGCCTGGCCCCTTTGAAAATGCGCGCTGTGCACTCAAGGCCCGGCCACCCTCATAACCCCGTTTTTTACGCACGCAGGGGAATTTAAATTCGGCCATAAGTGTTTTGTTGACCTATAATTTGAATGTTGCTTTTGTAAACCGTTGTGATCTTTTGGAATTACAGTCTATAAAATGCTTAAATAAATAAAATATCTTCCACTTTTTTTTTCCAATGGGGAAAAGGAAGCAGGTTCAAAAAGGTTTCAGATTGATGACCTGGCAGAGAATCACCACTGACACCTCCTAATGGGAAAACAGAACAAACTGGACTGCTAAAGATCCCTACACAGGGCCTACATACAAGCAGAATATCTCATATTGGTCACACATGCAGAACACAGACCCTCATCAAATACAGAATAAGTGACTACTGTCCACTTTAGACAGGAGGGGAATTGAGGGAACAAGAGGAGGGGCTGAATTTAGAAGCAGAGTGTCAGGAGAGATGTTGCTCTGCTCTGCTGCAGGCTAATCCCCTCCGCTCATGTTCCTTGCATGCTGTTTGGGAGGGGGAGGAGCAGGAAGCAGAGGGCTGTTCTCTGCTGCTTGATTTTCTCAGCATTGGCCACTAGAATCATCGGAACAGAGCTCTAAGTGCTCATACAATGGGTGCTGTGCTATGTCTATAGGTAAAAGCATCCCTGCTGATGACACCTCCGTGGACCTGGCACCTGGAACAGCTACCCTGCTGGTCCTGCCTCCCCTTAGTCCTGACACTGTAGAAAATGAATCCAGAAAATCCAGATTTCTCTGCAGTGCAACCCTTACATAACAGAATTCATACCGCTAGCAGAGCTACATTCAGAAAACTTCAAGTAGTATGTAAATGCAATTCTCTCTCTCCCCATTCTAGTCCATAGCAAACCATTAAAATATTTAATTTATGTGTAATGCACTTCTGGCTTCAGAGTGGGAAATGTTCCAGTATTGGGAGGTTTCTTGGAAGCAGTGCCACCGAGGAGTGACATGGTGATCCATCCCTAAAGGGTAGGTCAGTAGAGAAATGCTTTAAAGAGTGACTCCATGAGTTCCTGGGAGGAGTCTGACACCTTTTAGAGCTCTGAATTGGTGATGTGAAGAGACATCTTTGAGTGAGATTGGAGAGAGGCAGCATAGAGACTGTGATGGGCCTCAGGCTCTAAAGTGATATATGGGAGAACAGGTGTCCCTTTCTGCAAGTGGCTTGGAATTTGGCAGAGAGATCCAACCCTAAGGAAAAAGGAGAAGATTTGTTCTGGTCAGCTCAGCCATCAGTGATTAATTGTGGATGCCAGAAAGATTCTTTAATGCTCTTGTGGAGGTCTTTCGGAGAGTTCTATGGGAGTGCAGCTGACAATATGAAGTGACTTAAGAAGCATAAGAACTGTGTCTGCAAATTTTGGTAACTTGAACTGTATTTGTTTGGGTTTCTGTTCTGGGACTGTATACTTGAGTTTTGTACTTGATTCATGTAAGTAAAATTTATTTTTATTTTTGGACTGCAGCACCTCAAGTATGGACTAATTAGTGTTGAGTATGAGCCTCTTTGGGCCTATGTATATCCTGTCTCCTTCACAGAATCAACATTCCCCCACACTTCAATGTGCTCAGTGCATAGTGCTGAGCAGGATCAGGAAGTGTGACCCCCCTTCCAAGTGTGTGTGTGTGTGGGGGGGGGGGGGGGGGGGGAGAGAAGGGGGAGTTTTATACATGGAGTGGCCTAATGGCTCAGCAGCAGTATTCTATGTTTCTGTGTAGAAGGTCAGGATTCAGTTCCTAAGTCCAGATTCTGCTCCCTGGGGGCATCTGGGTTTGGGGATAATGCAGAGGCAACATTCACAGCATCTTGAGGGAGGAGGTCTCAGGTATCTGCAGCAGTGACACCTAATGGTTATAATAAGAGTGTATTGGATTCTGGAAGAAGCTGTGTTCTGTGGCCTCTGGCCAAGGACCATTGCTGCAATGGCTGGGCTGGTGGAGGGTACTATAAAATATGAGGGTGGGGGTAACAGGGTAGTGGCACATAAAGGCTCTTGGTGCCATAGCTGAATTGAGACCAGTTCCAATTGAGCCAGAAGCCCAAAGAAACTGGGGAACGTGCTAGGTAAAAAAACCAAAAAGAACCCAAAAATCTGCTGCAACTGAAAGGAGATATAGTGATACAGACAGAATTTCACATAGTGGCACTTACTTTTCTTGCGTAAACCTTCTATTGTAATGCCATTTAAACAAACTTCCACTGTATGAGGCGTTGGTCATAAGCGCCCAAAAATATTTATATTTTTTTAAGCTTATTTAATTATTTAGTTTACATTTTACATTTACATTTATTTAGATTTATAAACCGCCTAACACTAAAAGGCCTAGGCAGTGAACAAAATAACATACCCAATGTAAAAAAAAAAAAAAAAACCCAACATACAATTAAAATCATAAATAGTCAAAATAAAACAAATTTGAATAAATTACAATGATCCAAAAAATAGGATATATTGAGTTAAAATGGAGTTAAATGATAAAAAAAATTAACCATAGGCTAAATTAAATAAACAAGTCTTAATGTGTTTTCTAAATTGGTTGAGTGAATCACATTATCTGATTTCTGTCACAAGCAAGTTCCATAAGGTTGGTGCTGCACTAGAGAAAGCACACTCATGAGTAATGTGAAGCTTGGCTAGTTTTGGTGATAGAATTTCCTGTAAGCCTCTTTGCGAAGAGCGAAGAAGTCTAGTTGGTCGATACAATTTTAAAATCGCATTTGCCCAGTGACAATTTTGATCATTAAGAAATTTGTGTACGAGCATTTCAAGTTAGTATTTAATTCGTTCATTGATTGAGAGCCAGTGTAATTCCACTAGGGTGGGAGTGATATGTTCGTATCGTTTAGTACCAGTAACGAGCAACACAGCAGAATTAAGCAACAGTTGCAAAGATTTGATATGTTTGTGAAATGCCAGTATATAAGCTATTGCAATAGTCAAGAATAGGAAAGATGGAAGCTTGAAGCATGGTACGGAATTCTGATGGGTATAGTAGTTTTTTTTTAGATTGGAAAGAACACGAAGTCTATAAAAACCTTGTGAAATGACTTAATTTGCGGGCGAAATGAGAGAGAGTGTTATCGAGAAGCACACCTAGACTTCTGATCAATTAAAATGTGTTTAATAGGATTTTTATTCAATTGTTAATTGGAAACCTCATTTGTAGTATGCATTGTTGAGGTTGGAACATGGGTATGGGGAAATCCCAGGTTACATAATATTCGATAGAAGAAAATAAATCTTTTTTTCTCAGGAGGATTTGTTCCATTCATATATTATATGGATCGTTTTTTATCATGATAAGAGCCAACAGTTCCTAACAAGCAAGCGTATATGCACATTTATCTCCTGTATATGTGTTCTGGATATCCTGAAAACCAAAGTGGCTGTGGGCTCACCAGCACAGGTTGGGGTAGCCCTCATCCAGTGCCTTCAAAATAACTGTGCAAATCCATATAGATATATAGAATGTGTGTGTATTTAGACTTCAGCCCTTTAAAAGGGCTATAAATCCATGGTCATGACCTGCATATTCACAGATATTTGCAGATATTCATGAAATTTCAATGATGAAGTTGTGGTTGTGTATGTGTGTATAAATACAAAAAATAATAAGTGGTGAAATAAATCCAAAAATTATACAAGAAAGAAAAGATGGTTAGACACTTATCACACTGCTTTGTGCAGAAAGGAATCAATTAAAGATTTATTAGAGTCCTTTAGCTAATCACTGTATCTCTGTCCTTCTTACCTTTACACCATTTATTTTATTTTATAATGTAAAATATTAGAAATGTAAAATATCAAGCTTATGGAATAACTTTATAATATCCCCACTAGTACTTATAACCTGTTCTATCCCATATTCCTATATGCACTCATATTGTGTAATACCATATTATATAATCCCAACAAGGGCCCTTTCTTTAGTCTATAAGGCTTCTTCAGCGGCTTTTAACATTTTCACAATCAAAATCAATACATTTCTCACTTACATCCACAAGGGATCGTTCAATCAGTAATGGATGAATTTCCAGTACCTTTAGAAATGAATCAGGCAGATTAAAAATATCTTGAATACTTATCTGAGCTGCATATTCTCCTTTCTTTGTATTCAAATTTCATTTTCCATGGCTAATTTTTATGTATACAAGGAGCTGGTATCATGCCTACTTCCTACTGGTATTCTCTTAGTTGTATTCAATAATTTTCCAAAACGTCTTCTAGAACTGTTCCAATAATTTGTATGTATATCAGTGTCCACCGGTTCTCCAAACACCAACTCAACCTCACAGCATACATACATAAGTACATATACGTCATGCTAGAAAGCCACCCGGTCACATTATCTGACAAGTATTTTTCTGCCCTTTATGCTCTAACAATACGTCTTAAAGTTTCTTATAGTGGAAGTTTGTTTAAATGGTATTGAAAAAGCAGCTTTAACTCAAGAAAAGTTAAGTGCCACTATGCGAAATTCTCTCTGTCTCGCTAGGTATCCTTTGAGTTGGAGTAGATCTTAGGGATTTTTTTTTTTCACCCAGTGGTTTCCTTCTGCTTCATTGGTCTTTTGGATCAGTTGGAACCTGGCCCTGTGAGTAGTGAGAACTGACTTTGGGTATAAATTAAAAGAACTATCGATCTGTGCCAGTTAGAAGGCAGTATTGGGTTCACTTTCAAAAATCTGCTGAGCGGGATAGATAACCAGGTGATTTTATCCTGATAGCTTTAGCTGGATTTTCAACCAAACCTAATCAGCTAGGTTTCTGTTTGAAAATGTTACTAAAATTTGCCCTGCTAGATTTAGGCCTGCTAGTGTTAACCAGCTAGTACTGGAAGTAAGTAACAACCAGCTAAACTCTATCTCCTGGCCTAGCCATGCCTCACCTCTTTTGAACTGGCAAAATGTATGTGCCTTGTGCATTTAGCCAGTTCAGATTAATTGGTCGAGGGGTGGGGGGAGGTTTTTAACCAACGGGGTTTGACAAGCTACCTCTCCAATTTGGCCTGTTAAATCTTTGGAAAATCCAACCTGTAATTAAGAACATAAGACTTTCCATATTGGGTCAGACCAAAGGTCCATCAAGCCCAGTATCCTGTTTCCAATGGTGGCCAATCCAGGTCACAAGTACCTGGTAGGATTCCAAGGGGTAGATAGATTCCAAGCTGCTTATCCCAGGGATAAGCAGTGGATTTCTGAAACTCCACGTTAATAATGGTTTATGAACTTTTCCTCCAGGAACTTGACCAAACATTTTTTAACCACAGCTACACTAATATCTTTCACCACATCCTCTGGCAACAAATTCCAGAGCTTAATTATGCATTGAGTAAAAAAATATTTTCACTTATTTGTTTTAAAATATATCACTTAGTAACTTCATTTTGTGTCCCCCTTGTCTTTGTACATTTTGAAAGAGTAATCAACCAATTAACATTTACTCATTATTTTATAAATCTCTGTCATATCTACCCTCAGCCATCTCTTCTCCAAGCTGAAGAATCTTAACCTCTTTAGTCTTTCCTAATAGGGAACTCATTCCATCCCCTTTATTATTTTGGTCACCCTTCTTTGTACCTTTGAGCACATAATGCTCAAGATGAGGATGCACCGTAGAGGCATTATGATACTCTCTGTTTTATTCTCCATTCCTTTCCTGATAATTCCTAGTATTATATTTGCTTTCTTGGCTGCTGCTGCACACTCAGCAGATTTCAATATTATTAATAAAGACGCCTAGATCCTTTTCCTGAATGGTGACTCCTAGTGGAACCTTGCATTGTGCAGCTCTAATTTGGGTTAGTCTTCCCTAAATGCATCACTTTACAATTGTCCACATTAAATTTCATTTGCATGCCCAGTTTCCTAGTTTTGCAAGGTCTTCTTACAATTTCTCACAATCCTTTTGTTATTTAACAACTTTGAATAGTTTCATGTCATTGGCAAATTTGATCACCTCACTTGTTCCCATTTCCAAGTCATTTATAAATATATTAAAAAAGCAGTGGTCCCAGAACAGATGTGGTCCCAGAACAGATCCTTGAGTCACTCCACTATTCACCTTTCTCTATTGGGAAAATTTACCATTTAGCCCTACTCTCTGTTTTCTGTCTTTTAACCAGTTTGCAATCCACAATAGGCCACTGCCTCCTATCTCTTGATTTTTTTTAACTTCCTAAGAAGTCTCTCATGAGGGACTTTGTCAAATGCTTTCTGGAAATCCACTCTATCAACTGGTCACCTTTATCCACATGTTTATTTATGCTCTCAAATAAAAATGTAGCAAATTGTGTCCTAAATCCCTGTTGGCTTTGCCCCATTAAATTATGCCTGTCAATATTTTCAGCAGTTTTGTTCTTTATGATAGTTTCTACCATTTTGCCTACCACAGACATCAGACTCACTGGTCTGTAGTTTCCTGTATCACCCCTTAATCCCTTTTTAAAAATTGGCATTACATTGGCAAACTTCAATTTTCAGGTACCACAGATGATTTTAATGATAGTTTACAAATTTCCAATAGCAGGTCCACAATTTCAGTTAAGTTTTTTCAGGACTCTGGGATTTATGCCATTTGGTCCAGGTGGTTTTCTACTCTTTAGTTTGTCAATTTTCCCTATTACATCATCCAAGTTCACTGAGATTTGTTTCAGTTCCTCTGAATCATCTTTGAATAGAATTTCTGGCATGGGTATATATTTTACATCCTCTAAATGAAGACCGAAGCAAATAATTCATTTAGTCTCTCTGCTATGGCTTTGTCATCCCTAAGTGCCCTTTTTACCCCTTGATCATCTAATGGTCCTACTGACTCCATTGCAGGCTTTTTAATTCAAATGTACCTGTAGAAGTCTTTATTAAGAGTTTTTGCTTCCATGGAAAGCTTCTTTTCAAATTCTGCCTTTGCCTTTCTTATCAATGCCAGTACTTATGCTGTTTCCTATTTTCTTCATTCAGATCCCTTTTCTATTTCTTAAAAGATGTTCTTTTAGCTATTATAGCCTCTCTCACCTCACCTTTTAACTATGCTGGTAATCATTTGGCCTTCCTTCCACCTTTTCTAATACATGGAATACATCTGGTCTGGTTTGTGTTGATTTTCAAGCCATTGCATATTCCAAATGGAGTAGTACTCTACCAGTCTTATTTTGGTATGCATCAACTTCATTATCCCATTTTGGATATGTAGTTTTGCTCCTCTGACATCACAGGACTTTGAATGGGCTAGAGGAAGCTATCCGAGCATGCTTAGGGAATAATGTCACCATGATGTAAAGGCAAGAAGTTAGAAAAGTGTGTCCACATTTCAGACACTATATTGTAACCTACTTAAATATGCTCAAAAGCATGCATCCATATTCTATTGGATTGAATGGGGAAAATGGACTAATAACATGAAATAAAATTATATTTATATATATATATATGCGGATATGACAGTCACCCTAATGTAGAACAGTCATATAGATCTCACACAATTCTCTCTACTTCTGTTTCTGGAATGGCAGAGGAATGTATGGGTGAGAGGAGGAGTTTACAATCATTCTTTTCTCCTTCGCCACATCCCTAGCCACTAGCAGGAAGAATACTATGATCCCCCCCCATAAGAGATGAAGTCGTTAATTATGGACAATCATCCAAATGTGTCGCTCTCTCATCCTGCCATGAGGGAGGTTTGTATACTCTTACAGAACTAAATAGTAAGTAAAAAGAGATATCCCAACCACAGAAAGAACCAAGTAATGAAAAAGAGAGGTAGGATCAAGGTCTATATCTGTAAAATATGAAAAGCATAGTTAACTCTGTGTGTGAAGAATGGGGTCTCGTAAAACCTGAGGTATGATAATCCAATGGAATATGACCTTGAAGTCTAATCATAGGCTCTGCAGAGAAACAACAGGGGAAAGAGGACAAGACAAAGCAAAAAAGACAAAATGGAGAAAAATACAAAAACATGTAAATTTGTTTTCAAAAAAAATAAATTGAACAATTGAAAGCCCCAACATAAGCTGATAAAATGGACAAGCTGGTATGACCATTAGGCGGGACTTGGCGGTCGCCTAGAGTAGCACCAGTGGGCGGGGCGCCACTGGGACACATGAGGTCACCATTTTCAAAACGAGAAAGAAACGACACCAGTCACTGAGCACTGGCTTGTGTGTTTGTGTGAGAGAGAGAGAGCGGGCACTGTAAGAGGGTGACCATAACTCTATATATCTACCACTGTCAGAGAGTCATATTCAACTGTGGGTGGGTTTGGGGGGTGGGGGAAGCATTACGTTGGTCTGCCTAGGAAGCTAGAGACCCTTGCCCTGCCCTGAAGAGAAGACATTTATTTATTTAACATAATTTGTAGCTAGCAAAATCTACAATCCTACGCAGGCAAGACAATCACAAATGCAATCTACTTTGAAGTGCCTGAAAAAGTGGAATATAAATGAAATAAAATAAAACTGCTTACCATTATCAGGAAAAATTGCTGAAAACTGCTGCAATCTTCTGAAGTTGTGGAACTCAGTCTTTCTTCTTCCCTTTCAATTCAACACCAAAGATGCCAAAATGCATTGGTGGATGGGTGAGGGGTGGGGATGCGGTGTCTTAATAAGCCAGTTCAACTATAGGCAAAATCTTTCAGGTACTGATGTGTTTAAAATTCAGGCAGATATTAAAAAAAACAAATCTCCCAAGGCAGAATTCTAAAAACCTGGGAAGGGGAAGGGTTGGTATAAGCCGAAAATGAATGATGTTTGTACTTCCTTAGCAGAAAGAATATTATCTGTCGGAACTGAACGTAACTCACACTTTTCTCCAATGGATCGAAAGGTCATGTTTTACAAGTATAGACCCTAAATGGTAATGGGATTACTTTGAGCTGTGGTAAGTAATCGGGCAGTGTTATTAGCATTAGTCAATTAAGCGGGCATTACCTAATCAACAGCATTAGAGAAAAGCTTTTCTGGAGAACTATAGATATTTTTTCCCCATGGTGTCCTGGGAAAACCTGTCCTTTGAAATGACAGGTGGTTTCTGTGAACAGGGCAAGCTTGATATCCCATTTCAGCGAATTAAGAATGGAGCTAAAAATTCCTCTCTGGAGCCATGATAATGATGCAGAAACTGCTGTCGATTAGGTAGGGCATTAGCTAACTTTGCTTTTTGTTTTATTTTCTTTCCCAAAAATGTGAAGCCAGATGACTGGCTAACAATCTTCTATTATTCCATATTTTGGTGTAATTGTTATTTCCTTCCACATTCTTTGAGAGAAAGGGATTATTTATAGACAGGAGGAGGTATGGACCTGTTACGATTGGTGGGGGCTGACCCCCACCACTGACTGCACTTACCGGCTGCGATGGCCTCGGCCGGGAGCAGGCAACCCGGTCCCTGCATCGCGGCTATTTCAACTCCCCACAGCCTCCTCGGACAGCCGCAGGCGGCGGCAGTATCAGCTTCACTCATCGCTCCCTGAGCTGCCTTCTTCAATGTCAGAGCCAGCAGGGAGCTGTCAGCACGGCTCCTGCAAGGCCAGCTTCAATCCCAGCCAAACACGTGCGCTTAGCTCCTCCCCCTTCATAAAGGAACCGTGGCAGGAAGTCTACTTGAACCACTTCCTGTTCTGGACTACCTAAGGAAGCCTCTGAGGTTGCTCCAGTGCCTTGCAATAGATCCTGCCTGGTGTATCGTCTGTCTCGCTTGCCTGTCTTTGATTGCTTTGGATACTGGGCTTTGCCTTGCCTGCTGCCTGCCTTTGACCCTGTTTGGATACTGGACTTTGCCTTGCCTGCCGCCTGCCTTTGACCCTGCTTGGATACTGGACTTCGTCTCATTGCTGCCTGCCTTGATTCCGGACTGTCTATCCCACTGCCCTGCTGGTAACCCCGGCTGCCAGTCCTGATGTCCATCTCCCACCGATAAGGAATCATAAGCCTTTATACCTTGTCATTGCAGCCCAAGGGTTCACCGATTCGTTGAATCGTAATAGGACCATACCTAATTATATAGGTTGAGAGAAGCCTGAAAGTTCATTAAGTCCAGTCATCTAATTGCCTGTCTCTACAATATGATGGATCCCTAAAGGCTAGAGGGTGAAAATGAAGAAAAGAGTGCATGGGGTAACTTGCTAGGCACGGCGGTTGCTACCCTTAGCAGAAGGTATGGGGATTACTACCCTTAACCAATAAGCCTTGATGCTTTGATGCTACTGCGACATTGCTTTCTGCCTCAATGGTAGGGGAAAAAAGGATTTGGAATCAGACAACAACCAACAGGGGACCCGACTTTTATGGTGTGGGAAACTGATTAGCATGGAGATAACCTGCATGGAGCGGCAGTTACTACCCTTAATATAAGCATGGTATTACTACCCTTAACCAATTAGCCTTGATTCCTTTGATGCAACTGCTTCGATGTGGGGGTGGGGTGGAAAGAGGTATTGCATTCATTCAACAACCAACACAGGCCCTGACTTTTATAGTCTGAGGTACTGATACACAAACATAAGGGGGAAAAGCACAGGACTCTGCTTTTACAGCCAAGTCCATAAGCAAAGCATGTCAACCAACACTGTCTGAATTTTCAAAAAGGCTTTTCACCCAGAAAAAGAGAATCATGGGGGTAACCTGCACAGTGTAGCATATGCTATCATAGGAAGCTTGCTGGGCAGACTGGTTGGGCCATTTTGGTCCCTTTCTGCTATTACTACTATGTTACTATGTTACTGAGGAAGGCAATAGGAATACTATGCATCTGTATCTAATTATTCAAGAGCATGAGAAGAATTGTCTGATCCCAAATATGTCAATCATTCTAAGTCACAGAATCAACACTTTTTTAAAGTCTAACTATATCATCTTACCTATCAATAAATCCAGATTATTTGTTGATGGTATTTAGTGGTTAAGGCATGACCATCTCCATTGGCAAAGCAATGCCTAGTTTTACCATACTGAAATCGTGAAATCCACCTTCTTTAGCCTGAGAGAATATCCCTTTCTGTTGCTTGTTGCTTCTGGGTTAAAAAGATTGCCTGTAAGATCTCTGTCTACTGAGACATTTATGTGCTATAATTGAATCTCTGTCATCTTTTCCTAAGGAAAGAAGCCCTAACTTAGCATACATAAGCCCATGTGCACCTTTTATTCGATTGGGTGTTCCTTTCTTGGTATCCTCTCTTAAAATAGACGCCCAAAATTCAATTGCAAAATACAAATGTTGCCTGGCAAAGTAGAAATTATATGGTGATCACTGATTACTTAAATAATAGTGTGGATTTAGTCATCAAAGTACTGCAATTAGACACAGAAATATATGCTGTAGGACTTGTTCCAAGTACAAAGGAGAGCTTGCTTATATTTATTTTTTTATATGAATATCTTTATTGAATTTTGACAAGTGTGTAGAAAGTTCTTATAACAGACTTGCTTTTTCCCCATTTTCATCTCATATAACCGTCCCAGCAATTAACAACCATTATTTATATTTATTTATTCACATTTATATTCTCCCCCTCCCTGAAAGCCCAAAGCAAGAGTCCATAAGAAAAAAAAATGCAATACATAAAGAACATTCAAGAAAACCAATACAAAAGTAAATAGAAATAAAAATGAACATCCTATATATAAAGAGGAGGGCCAAGGAACTAGTGGGCTCTCTGCCAGTACAGCTGCATACTGCAGATCTGGCATCTTTCACAACCGGGCAAATGACATCATGGTGCGGGGGATTCAGATTGGAGCCACCGAGAGAACAGTTTGTGCACAGATGAAATAGAAGGATCTGGAAGGGGTGAAATGAAAGGCAAAAAAACAGATCTAAGAGTTATCTGATACAGCTATTCATGTGAACTACAGAAAGCCATGGAACTGATTTTGCATTGCATTTTAGTCAAAACTCCAACTTCACACAGCAGACAATAAGAGAAAAGCCCCATACATCAGTGAGCTGGATCTGACACTGATCAGACTCTAGCTGTGCCGGTGTTTGGGGGCAAATATGAGCCTTGCTTCATATGCCATATCAAAATTAAGGAATGATAGTACGTACGTTGGAGCAGGCTTGTAAAACCTCCGCAAGCTGCACAAAGCAACTGCAAACTTGAAAACTTCACAGCCACAAAACAAGAAGCGTTCAATGCTGGCTTAAACAGAAAAACAGAACAAAAATAAAGATCCAGCAGGGTTTGCACTGACAAAGATATAAAACCTGAGGAAACTGGAGAAAGGATTATAAGTGATGGAAGCCCTATCACCAGTGGCAGTTAGCAGAAAACAAAACTAATTCATTAGTCCTCTCAGCCATTCTCAATTTTTCTGACTTTGGGACCTCCAAATAACTCTCTCTGAATGACAATATATAACATTCATTTTTGATTATTTCAGTTGGTAAGTGTTGTAAAACCAAATCGTCTCCTCTTAGGGGATGCTCTTCACATCGTCTGTCTATCATGGTTTACACTTTTAAGTGCTTGGACTTCCTCTAATTTTTTTTGTGAGTCATAATTGGGGTCTGAGCTACAGCATAATTGCCCCTGACTTAAACTCTAAAGACAGACGCATCGCACATGGGAAAGCGGCCCCTATGCGTGCAATTGGCTGCTCAAGACGTGACGTCACGATGTTTGGCGTCACGGCATGTGACGTCATGTCTTGAGCAGCCAATTGCACGCATAGGGGCCGCTTTCCCACGTGCGATGCGTCTGTCTGACAGCTGGAGGCTGGAGGCAGGAGCCGCCGTCGTCGCCGATGTCCGGAGGGGGGGGGGGCTGCAAAAGTAAGTCACTTCGTCGCTTTAAACTGCCCCCCCCCTCCTCCCGGAGCAAGGCTGCTTTTCGTGCCCTGCTTCGGGAGGAGAGAACAAGGGACTGCAGGCCCAAGCGTAGGATTGCTCATCTTTCCCCTCGCTCTCTTGCTACTTTTTTTTCGGGGTTTTTTTTTTTCTTTGCTTCAGGAGGAGGGGACAGGACTGGGGCTGCACCGGAGACCGGACGCGGCCAGGGCAGGTGAGTGGGGGCTGGGGGAAAGTTTGCCGTCTACCCTTACCCCTGCCTCTAACGCTGGGGTAAGGGTAGGCGGTAAGTTAGCAGGGTAAACGCGCGGCAAAATGGCAGGGTAAGAAAGCGATAGTCGGGGCGCGCGTTACTGTACGGGAGGGAATAGCTAATTCGATCGTTTACATTTAATATACATGCCGCGTGCGGAAGGGGTTACCCGGGGATTTTAAGAGGCGGTAGGGATGAGTTAAAGGGGATAGTGTATCGCGGGAAGGGCTAACGCGGCCGGAAAGTGAGTAGAAGGCGAGTTAGGAGCAGGGTAACCGCGGCCGCACTTTACTGTATCGATCTGATAATAAGAATCTAACTATAACTTTGATTGTAAACTGCCTTGAGACTAGCTTGGAAAAGGTGGAAAATCAAATGTTTAGAAATAAATAAAAAATGAGTTAAAATATTCATCACAGGCCTTTGCAGCTCAGGATGCATAAGTAAGGATTTGGAAGCCATCTACTAATGGGACACTGCTGCATTGCACCATCTGCAGTTGCGCAAATCTCTGACCTTTTGAGCCTAATTGCAGAATGTCTTTGGATGTTACGATGGTAAATATTGCCTTCTGAATAAACTAAACTGTGACTGATCAGCGAGCTAGCTTGGATAGGAAAACTTTAGACCTAGGAAGGAGAATTTTCTAGCAACTTTTTCTTAATTTCTATTGTCTCCCCAACATAGTGTTATACTTCCAAGGCAGAGAAGAATAACATTTTACTAATACTGCTACTACTATTTAACATTTCTATAACACTACATGACATTCGCAGCACTGTACAAACATACAAAAAGACAGTCCCTGCTCAATAGAGCTTACAATCTAATAAGACAAACATACAGGACAAGAGATTTGGGGCATTTCATAAAGACAATGGTTAGAAAGAAAAGAAAAAGAAAAAAACTTAGTTAATGAGACTAAAAGCAGACAATCAGGCCTAAGATTTAAAAGCAGCCTCAAAAAGGCTAGTGCAAATTCAGATTTGATGCACTACTGCTGTAAGACACTGTTATATAAAGCAGGTTCTAGGTGACTGCTGATATGGGATGCCATAAAAATGAATAATGGAAGCCCTCTCTGGGAAGCTTTATGCCATCATGTCTTTGAAGGTACATTCAGCAGGAAGGTATGTAAATGTGGGGCAGTGGCATTCATGGCATCGGGGATCCATCTTGACTTTGCAGGTCCATATAAGGTCCTTTGTGTTTTCCCTGGGACAGTCTGGGATGTGAATCAGGAAATGAGCTTTTATTGTTTAGACACTGGTGCTGGCTGGTTGCTGCTCCTTCAAGGGGTCCTGCTTGATTTTTGCCGTAGTCAGCACAAACTTTGTTTAACTGTTTCGTCTCGTGGCAGAGGCTTGCCCACAGATTCTTTGTTTCTTGCACAGCATGTTTTATTGGACAGGCTATATGCATTAGATGGCTATCCCACTGTGGAAATCTTTTCCCCTCTTCTGCTTATTTTACTGTTTTTGTCTGCTGGAGTTTCTTCTTCATTAAACTTTTCAGTGAGATTAACTTTTTAGTCCTGCCTTACTAGAATACAGTATATCAACAGTTCTTACCAGTCGACATGTTTGACTAAGAGGTATTCTGCTGGGAGAGATAGGCATGTAGCACAGTATTAAAAAAAAACAAAACTGTAGATATGTTTTGTCCTTGCTAATAATTTTGTTTTCTATTTTTTAGCTTTCCTGTAGCTGCCTATGACCTATAGTCATGTCAATCCAAACAGCAGCCAAACCAGCTCAACAGCATAAAACAAGTACGAAAAGCATGCAGAGACATGGTTTCAGAAATGTTTTATAACATAGATTTGTAGAAGGGGTAGGTGTGGGTGTGGAGTGTGGCTGTTGGGGGAGTGTTCGGGGAATGGAGAATATCGGGTAGTTTACGCGGGCGATGAGATCGGGCCTCTGCCAGTTCCCATTAAGGGAGGGAAATTTCCTCCCCCACTACCTACCCTCCCTCCCTCTTCCCCTCTCCTCCCCGACTCCTTTGAAAGCTCTACCTTTTGTACATTTTTTCATTTTGGAACTTACGCCATCTCCTGAGCTGGAGTAAGTTGCACGCGCCAGCAGGCTGCCGGCGCACAATTCCCTGGCACAGCGGCAAATGGCCACTGAACCGGCAGCCTCCAGCTCCGCCCCTTCATAGAGGCCTGGCTCTTGTGCACGTAACAGGGGTTTGCGCACGGCTGGGCCTCTTCTAAAATGCGCGCGGTGCACGCAAGGCCCGGCCACACATGTAACCCCCGTTTTTTACGTATGGGGGGTTTTAAAATCAGGCCATAAGGGTATAAGAAAGGGCCAGAGTTGAGGTGTGAGGGGTGAGGTGTTTATAGGGTTAGGTGGGTTAGTGTGTGAGGAGGATGTTTATGAGTTGGAGGGTGTGTGTGGATGGTGTGTTTGGGGATGTGGAGGTATGTATGTAGGGGGTACAGGTCTGTATGGGGTATCTGAAAGGATGGATTGTGAGATATGTGTGTTTTTTGGTGGGAAGAAGGTTGTGTGTGTGCAGGGCTGGTGCTTCCATTAAGCAAACAAGTGGTTGCCTAGAGCGCCAAACTTTTGGGGGCAGCAAAATCCCACCAACATGACGCCCAGAGAGGTGCTGTGCCAGAGCCAATACAACCAAAGAAGGGAGCGCTGTTCTGGAGCCTCTGCCACTGGTAGGAGGGAGCACTGTACTGGAGGTACGATAGTGGAAGGAGTGCATGACCAAAAGTTTGTCTAGGGCACCAAATACTCTTGCACTGGCCCTGTGAGAGTGGGAGAACTTTGGAGGGGTTGTGGGTGTGTTTTGAGGGGATATGGCTGTGTTTGTAGCTAATGGATATGGTCTTGAGGGAGTATATGTGGAGATATTTGTGGATGGGGTTGTATGTAATTTGGATATGTGTGGAAGAGTTGTGTGCATGGGGTATCTGGTGTTATTGGTGTGTATGTATATGTAGCGGGGTGTAAGTGGGTGAGTGTAGGTGCTGTGAAATGGCAAAGTCTGGTCCTTGAGTAGCTCGAACAGATCTGGTATTTAGTATTTGCAGAATGAGTATTCATGAGATATTTGCATATATTTGATCCAACAACCAGGTTAATTTACATATTTTGACTTTATGGAAAACCAGACTTGTCTATAGCACTCATGAATTGGAGTTGAAATCACTGCACTAATGATTGTGTCGAGAAACATACTTAATGATGGAAATGGAAATAAGTTACAAACAGGTGAATTTTCAAAATGTTATCCATGTAAAAATTAGCATATACACGTGTAAGTAGCCTCTACTCACGTATTCCAAAATATGTGCATAATTTCACTTGCGTGTGCATATATACGTATGGAAAAAAGGCGCAGTCTTGGGTGTTCCTGGGCGGGGGCCAACAGTTACACACAAGTCATTATTTTAAAAGACATGCATGTACATTTGCCAACTTATACATTTTTACCCTTGCTAATTATCTGGTGGAAGTGATATTAACAAGTTTATTGTGTAGTACTGACTGGGTGGAGGACTGGGTGAACAGTGGGGAGTTCAGGCTGAAGAACTAGGATGGTTTCGATGACCAGGAGAAGGACTGGGCAAACTGTTGGACCAATTGGTTTAACTGGCAATTTCACTCATGCACGTATCTTTTTACACATGTAAATCCCGATTTACCCAAGTAAGTTCTACTTTATTTTCGCAAGTATATTTTTAAAATAGTAGTTTCGGTGTGTAAGCCTACATACACATGTATGTAAACACACATGTATTTTATAATATGTGCGTATCTGATACATCCATGTTATAAAATACTCTGGTAAACTAAATGCAGTCACATATACACGTATATGCCACCATGCACAGTTTGAAAGTTAGACTCAAAATGCTTAAATTTACAGTTATGCTATTTCTGTTCTATACTTTTCTACTTAAATATCTGCACTTTATTTATTTATTTATTTAACATTTTTATATACCGACCTTCATGAAAGAAAATTCATATCAGATCGGTTTACAGATAACATGAGGGGAATAACAAAGTCAACCATATAACAAGAAATGAAAGTTACATATAACAAGGGGTATTAACCTGGAGGGCTAGGATAGCCGGAGCGATAGAAGGCATAACTGAACAAATTAGATAATACAATAATATGATGAGAAGAGGCATAAGTGTATAGGCTACACTTTCAGTGGGATCATACGGCTACATACTCGTATTCAAACTGTTAGTTACTAACTTGTTTTTAAAAGGACCAATAGTTTGCACTCGTCTAGGCTCCCAGTTATTTTGACTCTACTTGTTATTGTATCAAGTGAAATAGAGATCCCTTCTTGCAGTCCAAACCCTAATTTTAGAAGTCTGACCTCTAGTGAGGAGAAGCGAAGCTGTGATCCATGGAGGATCTTCTTTAACCCTAAAACTGAATGGCCTTCAGAATTATTCCTCTTTCAGATTGAATGAATCTGCAGTCAAACGCTGATATAACCTCTTAAATTACACGGCAGTTGACAAGTGCCTTCTTACTTCCTGTTCTGAAGTGAGTGAGACAGGTTAACCCTACAAAGTGATGCTCTGTCAGTCCTTGGAAGGACTACAGCGTGCCTTTATTTTTATTGAGGACTCTGGATTTTTCAGTCTTTAAGGCCACCTGTTCTCTCATCTCATATCCCTTGTAATCTGACCCCATACCACAGCTGCACAAATCATTAAAAAGGGCTTATGCTGGAGCGCACTGGGATGCCGAGCAGTTGGGAGCACATGGTGAGGAAACGCCTTCTTTTCCCCGTGGCTCAAACTAAACAGTTGAAGCCCTGCTGGTGAACTCCAAGCACTGAGACCCTGCAGTGATTAAGATCGGAGGTTTGCCTCAAGGCATACGCACCACGGAGTGCAGACTGGGGCTCAAGATGTACTTTGCTATTTACCTTTTCTTTCAAGTTAAGAGTAAAGTGAAAATGGCCATTAAACAGCACAGTTAACAATTCCCACTCTTTTTCTGATGACTAAGCTGGATGCAGTTAGGAGTTAACAGGAACTGGAATAGACTTGAACTCTTCAGTCTCCCTTCACAGGAAACTGGGGGCACCTTAGTTGCCCTCTGGAGCCCAAACAAATCATCTCAGCAGCGCTCCCAACCCCCCACCCCCCAGCACCCACTGGTTTCTATTCGCACACAGTAAAATAATGTATTTTACACACATCTCCATTCCTGTGGTCAATATGAGTAAATTTCAAGGCAAAAAGATGAAAATATAATCAGTGCTTTTCCACTGTTTGTGCCAGTTCATTTAAAAGAATGAAGTAGGCAGCAGTAAAATAAATATAAAAGGCTAACGAAGGCCCAGGCAATTTGATTTTGTGAGCTAGAGCGGGGAAAACAGTGACCATGCTTCTGCTCAAGTGATGGGTGAAAGGGTGGCTTTCCTGGAATTCAGAGTAGATGCAAGTTGTGAAAAACAAAAAGTGTGCATGAAATGTGTAAAGTCTAATCTGTGAAAAATTAAAAAAAAAAATCCCAACAACCTCTCTGGAGTAAAACCAAGCCTAGGAAACAAATCCTTCCATACAGAGAAAGAGGTTTTAGTTGTCTCTCCCGGTGTAATGGGTTTTACAGCCTGGAGAGAGTATGAAAGTTTTCTTATTCCACACCTGCATACGCAGGTAATGTGTCCCGTTCTCAATGTGAACAATTGCTGCCTTTTTATATTTCATTTGGCTACCAAAGTTGTAATACACTAGCAGTAGCTAGCTATAGAAGTTTGGGCCTGATTTACTAAAGCTTTTTTCCCCCCTATTCATTGTCTATGAAGGTTAAAAAAAAAGCTTAGTACATCAGGCCCTTCATGTGAAAAATGAAATCAAATACAGCTTTCATGCATATTTGTGCTATAGAGGCCTCTGCATGGGAGCTAGCAGTCAGAACGGCTTATGGAGCATATTCTTTAAGCTTGGTGTGTGTGTGTGTATCATACTGATGCAACATTTTAGACTTTTAGAAATCTCTCTTTGAAAAATGTTTGCTGAGAATTGGTCAGTTTCTCTCTGGACCCCAGCCCCATTGCTCTTTGACCTACAAGCACTATCCAGATGGGATGGTGCAAAGTTTCCACGGGGGGATGGACACTGAAGGGCAGATGGCAGCTTGGATAGAAGGGCTCTGGGGTAATTCTCACTAAGCTGTTTTAAAACAGCAAGCGAGGGAGACTTCTTTCGGTTTTATCCCATTTCTTCCTGATCCCTGAGCCCCTTCCCTTGCCAAGTTATTTCTATCATTCTGTCAGTAACATCCTCAGAATACTGGATACGAGATAAGAAACTCCCAAGGCCAGACTTGGCCTTGCTCCATAACTAGTGTGTGTGCATGCCAGCAGAGTATGGCCAGTGGCCATAACTATGCTCTTCTTGGTGGGATAAAATGTTTCATCAGCTGTGATTCCCACTAGACGTCATAGCATTAGGCGTGCAACCTGAATCTAGGTGTTTTGCAATATACCACAATAGTCCTGGCAATGAGCCCACAGGTCACTTTACACTTTGGTTGGGTTTAAGCACCGCTTTATACTAGTGCTAGTTTTAAAAGATGAAAGATCATGAGTTCCTCGGCATTAGAAATATGCAAGGCTGCATCTCGACGCCGACCATCTCCAGGGAGCTTCATACACAGGAAAAGAAAAACAGATTCAGTCTTTGCACTAGCCAGATATTTTTTTTGTGATGATGTGCTGCACCTAAGTTCAGTTAATCATGATTTTTAAGCAGCATAGCAATCTGTTTCTTTTTTTTTTTTTTTTTTTTCCTATTGGTTTTGCTGAAACATGGCACAAAACTGCCACCGCTGTCCTCGGAGCAGGCAGGGCGCTGCCAACTCTTACCTCCCCTGGTGCTCCTTAAGCATGTGCACGCCCAATGCCAGCCCTCTTAAAGCGACCGCAATGGGAAAAGACCTGTGGGCCATGTTACTGACTTCACTTTCTTCACCCTATTTAAGGGCAGCTTCCCTGATGTACCCTGCCTCAGCAACAGGTCCAGCTACATCCTGTAGTTCGTGTTGCTTCCTGTCTTCGTCTGCCCAGCCTGTTCCAGTCTGTCTGCCCAGTCTTCTCCTGCTCTGCCTGCCCACCCTGCCTCAGCCCTATCCGTCCCTCTTCCTCTCCCTCAGATGGATACCTGGTTTTGACCCTTGCCTGGACTCTCACTGTGCCTGATTGCTGCATGCCTCGACCTTTGCCTGAACTCTCGCTACGCCTGACCGCTGCCTGCCTCTGACCATAGCTTGCTCCTGAACCATGATTCTAGCCATTCTCAGAGACTTTTGCCTAAATCCTGCCTACCCCAGCACCCAAAGGCTCAACCTGAAGGGAATAAGGGCTGGTATAGTTGAAGCTCTAGACCGGTTTCTGCTTTGCCGGGGTCCACCTACTGGTGGTGAGAACCTACAGGGCTCCTCCCAGAGGGTAGAACCAATCTCATCCCAGCCCAAGGGTCCATAGATGTAACATCTTAAACCAGTTCTCTGAATTTGATTCATCCTTGGTATTCTGAATATTTCAATAGCCATTTTATGTATAAGTAACTATGTAAAACGGTAGTCTAATCTTAGCCAAGAAATCTTTTTATGTATTTATTTATTTATTTGCTTTTATATACCGACATTCATTGGGGTATATCACATCGGTTTACATGTTAACGCGGAGAATAGTAAGACTAAGGTGTCTTATTATTATTACATTGTAACAGAAGTATTTCAACAACTAATATAAATACATTTTAACAGTAAGCAACTCAAGACATTATTACATTGTATAAAAAGACATAGGGAACAGGGTGGAACTTAATTGTGGTACGCGGGCATACAATAGGCTGAATAGCAAAGTAACGGGATTACATTTTAATGGAGGGCTGGATTACGTTGTAATTCGACAACTAATATAATTACATTTTAACAGTAGGCAACTCAAGAAATTATTACATTATATAAAAAGCTATGATAGGCTGCCAATAGACAAAAACATAGTATTACTCTGATCCAACCTGATATCCAAAAGCACTCTGCCACTATTAAACTATTGAGAAAACAAATTCTTACAGTGTATTAGAACAGATTTTTTTTGGTGCATTAGTTTTATAAAGAACTCCAGCATCCAAAGCCCATATCACAACTTAGCAGTGTATCACACGTTCACACCAACAAATCAAAGCTGAAAATCTTCTCAGCTAGTCTGAGTAAAGTATACAAAGTAAGTTTAACAAAACAAACCCAAACATATCTACTTCTTATAACAATTTATATACCCAAATACAATCAATCTTTGTCCATAGATGGGATTCTCATTAGGACTGTCTTCATGTCTATTAATAAATATTGAATATTAAGTTATAGCGCTTAAGAAAATAAGAACTGCTGTACTGGATCAGACCAAGGGTCCATCAAGCTCAGTAGTCTGCCTCCAAAAGTGGCCAATCCAGGTCACAAGTACCTGGCAGCATCTCAGATAGATTCCATGCTGCTTATGCCCAGGAATAAGCAGTGGATTTCCCAAGTGTACCTGGTTAATAATGGTTTATGGACTTTTCCTCCAGGAACTTGTCTAAACTTTTTTTAAACCAGCTACATTAACAACATTTATCACATCCTCCAGCAGTGAATTCCAGAACTTAATTGCGCTTTCAGTGAAAAAGTATTTTCTCTGATTTGTGCTACTTAGTAACTCACTAGTCTTTTTATTTTTTGAAACAGTAAACAACGGATTCATATTTCATTCCACTCAACAGATGATTTTATAGATCTCTTTCATATCTCCCCTTAGCCGTTTCTTCTCCAGGCTTAAGAACCTTAACCTCTTTAACCTTTGCTCATAGGGGAACCGTTCCATTCCCTTTATTATTTTGGTCATTTTTCTCTGAACCTTTTCCAGTTCTACTATATTTGTTGAGATGTGGCAACCAGAATTGCACACATTACTCTAGATGCAGTTACTCCATGGAGCAATGCAGAGGTATTATGATATTCTCCAATCCTTTTCTAAAATTCCTAATATCCGTTTGTTTTTTTGGCCGCCGCCACATACTGAGCTGAGGATTTCAACATATCTATGATGACACCTAGATCCTTTTCCTGTGGGGTGACTGCTAGTATGGACTATGGAACCTAACTACAATTAGGATTACTTTTCCCTATGTGCATCACTTTGCATTTGCATCACATTAAATCTAATCTGCGATTTGGATGCTCAATCTTCCGTCTCATAAGATCCTCCTGCAATTTCTTTCAATCTACTTGTGATTTAGCACCTCAAAATATTTTTGTCATCTGCATATTTGATCACCTTACCCATTGTTCCTTTTTCCAGATCATTTATAAATATATTAGAAAGCACCAGTACCAGTACAGATCCCTGGTGCATGCCACTGTTTACCTTCCTCCACTGAGAAAGCTGATTATTTAGTCTGTTTTCTGTCTTTTAACCAGTACACAATCCCTAATAGGACATTGCCTGCTATCCCATGACTTTTAAACTTTCTCAGGAGTCTCTCTTGAAGTGCTCTGTTAAATGCCTTCTGAAAATCCAGATACAATATATCAATTTACTCACCATTATCTACATGTTTATTAACCTCTTCAAAAAATGTAGCAGATTGGTGAGGCAACAATACCCAGGGGTAAATCCATCTTGTCTGTGTCCATTTAAACCATATGTTCTGTAATTTAGTTCTTTAGAATAGTTCCTGTGATTTATCCTGGCACTGACATCAGCTTCACTGGTCTAAGGTTTCCTGGATCACCCCGGGAGCCCTTTTTAAAGATTGGCATTACATTGGCTACCCTCCAATCTTCAAGTACAATAGATGATTGTAAACATAGGTTACAAATTACTAGTAATGGGTTTGCAATTTCATTTTCAAATTTTTTCAAAACTCTGGGGTATATACATTTGGTCCAGGTGATTTTCTACTCTTTGGTTTGCCAATTTGCCCTAATACATCTTACAGGTTCACTGTGATTTGTTTTAGTTCTTCCAAATCGTCACCATTAAATGCAATTTCTGACACAAATATCTCCCCAATATCCTCCTCTATAAACACTGAAGCAAAGAATTAATTTAGTCTTTCCACTTTGGCCTTGTCTTCTCTAGGTGCCCCTTTTACCCTTGATCATCTAATGGTCCAACTGATTTCTTCACAGGCTTCTTGCTCTGAATATATTTGAAAAATATTTTATTGTGAATTATTACTTTTACAGCAAGCTTCTTTTCAGATTCTCTTTTTGTCTGCCTTATCAATGTTTGCAATTAACTTGTCAGTGCTTATGCTTTTTCATATTTTCTTTGTTTGGATCATTTTTCCATTTTTTTAAAAGAAGTGCTTTTGGCTATGAGAGACCAAGATGGCCGCCAACTGAAGAGGACGCATAGACGCCCTCTCTGTGAATTCCTTGACTCTTGTTTCCTACAAACACAAAATGCCACATACTAAAAGAAAAGTTAAACTCTGGCAAATATCGGCATCTTCACCTGTATCAGAATTATAGCAACCATGGATAGAAGCATTTTTTGTGTCATCCCTGCTTTAAGCACTTGAGGGAGGAGCTGCTTCAACTTCCAGCATGGAGCAAATGTCAGAGCTGATGGCAGAAGAAACATCATTGTGCCCCAGTGCACCAACGGTTCCAGAGCCACCATTCAAGACTTCAAGTGAGGATTCTGATTTGACGGTCTCACCATTATCCTTGATTGGAGAGATAATGCTGGAGAAAGGAACGGAGACCCCGAGAAGGGATGTCATTTTGATGCCGGCTTCAGAGAGTCCCTTGACATGGGACTCCACGGGCTCCACAGCAGCTCTCCACAAGCCTGAGGCTCTGAAAAGTGGCAGAAACCCTACAGAATTAGGAGCAAAGGAACCCAAGGTTTGCCCAATGCCTCAGTCACTGTTAAACCATCTGTGATAACACTAGATTCTATATGGAATGCCTTGACTTCTTTAGAGAAAGCTATATTATGCTTAATGCAAATAATGAAGGACACTAATGTTAAGATGTTGGCTATGGAATCTCTAGTGGCTAACTTCGATACTAAAATTAAAGTTTTGGAAACAAGAGTCTCTACTACAGAAGCTGTTCAGAGTAACTTGATACAATCAGAGATTATTCATTCAAAGAAACTGGAAAATTTGGAAAATTCCTCAAGGATTTTGAATCTAAGAGTTTTGAATTTTCCCTACTTGCATCTGGTATCAGCGAAGCATCATTTCAGGAATTTTCTTATTCAAGTTCTTAAAATGCCAAATGAAGCATTACCCGCTATTACAAAAATTTATTATTTGCCTTCACTTAAGGATGAAACACTTGGGAATCCTCCTCAAGAAGTGTCTTTAAATATCACCGATATTTTGGATTTAACTCAAGAGACTATTATTCAAGCAAGAAGGATGTTACTTGTAACTTTTGCATTTATTTCAAAGAGAAATTCGGTGCTAAGATTCTTTTTTCGTAATCAAAGTTGCTTATTCCATGGGCAAAGAGTTCAGATATTTCCTGATATAGCAAGGTCCACGCAGGAATGGTGAAAGAAGTTTCTTTCAATGAGAGAAAAGGTGGTGTCACAAAGAGCAAAATTCTCTCTAAGATATCCATGTAAATGTCTTCTTCAATTTCAAAATTCCAAGTATTTGTTCTTCGAGCCCTCTCAGTAAGAGCATTCTTGGATTTGCACTCCTAAATTATATTGTGTGGGGGGACGGTCTAAAATTAATGTAGGGGATATCTCTTGAGTTTCTTTTTATTTGATTATCTTTGTTCGCTTAGTAAATCCTTGGTCTCTTCAATTTCTTATTAAAAAAATATGTAGAGATTTGATACGTTTGTAAAATATGCTTGGTAAAATTAATATGAGTAATATTCCTGGTTATGTATCTCATCTCATGACATATGTATCTTATATGTTTATTGGAAAGTTAATAAAAATAAAATTATAAAAATAAAAACAAGAAGTGCTTTTGGCTATAATAGTGTCTTTCACTTCACCTTTTAACCATGCCAGCAGTTATTTGTCCTTCCTGCTGCCTTTTTTAATGTGTGAAATATATTTGATCTGGGCTTCCAAGATGGTATTTTTAAACATGCATAACTTTTGCTGCTGCACTTTTAGGTTTTTTGTATCTATCATCGTCATTTTGTCAAAGCTCCCTTTTAAACACTAAATTCTAAAACAATAGGTTTCCTTAATATCCTCCCTCCAGTTATTAAGTCACATTTGATTGTGTTATGATCACTGATGTCAAGTTAACTCACTACTGTTATCTCTTGCACCAAATCTTGCATTCTACTAAGAATTAAGACTAAAATGCTCCTTCTCTCATCAGTTACTGGACCAGCTGCTCCATGAAGCAGTCATTTATTTCTTCTAGAAACTTTACCTCCCTAATATATCCTGATGTGACATTTACCCAGTCAATATTGGGGTAATTGAAATCTCTTATTATTAATGTGCTGCCAAATTAGTTATCATCCCTAATTTATGTCAGTATTTCATCGTCCAGCCTTTCAGTCTGACCAGGCAGATGGTAGCATATCCCCATTATTATATTCTTTCCCATCACACATGGAATTGCTACCCATAAAGATTCCACAGTGCATTTAGTCTCCTACAGGATCTTTATCAAGTTTGACTCTATGCCCCCCCCCCCCCCCCCATCAATTTGATCCATCTTGTCATTGCAATATAATAAGTATTTGATATTGCACTGACCCATTGGTTATCCTCCTTTCATCAGGTCTCTGAGATGCCACTTATGTATATCTTTTCATTCAGTGCTATACATTCTAACTTTTCCATTTTATTTTTTAGCTTTCTGGCATTTGTATACAGACATTTCAAGGTTTTGTTTTTTTGTTTGTATATATATCCTTACTTGCAGATGACAGGGATAGTTTGGAATTTTTTAACTTAATCTGCTCTTTACTACTACTTTTGCCTTAATTGAAACTTCTCTGTCAAGATGTTCTAACTTTCCTGTCTGGTAGAAATTAATCTTACAGATGAAGTTTTAAATTGGTTTATATCATATCTTACAGATTGGTCACTTCAAGTAGACTGGGCTAATCAGACATCTGATGTTAGGACACTACCCACTGGAGTTCCTCAAGAATCAATACACTCCCCACTTCTGTATAATATTTTCATTTCACCATTGGCTACTCATATCCAGGATCATGAATGTTGACCTTCATTTTATGCAGATGATATTCAGATCAACATGTTTGTTAAAACTCATTAACATTTTTTATCTTAATATTTTGAATTCTTGTTTGGACCATGTTGCTTCTTGGTTTTTGATCATCATCTGCAAGTTAATCCTACAAAGTCTGAGGCACTTTGGTTCAGTCTTAGATCATCTCTTTCTTTACTGACCCCTGTTATGGCAAGAACCTATTCCTTTGAAAAATACAGTAACAACTTTGGGAGTTAGCCTCGATTCTCAACTTAGTATGGTCCATCAAGTTTCATCTATTGTGCAGAAGGCCTTCTTTTATCTCAGATATATGCATCATTTAAGACCATTTTTGGGTCTTCATGATTTGAAAACTTTAGTTCATGCACTTATAACATCAAGCATTGAATATTGCAATTGTTTATTGCTAGGCTTACCAAATTATCAATTAGAAAGATTACAGTTGCTTCAAAATACATCAGCTAGATTATTTATGGCCTTAAGAAATGTGATCATATTACTCCAATTTTGTCACAATTACACTGGCTTCTGATTATCTATCGCATTAGATTTAAAATGTATGTCTCACTGGTCATCCATCATATCTTGCTAGACTTATACTCCATTATGGTGGCTACGTTCTTCTCTGAAAGGTCTTTTAGCTATTCCTCCACCATCTGTGATTCATCTTGAGTCAATTAGGGATTCGTCCTTTAGCTACCAGGCCCCTCTGTTGTGGAATGCACTACCATTTGATATTCGTTCACAAGCAAACTATATAAAGTTTAGGAAGGCAGTAAAAACTTTGTTTTTTAATGAGGCATTTGATAATATCTTATAACAACTAGGTGGCCACAGTTATTTTTTAGTTTATGCATATCATTTGTGATTATTTCATTTTTATTTCAAATTTAAATTTTGTAATTGTATTTTTGGATTGTGCTTATTGTTATGATTTTCTTCTTTGATTGTTTATAGTGTATTTACTTTTGTTTTATTATATTTTGATTTTAGGTCCATTTATGTTTTATTCTATCCCTGCTTGGTTACCGCAATTTACAGGTGGTATATACAGTTTTAAATTATAAATAATCATAATTTTGAAGATACTACCCTCTGAGCCATGCACTCCTGAGTAACAGCTTTCCCTCATGTTCTAGTTTGAAAGCTGCACTATCTCCTTTTTGAACATTAGCACCAGCAGCCTGGTTCCACTCTGGTTAAGGTGGAACCTATCCTTTAGGATCTGATAATCAATCAATTCAAAGGCTGATGAGAAGTCCAACAGAATCAGCACAGAGGAATTCCTCCTTTCCTTGCAGTCATAAGTTCATCATGAAAAATAGCAACAGGGTTTCCTTTCCATGATATGCCTTAAAGCCTGATTGACAGAGGTCTAGTAAATTCAAATTTCCCAGAATTTTCTGGAGTTAGCTCGATACTGCAGCTTCTGTCACTTTTGACAAATAGGAAATGCTTGAAACAAGGTGATAACTGCCTAGTTCTTCTGGATCCAGCGATGTCTTTTTTAGAAGGTGATGAACTGCTGCCTGTTTTAACAACAGATTTGATGATCTGGTTTATCCATGGAGACAAGACATCTTTAGCCACTTTAAAGATGATGGTTCATGAATCAAGCACAGTATAAAGGGGAAAAAAAAAAGAGCTCATCCTGGTCCTTACCCCTGGTCTGTCCTGTTAGAAGGCTGGAGCTGTGCCCCTGAACCACAAGGTACATCTCTTCACTTGCAGCCAATTAAGCAGAGAATTCTTGCATTCCTGCTTTTAGCCTAGACCTGCAACCCTTCCCCAGAGGACTGAGATTAGTCCTCAATGGTTCATGGTTATCCCACTTTTTCTGGCAATGTGAAGGCTGCAGGGAGGAAAGCCATAGTTGTAGATTTTTAAAGTTATGCGCGGGCGTAGATTTGTTCGCGCAACCCGGCGCGAACAAATCTACACCCAATTTTATAACATGCGCGCGCTACCACGCGCATGTTATACAATCCAGGCTCGGCGCGCGCAGGGGGGTGTACAATTGTGCAACCTGTGCGCGCCGAGCCAAGCAGCCTGCCTCCGTTCCCTCCGAGGCCGCTCCGAAATCGTACATAAAAATTATGCAATGGATTGTTAGGCTCTTGTGACATATTAAATAAAGGAAGTGTTTGTAACTCATGCAAAAATTGAAATGATTACCCAGCACGGAGTTTAAAACAATATTATTAAAGAGGGGCTTCCTGGTTGATTGTATGGTTGTCTTAACGATCAGTTGTTTATATTGTATCAGAAAAAGATAAAATAGGTAGAATAATATTGTTGATTAATTCAGAAATTAATATTATAAGCGTGAACCTCTATTCTGTTTTTTTGGAATCTAGACAATGCTTTGTCCAAACGGATAGCTTAAAAAAAAGGAACTCCAAACTTGATCCCATCATGTACTGCAAAGGTCTTAAGGTTTCACTTTTTAAGGGGTAACGTGAAACAATGGCTTTTTTGACAAGAGGCTGGGGAAGTTCATTTCCTGATTGGAAGCACAAGGTTGCAGTCCAAGTTTCTCAGCTGTCAAACTCCCGTTTTACCTCTTCCTGGAAACCAGCGCCCTTGAGCAGGAAGCAGCCAGGCTTGCAGGCAGGGATAGAGTTTTCTAAAGCTCGTTTGGCCAGCGAGATTCTGAAGCCATCTCATAGATTTTCGCCAGGACTGAGGAAGATGTAGCAATAAAAAAAAAGCGAGACACATTCAGCAAAGTTGTAGTGTTGACATGATTCGTTTCCTAATGCAACTTTCAGTCTGGCTGGCTTTCAGTCAGGTCAGTGTAGAATTCTGTTATATGCGTGTGTACTCCTAAATGTTCTACATACTTTTGACTCGGGATAAATAAAATAGCGTGAGTGACCCACCTGAGCACTCACAATAGAGAACTCTGGGATGAAAACAGGAAACACCTGAAAGAAGACAGGCTTGAATACAGGAGGCTGGGGTATTATTGTAAAAGAACAAAAACAAGTGGCTAATAGCTGGATGGGGTTTTTCAAGTACAGAACCACACCATTTTATTTGCTATGGTAGGGTCTGTTGCCATCTCTGGCTTTTCTCGATCTCTTCTTTCTAATCTGGAATATCATGTTTGTATTTGTGTGTGAGAGGGGAAGATTAGTGGAACATAGCACCCTAAAGCTGTAGAAATAGTATTTATTTATTTAAGATGTTTCATATTCCACTTTTCGGTACTTCAGAGTGTACATCAGAGCGGATTATATTCAGGTACTATAGGTATTTCCCTATCCCCACAGGGTTTACAATCTAATTTTGTACCTGAGGCAACATGGGCATTAAGATATATAAATCTTCCCTTTCCTGGGTCTGAGAGAAAGGTTGTCATTTTTTTATACCCTTTTAAAAATGTGTATAGGCGTAATGACAGCAGTGGGAGGTTTTTTGGGAGATACTGGTATACTGAGCGAAAGGAAGCTGGGTCAGTTCTGGAGTCTATATAAGTGACTCACTGAGTCACAAGGGTGAGTTGTCAGAAGAGATGTCTTCCAGGGACCAGGTGGAGGAGACTACCATGGCTGTGGCTCCAAGAAAGGGAAAGGTGGTTTGCCGCCTTTTCGTCTGGAGGTTGGAGTTGATCCGTGAGGACGCCAGCTGCATCCAGACTGAAGAGGGGTTCAGCTCTCAGGATTGAAGGAATAGAGGACTTTGTCCAGGACACGCTGAGTCACCAGCTAGTTAGTGCGCTACCGTTGGTTTGTTTGCTGTGGGAGAAAAGGGCTTTTTTCCCTCGTGGGGCTTTGAGAGGAGAGACTAGAGCCTGGTGGAGAGTAAATGGAGGGTCCCAGCCTTTATCCTTCTACTCATCTTTTGCAAGAAGCAGATGTTTTGTATCTCTGAACTGCCATCTGCTTTTGTAATACTGGATTGATCATGGTTTGGATTCAGTAAACTTTACTTTTCATTGTGGAAGACAACACTGGGGGCAGATTTTCAAAGGGGTACGAGCGTAAGATACGCGCATAACCCCCGAAAAGCTGCCCCTTCCACCCCCTGCATGCGCCGAGCCTATGTTGCATAGGCTCGGCGGTGCGCGCAAGTCCTGGGGCTTTCCTGGGGGAGCGTGTCGGGGGGGGGGGGGTGTCGGGGGGTGTGTGTTGCGGCCGGCGCGTCATCGGGGGCGTTCCGTGGGCGTGGCCGCGGCCTCCGGACCAGTCCCCGGACCTAAACATGGCGTGCCCGCAGCCGGCCCGCGCGCACAAGGGCAGGCGTAACTTTTGAAATAAAGGTAGGGAGGGGAATTAGTTAGGGCCGGGGGGGGTGGGTTAGTTAGGGGAAGGAAAGGCAAGGTGGGGGGTGCCGGAAAGAAAGTTCCCTCCGAGGCCGCTCCGATTTCGGAGCGGCCTCGGATGGAACGGAGGCAGGCTGCGCGGCTCGACTCGCGCAGGCTGCTGATTTTGCGCAGCCTTGCGCGCACCGACCCCGGATTTTAAAAGATACGCGCGGCTACGCGTGTATCTATTTAAATCCGGCGTACTCTAGTTTGCGCTGGGTGCGCGAACAAAAGTACGCGCGAGCGTACTTTTTAAAAATCTGCTCTCTTGGAATGACTAAATGTGATCCCCTGGGCCTTGCAGATTAAGCCTATTCCCCATAGCACATATCCATGTGTTTTCCTAACACTGTGTTGAGTTAGAAAGTGCTCAGCAACCTCTGAAGTGAGGCCCTTTCTGGAGGGAATGTTTCATTTCTAAGCTCAGCACAAATTAGCATGTTCCAGTCTTACCCTCAGCATATAGGATTGCCCTGATACTCATTCCACGCCACCCCCCCTCCTCCCCACAAACACACGGGATACCTTGCAGCCCCTGTCAGCATGTGTTGAACAAGCTGCTTCTCCTCCCAATTACCCCTGATACAGAACAGCTCCCACTCTTGTTTTCTTTCAAAATTAATTCTAATGGAATGTGAAAAATATACATTTGTGTAAACAAATAAATAAATAATGATGCTTTTGTCTTTCATGTGTCACTTTGCAAGAAATATAAAGTCAGCCACACATAAATCAATGGAAAATGACTCGGAAGTAACAAAGTTAATAAAATCAAACAGAAACTAATGTATTGCAAAATAAGCCCAATGCTGCAGTGCAAATGAAGATTTAAAAAAAACACAAAGAAAGTAAAAGATTCAAGCCAGCAGACTGAAGCACAAAAGACACTAAGGATGGTGTCTCCAGGCTGTCTTTGGCAACTGAGAGAGTACAGCTGCTGCTACCAGCATCCAGTTAGGATTCAAATTTGCAAAGCTTCAGCATCACTACCAGCCATGGAGCATAGCATACTGGGAGGCATAGCTTCTCAGACCTGCTGCCTGGGCCACCACTAAATATCTGTATTTGGGGCCTACCAAATAATTTTTTGTTTTCAGAACAGATGCAGCATAGTAGCTAATAGACATTTGAGGAAATCCAGTATTCAGTGGAGGCTCAAAACTGTGAGGGTAAATTGACTCTCATCATTTTTATAACAGTACCCCAAAATAATATTTATTTATTTATTTATTTTTAGATTTTTATATACCGGTGTTCCTGTATTAAAATACAGATCACATCGGTTTACATTGAAACATAAAAATTATGCCAAGAGGCGGTACATATAACAAGGTTATAGAACTTGGAAAACAGGGAAAACAGATTCAAAAAATAACATTGAGAAAATTGTAAAGTCTCTTTGAGAATCCAAATCATAAAATAAGGCGTAACTGTCTAAGTTAAATGTGATCTGCAGAAGGGATTGGAATCAATGTCAAGTAATATAAAAAGAACATGAATATTGCGATGGTGAGAAAATCTTAATAGCTGGAGGTGAAAAAAATGATCATAGTTCTGGAAAAGCTTGGCTAAAGAGCCAGGTTTTAATTTTCTTTTTGAAGGAAGCGTAGCAGATCTCAAGGCGGATGTCTGGCGGGAGCAATATCTCCTACTATGTACAGAAACCATTAAAAATATTTTGCAGACCTTCTTTTTATTTCAGATTCATTTTTATTCTGGCTTCCTGTCTTGTATCTTCTATGTATTTCTTTGTTTCCCTTTGCTGTTTCTGGAGCCGAGGCAATAAGATGTGTATTAAACTTGTGCACTGAATTTCAGCGAAAAGTTCCTTAATGCACAGGTTAGAAAATGTTTTCAGCTCCCAGTGCAGTAAACTAATGTTATGTTAATGCATCAGGAGTTAAAAAAAAGGGTCTTGACTGAGAAACATGCACACAAACCCAAATTAAAATATGCATTCAGCACAGGCTTATGTTTTAAGCTCAGGGGTGTGGGGGGAGTGTCTCAGCTGTGATTTATGTGCACAAAACATGATTTGTGCACATAAAATATGATTTATGCAGACTTAATTTGAATTAAGACCTATTATAAAAAAATTGTTCTTTTCATGTTGTTGGTACTAATTAGTTTATTTTATTATCTATGAACTCCTGATGTAATCCACCATAAACCACTGTTGTAATGTATGGAATATAAATTTTAAATAAACAAAATGAAATAAAACAAAAATGCTTTCCATGCAGAAAGCATGCTTTCTGCGCATAAATCCCGATTACCGGTCCCAGAGTTGGAATTTCAGCTTCTGCCCGTAGGCCGACACAAACGCTGGAAACTTTACTCCACGTCTAACCAGGAGTAAAATTTCCAGCGCTAAGAAAACCTGAGTTAAGTCAGCAAACCTCTCTGAATTGGGGGAGGGCGGGGTGTGAAATAGTTAATGCCCTCATTTGCATGGGATTTCCATGTGAAGGCACTAAGCAGGATAGGTAGTTTTCCATGCACATTTTTGGCATGCAAAACTCCTTGCTGTATCAGGAGTAACATTTGTGCACAAACAATGTGCATAAATCGGAGGGTAAAACTGCGCTCTGCTGAACCCACCTTCTTTCACCGGCCCCTCTGTTTGATTCTCCCTTTTTTTTTAACACTGTCCCTTTTGCTTCGTCACCTTGTTCCTTTAATTTCTTATTGACACTGGTTTCTGCACCTGCTTCTCTCTTTGCTTTGTTCTGTCTTCCCAGTGTGTTTTATATGTTTTCCTTATTGCACTGCCACCCTGTGTTCTGTTGAATTATTGTTTAGCTTAGATTTTCGGCAGGGCATAAGACCTTTGCTCTAATAGGTCATTGGAGCGGCTGTTTGATTGTTTTGAACTTCCTGATTGACCATTGCCTGTTCTGACTTTTCTATCTGAGTGTGTTTCGCTTTTTCTGTTGGTCTCTTTGACTCAAAGCAGCCTGGGACAGTTTATTGCTTGGAGGGATGTTCAGCTGACAAAGGCTCTCAGCAAGCTAGCTGCTCCTTCTGTATCCTTTATCCTCAAACTCCTGAGGAAGGCTTTTTTCTTACCTCATTTGCAGTTAACACCAGCTTCTTTCATAGTTGCAGTTTGCTTCATTTAAACTCATCTAAAACTCATCATGGCTGTGATAATCCTAGAATTTGTGCAATTAATCTTGACCCCAGTTCTTCACAGGGAATGTTATACTGACATTGTTCTCATAAACATTTGGAAGTTAAGTACTGAATCTGACTGATTACCTGAAGCTGGTTCAAAGGGTTAACTGGCTATCTAGCAGCACAAACTAGGACAAACATTTTTTCAGAGACAGCATACACTTTATAGGCCATTTTTTTAACTCATGCTGTTGCATTTGCTCTCTCATTTCTTCAGTTTTCCTCCTTTTCCATTAGTCTACCACTCAAATGTTTATTTGTTCTCTTATTCAGCTGAGACTTACGCAGACATGCTGCCAGGGTGAACAGGGTTTCTAACAGCATGTGTCCGGTGTCTGGCTGCTTCCCCCACTATTCTCTGTAAGGAGCCTTATGCGTGCTAAACTTGATCCTGGTCACCCAGACGGTCAGCGGCTTAAATCCCAGCACCGTTTCACTACTCACCTGTGCAACTGGTGTCTGGAGAATGGGTTTCCAACCCCCTGCTCGGTGACAGGGTTCTTAACCTCGTAGTGGAACAGTTTTTATAGTGGTGGATCAGGTCCAAGGTGTTCCTCTCAGTGGACATGGAACCTTTCCCCTCTGTGGCTCACTAAATCCACCCCTAAATAGCTGGTTTCCTCAGACAAGTGCCAGTTCATGCAGCACCTTCCCCTTGTTCACACCTAATCCTGGAAAGAGTTCAGGTCATGCAGAAAGAGGTGGTCCCAATGTTGCCGGATTTATTTCTCCAACAAATAAAAACTGAGATTTCTTGAAAAAGTTCCAAGCCTCAGGCTGCACAGTGACAACAGCGAGCAATTCTTTCCAACAGCAAATAACACTCCTGACTCTTAGAATTCCTTCTCTGGCAGTCCAATACAGCACATCCTCATGGGCAAATGCTTCACTTAGTTCTGAGGTTTAAGATAAATGCTGAGACTCCCAATGAACTGGATTTTTTTCTCCCCTGGGACTGCATAATCCTCCTGGAGCTATGGAAATAAATGGACCATTGGCCTAAGAGTAGAATGTTGATTGTACTCTTATCTATTGGAAAAGTTGCATCAGATTTCTTCCCTATCTGCAGTTACTACAAATTTCTCTTTACCCTCAGCAGGAAATTCTTCATAAGAAATTCTTGATGCAGTCACCCTGAATGAAGTCTTAAGAGAACTCTTGTCTAAAAGCCTACCTCCCACAGCAAGTTTCATCGTTTATATAAAAGATTTCCCAGTTCCTAAAGATTCACTTCCAGAGCCCTGCAGCCATCACGATAAGGTCTAAGGCCCCTTTTTGGGACCAGGGTCACACCTGTACCACCTGTGTTGTGTCACTGAGGGCTTCTACCCAGATGCCTGAGCTGTATGTCTCAGGAAAGAGTAATGGCAGTCTGAGGCATGCTGGCTCAAGGACTTTATCGCAATCTCTTTCAGAAGACTGTCCACCTCTGAGCTCGATAGATTCCCGTGGATCTGTTTTAACCAGATTTGAACTGGAACAGCTGTTCCCAGGCTACTATGTTTCAGGTGTGCCTGTCTCCCACCTTTACCTGTGAATGTGATGATCCTTCACAGACTGCAAACTGCATTGCTTCAGTAGGCCCTGTTCTCCATTGCCCTGGCAATCTATGCAAAAGCACATCCTGACCTTTGCTTCATTCTGTTTCTTGTGAAATATGACTTTGGTGGTTCTGTCATACAAATATATATATATATATATATATATATATATATATATATATATATATATATATTCTGGCTTTCAGCTTAGTTGAGACTCCTATATGTTGTCATCCAACTGTAACATGCACTCCTACTCATACATCCATTGCTGTCAGCTACTCTCATACCAACAAAAGCACCTTTTTACGCACACTCATTAGGGATGCACAGGTTAAAAGATTTGGTTTTGTTTTTCATTTAATTAATTTTTTTTGTTTCGTTTCATTTTTTCATTTTATTTAATGAATGCTGAATGGTTTTAACACATGCTGAGTGTTTAGGAGTGAATTTTTTAAACACATTGTGCATGCAAAAGTATGATAGATGTTTTCAAAATCTATTATAGGCATAAAACCTTTTGAAAAGTTCCTTCTTATTGCACAAATTAACCATTCAATTGGAACTAAAGTAGCTTCAGTGCACGATAAAACCATTTAGTCTGTCCTAAGCATTTTTAGCTCACACTAAAATTGTTAGTGCACACTAAATAAAGCAAAGAATGCACATCTCTTACACTCATCCCTGAAGTTACTCTCTCAGCTCTGCCTGTGACTCTCTTTGGAACATTTTCTTGCTCACTCCAGCCAAGCAGGATTTCACAGGCCGCAGGGAGTGCGGCCTGTGAAGGCTCCATGTGTACTCCTTGGGTGGTGCAGGGCAAACAGCTCTCCGAGTTGATATTGTCCACATTTCAAATTGATTACATGGTTCTGACTGCTAGTGTACTTTACGATATCTTTGTATAATGTAGGCATTTCTGTGTATAGTCAGGTATTGACTATGAACGTGGCTATGAAGTTTAAGATGAAAGTGAGGAAAAACAATGGTCATGGAAGCAGAAAGTCTTAGCATAGCAGAGAGAAGACATTTGTATTTTTTGGAAATGCTGATTCTGGGTACAATAATGAAAGCTCCGATATTTTTAATATTAATCAAACTTTGTGTATATCTATGCATATTGGAAATGAGTCTCCCCCTTCACCTAATGAAGCTACACATTGTTCTCTTAAAAGGATAATGCATTAGTAACCCTCCATTGTGAGGGTAATGGAGTTAATTAGCTGGGAAGTCACAGGTCAAGGAATTTATCATGACCTGGTGCCATAGTAAATATGCTGAGTCAGGCTTGTCTGGTACTCTGTTTATATGGGAAACATCTTCTTCCCCACGGGCAGTCTCCCTCGTCTTGTGAATACAACTAACCAAAAATATTAATCCTAGCTAACTTTGGAGGATAGACGATGAACTGTAGATGTGTGTTTTTTTGACTGGTTGCTTATTTGCACAGCTTCTATTTTATTATTAGCAACATGCAGAAAGCTAGCCGAATTGTGTTAAAATATGTGGATTGTTCTGCCTGCAAATCCCTGCTTCAGACTAAAGGGGCACATCCCAGTGTCGGAGAGTAACTGCTAACCTTTATGGTTCAGCCGTAGCTATAAAATAGCATTTGCGCTTTATCTGCACTGTACCAGTTCTGGAGAAGGACAGGACCAGCTTAGGAGATGGGCCAGTGAAATTTGGAGGCCTGTATGATCCATGAATAAGTTGCTTGGCCACCTAGCGATTTGGCCTCTCCTTCTCTTTTCGGTTCTCACAATGATGTTTTTTGTCCTGGAAGTTAATGACTTGCTGCCTTGTTGTCACCCCCCCCCCCCCCCCCAAAATGGCCATGCTTCTAATTTGGTTTATCTTTCCATGGTGATATTAGTTCCATAATCCTTAACTGTTAATTTCTTCAGCAAGGAACATTTTTCAGAGCTCAGAGTTCATGTGCTTTTCATTGAAAACTTTCCATTTTTGTGCTTTTTTTTTTTTCCCTTATAATTCCAGATTTCTTTTTTCTATTAAGTGTTTGCCTGATTCAGATTTGCAAGAATATCACTTGTTTACAGCTGTTCACGGCCAAAATCTGCCCCATTTTATTTCTTTAAAGTGCCACAGTTGCTGAAATATCCACCACTGATTTGTCCTCAGCTTTCCCAACGTTTCTTTTCTTTTTTTTTTAAGAATGATTAGGTGGAGCTGACCCAGTGGCTGTGTAGTAGACCTGGGTTCCATTTTCTGGCCTGGTTTCCTTTCCTTAGTCCAGCCAAGGCGAGGAAGAAGGAGCCGCAGTCCTAGCACCTCTGATTGCAGGGCTCTAGAGGGAAGCCCTGGTGCATGGCTTCCAATAAGGGCTGTTACTGCAATGTCTGGGCTGAACAAGTTGGGAGGGGATAGAAAATGGGAAGAAAATCCCTGAGCAGTTGCAGATGAAGGCCTTTAGACTGCAGTTTACCTGTGCGAGGATGAGAAAGAAAGGAAAAAATAATCTCAAGGAGAAGCAGTCATCATGTGAAATGTAGAAAGGAAAGGTCACAAGAATTGTGAAAAATACTTTTCCACTTAGTGTGATGGACACCTATGATAGACTTCCAGTAGAGATGGCAGAAGTCCAACCAGTGGCAGAATCCAAGCATGCATAGGAGAGAGCTACAAAGGGACTTCTGTGGTTGGGGGAGGTTGGGAGAGAGGGGCAGACCACATGTCAAGTAACGTCTGGGATGGTGTTTCCAATAAGCAAAATAGGGGGGTCGCCTAGAGCAGTGGTTCTCAACCTTTTTCCCATCGTGACACACCTGACAGACCTCACTCACACGTGTGACACACTGCTCATTACAATTCAAGGTGGAAATAAAAAATAAAGGCCCAGTATTATTTTTATTGTTAAGAATGACACAAGAGAGAGATATGTATTCTGTCTGAACAGAAATTGCATAAATAGTAAACATCCAACACCAAAACCGCACCAATTTCCAGTACTCAAACAGTAATCATCTTACAAAGCAAAACTGAAAATATTACACCAGGCCTTAAAACTCCAATACTCCTCCTATTAGGAAAACGGACCAAGTCAGGCTGCTATAGAGCCCTACACAGAAACTACACGCCAGCAGAAAACCTCACCTGAATCACATGTGCTGACCCTCACCTAACAAAGAATAAAGAGACCAAAACGCATAAGTAGAAGCATGCAGACAAAAACTGAATTGGAAACTGCAACAACAAGCAGTAAAACCATACTAACAAAAAGAACAGATTATTTCAAAACAGTGGATGAATGGAATATCCAATAATTAAAAACTCATATAAAAAATTTCTAGATACCAATAAAATATTTCAAAATAGCAGGCACAAAGACCAAACAATGAAAAACAATAAGGATAAAAAAATGCTTTTCTCTGCATTCCTGGGAACGTTTGATATCCAAGTGCCCTGAGATTGTTTTGAATTAGCAGGAGGAGGGATGGTTTGCTTGCAACTTTCTCCTCTCTCTCTCACACACAAGATCTCTCTCTCACACTGGCTTTCAATCACACACATATACACGTTCTTTTTCTTTCTTACTTATATAGGCTTTTAATTGCACACTTACACATATGCTGTCTGTCTTTTCACACATACACACACACAGGCTTTCAATCACACACATACATGCTGTCTCTTTCTCTCACACACATAGACTCTCCTTCACACCCACACATGCTCTCTCTCTTTTTATCACTTACACGCAGGCTCTCAATCACATATTCACATACTCTGTCACCTACACCGGCTCTCAGTCACACATACTCTCTCTCTTACTTATACACACAGGCTCTTAATCATACATATACATGATCTCTCTCACACATACATGATTTCTCTCACTCATACATGTTCTCAATCATACACGTACATTCATGCTATCTCTCTTACACACAAAGGATCTCACTCACATATCAAAATTTCTATGCAGTTTAACATAGACAACATTCACAATGAGCTCATAAGACAATTCATAATAGAACAAACAAAATAATTATAATCAGTAAAATAAAAATAATAAAAAGAGGTTTTCAGTCACACACTTACATATACAGGCTCTCAAACACTCACTTACATTCATGCTGTCTCTCTCTCTTACACACACTCACACACAAACACAGGATCTCAAACACATATGCTTACTCTCTCCCCCACCGAACTAATACTCTCTCTCTCTCTCTCTCTCTCCCCCCGCCCCCCCCCACCAAACTAGCGGCAGCAGCAGCCTCCTCCACTTCCAGACTTAGCAGCAGCATCCACCTCCTCCACTTACAGCCCTTGCGGCCTTGAGAAAGAAGTCCCATCGGCCACGGGGGCTAACGTTGCTCCCCTTTTGCTCCGCGCCATGCTGCTCATTCTTCAGGCCACATCTCTCTTCTCTTCTTTGGGCCGATGCTGCCCGTACAAGCTTGGTCTCTTCTTCCCATGCATGTGGCCACTGCACTCCACTTCCTCTTCCGGGGAGTGGGAAGAAGAGACCATGCTAGTGCCGCTGACTCCAGCTCCCCTGCCGCATTCTGCCCGGGCTATCAGCATTTTAAGCCCGGGTGGAAGATAAGTTGCTATTTTGCTGGGGCAAAGGGAGCAGCTGGACTAGCAGGGGACTGGGAAGTGTGATGACACACCTGCGTGTGCTTGTCGCAACACACCGGTTGAGAACTGTTGGCCTAGAGCATCAAAGTTTTAGGGATAGCATAATCCCACTAGTGTGAGGCACAGAGGAGCCACCCGCATAAATTACGGGTGCAAAGTGCACAGGTGCTTTTAGTGTGCACACGTGGCAGTTGCTGATTTTCAAAGGCAAATGACATGGGGGCTTCTTTTGGGAAAGTGACCACAAAACGTCGGGTATTCAGAACTGCCCTATGTTTGTCTACCTCTTGTATGCTTCAGTCAAAATAAGCAAAACCTTAAATGCGAAGAAAGGAAGGAATTATTTCTCCGTCAGAAGGCTCCTCTTCTTATGAATGTACCTTTCAGCGTAGTAAGGTACTATGACATGATGGTACACAAAGACCAACTGACCCATCCAGCCTGTCCAGTTTCCTTGTCTACACAGCTAAGGGTATATCACAGATGCAGAAGCTTGGCTGCTTGTAGAATATCTCTCCTTATCTAAGTCAGGTTTTGTTTTCGGCCCCCTTTTCATTCTCTGCCATCCTGGGTAGATAGGCAGGTTCTGTAGCCTACATATTCCAGTCGCAGGGAAAAGAAGACGATTTCCCCCGGATGTGTTCAGGTGGAGGGAGGAAAATTAGCACTCATGCAGGCAATTATTAGCCACTGTACGCAAGCTACAGTGCTCCTCCCCCACACATATAGCAGGTTTAATGTACGGAAATACATTATCATGTGTACTTTGAATTTGATAATATTCAAAGAGAAGTAACACAGGGAGTTGTAAAGAATGCACGTTACAAGTGCCTGTGAAGTTTGTAACTATGGGGGCTATTTGAAAATTGCCCCTTAGTGAACAATTTTGGTAGCCGTATTGGTTCTGGAGACAGGGACAGTATCATCAGGAGGAAGGATAAAATGCCTGCCTCAAGTGGCAAACTTTTGGGGCAGCAGCAAGACTCCTCAAAAGCATCTCTGAGGTGGCTGCCTCATCTTGCATCCAGATGTAAGACACAGGTAGCAGGGTGTAGTGATCTGCCCACAGGGTTCCCACACCCCAGGGAAAAAAAGAAGATCCCCAACAGTGGCCGTGCCACAAAATGATGACATGGCCATAGGGTTGGCCATAGGGTTCCCATTCTCCATGGGTAGGAAGATGATCCTGGGGTGGCTGAACTACCCACGGGGCTCCCACAGCTTACGGGCAAGAAGAAAAAGAAGACCCGGTGGGTGGGTGGGATGTGAGGGAAGAGAATGGAAGGGAGGGAAAGGGGAGGGGAGGGGAGAGAAGGGGTGAGTAGGAAAGGTGGGGATTAAATGGAAGGAAGGAGTAAGTGATGGGAAGAGAATTAGGGTGTGTGAGTGAGGTAGAGAGTAGTGAAGGGGTGAGAAGGAAGGGAGATGTGAAGGAGAGGGAAGAGAAAGAGGTATGAGTGAAAGGAAAGGGAAGAGGGTATGAGTGAGGTGGAAGAGAGAAGTGAAAGGAAAAAAGGGGGAAATGGTTGGGAAGTAGAGAGGGAGCAACACTGTATGGGGGGGGGGAGGTGAGTTCAGGAAGCACTAGGCAGACTAGGAAGCCTCCTGGAGTGCACAGTTTTGGGAGTTGCACAGTAGTGGCAAGCAAGACTGCAACATTTACAACTCCTTGTTCTTCCCACCCGCATGGGCATGGAAGAGGAAGTTGTGTCACCTGTGCCTGCGCAAATGGGAAGGAGGTGAAACTGCTGCAGCCAGGAGGAGGAGTGTCAGTCCGCACCCTGGAAGGAAAGATGATTTGTCCTGTCAGCTACATAGGCGGAAGGTGGAGGCTGCTGTTGCTTGTGCATTTTGAAGGAGGAGAAGAATAAGACAGTATGTGTGTGTGTGTGAGTGACCATATTTCAGTGTGAGTGAGCATGTAAGCATATGAGTGAGCATGTGTGTGTGTGTGTGTGTGAGAATGAAGATATGTTGGCAGCTTCCTGGAAATATTATCATTGACTCTTTCTCTGCCACTCCTCTGCCACCCTGGCTCTTGCCTCCCCCCTTTTCCAACATTTCAAATTGCCAAAAGAGCAACTCCTAGGTGGACCAGCCATCCCTTTTTACCCTCTCGGCAATTTGACCTGTGCTGCACCTTGAGCAGATTGCCTTGAGCCGCCCCTGCCTGGGGAAAACTGGATTACATGTAGGCCGTGATACTTTTATGTTAGAACAACTTTAATTGTCCAAAGAGTTTGCTGCATCTGAGCTTTCGGGATCAAATCTGCCCCTTCCCTAGATGTCTTCTTATGACTCTCATCTCTGAAGACTTCTTATGCCCTTCTAATAAGTATCACAGCTTGCAAAATAATCTCCTTTACTAAAGATGTGCCAGCAGTTGAAAACGGAATTCTGCATTGAAGTTTGGATTTTGCTCCAGATCAACCATGAAAAATTCAAAACAAATGTGAAATATCCAAAGCAAATTCCAAAAATCTACCTTCAGTCTTCCCAAAAATCCAAAGCAAATCTGCTTCGTATTTTATGATGAGCAGAAGCAAATTTTCAGATCCATTGGGTATGGGGGGGGGGGGGGGGGGTTGCTTTAAAAAAGTGTGTTTACTATACCAGTACTGTTCCATTATATGTGCATTTTGTTGTAATGGTTCTCCTCTGATGTCATAATAAACAGTCATTAAAAAAAAAAAAAGGTTGTCTAGGGGACTCGGCGAACGTTTTGTCATTTTTTAGGATTTGTCAAATTATTTATCAAATGTATTTTAAAGATAGTCACACATCTTTACACTCAAGATTTATTTTCAAAGTTCAGCTGGACTGGGCAGCATCACTCTAGATTTCAGCACTCAGCAGACTCCTCCTCAGAATTCATGATGATCCCCATTATTACATATATTCCTCAATGTTCACAGGCACTAAAAAAATAGAGTAAATCCCAAAATAAGTTAATAAACTTTCCCAACACCTAGGATAGCTTGTCTGATTAATTTTAGAAATGTGGAAGTTAATATTAGTCAAGGAAGCCTAGTCTAGATGTTGAGGAAATCTATAAAGCTGTGTAAGGTACGCACTCTATTTCACCGAAACCAGTGGCAGAGAATCCTGATAGTTTGACATCAAGTAAGAACCGTTCAGCCGCACAAACGTCTGAGGAGGAGCCTGCTGAGATCTTAAGCAAATGTATCTGTTTCTTCTCAGCCCTCCCCGTCTCTGGCATGACCTGCTCAAAATGTACAAGTTTCGCGTGGTTGAGAATGTCAGATTTTAATACACAGTAACTGCTTGCTTTTATAATACTTGCTTGTAGAATATAAAACTACACCATTGAAGCTGATATTTTCTAGTTTATGGAAGCTGCCCTTGATTTTTGATCCTTCGTCCTTGGGGGATATTTTTGTTTTCTGAAATTCAAACATAACGCTTGAAAACTAATCCTCATTAAGAAGGAAAGACAAAGTCTGGTTACAGATATTTCCCAACACCAAACCCTTGACCAGTGGCTTATTTCACGATTACTGATGAATTGTTGACATGCTGTATTTTAAATTCATTTAAAACAAATGGAATTGGAAGAAAGCTTTTGAAATGAGAGCTCTTTGACTATTGAACATCTGGTTTTAGGGTTCCCAACTGTGTTCTGTTAAGAAACACTATTCTGCATTTTGACCATTTTTTCCAGTCTGCCAATGCAAACATTCATCTCGTATTAGGAAGTTCAATGGGGGTTAAGTCGTAATCTTATTTCTGTCTATGTCCCTCCGAAAGGCTTTCAAATACACCCAGGATGGTTTTCAGATTGCAATCCAAAAAAGAAGGGAGTCAAGCCTAGATATTGTCCTGAGGGAAAGGGTTTGTTTGTTTTTAGATTGGGGATTCCTCTAAAATCTGGATAAAAACTCCAGTTGGAGGCTGAATTATTTTTGCTCTAGTTTTACTATAGCTATAACATCAGATTGTGGATCGCAATAACAAAAGGATGCCAGATTTGGTCCTGCCATTTTGGATTGCAGTTCTCACAATCTGAAAATAAGGCCATCTCTAGTTAATGTTCATCTCAAATTATGGCAGTCCAATGCTTTTCCTATCATCTCTCTGTTTCTTTTAAATCTGTGGTTTATTTTATATGCTATTTACAATGATATATCGTCTCACATTAAGCATTTGGAAAGCTGCAGTTTATTTTATAGTTATCTGTTTCATGTGTAGAAGGTTCTATTGATGGCATCCTGGTCCTATTTGGATATTCTTATCTCAGACCATTAATGCAGTGCATTCACCTGGGCAAATGGAATTTGGTTCGGTTAAAATAGTTCCTTGTGGTATTTTCAGAGTGTATTGTTCTTTATTTAAAAAGATTTATTCCCACTCTATCCAACATTCGGACTGGAGTATATTAAAAAAACATATCTAAACATATAAAACCACAGTTCAAACATCAAGAACAAACACAGTCTCCGTAATCAGTAACAACAAAAGAGAGTAACACAGCCAATCAAGTAAACAAAACACTCTAAACCTAGAGCTCAAAGGCTTTCCTTAAAAAGTATACATTTAGTTGTTGCTTAAATGACTGTGTACAAGTTGTCATTCTCCAGTAATGATTTCCACAAAGCAGGCCCTGCCTCTGAGAGAGGCTTTCATGGGTCTCTAGTATCAGGTAGGCTGATGATGGAACCCCCAGCAGCTTGCGAATTATCGATCTTCAAGTCCTCAGTGGATTATAAAAACTCAACATAGCAGACATCCATGGAGACATGTTGTTGTTCAGTAATTTGTGGAGCAACATCATGATTTTATAATTGACCCGTTATTGCATTGGAAGCCAATACAATGACTGCTTTCTAATCCAGTAATTTTCTATTTTATTTTCTTGAGACTCAGTGAAGAAAAAATGTTCTTCGTGGGACCATTTGAAGGAAACATCCCAATATGCTTATCTTCCATCCAATGCCAATTGCCTTCAATCCCCCTTGCACAGTTCCTATTACCCACGCTCAGGCCCACAATTCCCTTCCTCAATTCTCATTGTCCACTCTCACACCCTCAGCCCTTATTGCCCACTCTCACACCCCAGCCTACATTGCTCAGTCTCTATTGCCCGTTGTTCACTTTCCTTCCAAAGATATTCTGGGGCTAAAATACTTGAATTATTTTTTTACCTATATTTGGGGGTGGTGTCCGTTTAAGTGCCTGCAGCCAAAGGGATTAAGATTTGCTTTGGCCTCATGTTTAGTTTAGTTTCGGGACTGGTGGGAGGCAGGAACCAAAGAGTAGCATCAGAAGAACCATGGCTCCACACATTTCAGTTACTTTGAGCCACACAGTGCCTCTACTCTCGCACTTCTTAGTGATCACCACAAGAATAGCTGGGATTAAGGATGCCAGCCGACTCAAACCTTAAAGAGCAACATAGAGCCTTGAGTTGACAGCTGCCAACCCTGTACCTCCTTCCTCCCTCCCTCCCTCCCCAACTCAAAAGCCAGAATAAAGGCAGAGATGGGGGGAAAAAGAACAAGGCCATAGCCACAACCCAAGTCAAGCCACAACCCAGTACAGAGTTGTAACCCTGACTTTGAAAAACACTGTTCTAAACCATTATCAGGAAGCCGCTGAAAGGAAAATAAGACTTCTTCATAGACTTAGTAGGCATCTGAACACTACCAAAGAAGATTAAAGGCTGACAAACCTTGAATTGTGAAGAAAATAGTTTTCTAATAAAATGTTTTCTCCTTAGATGTATATAGCACAGTATTTTAGTGCTGGTCACCCTTGGGCAAATATTTTAACCTCAGTCAGCTAGACTGAAGTAGAAGAATCAAATGACTGCTTGGATTATTGTTTGCACACTGGATAAGAGAGCTCTGCTTTAAATTTACTCTTCTATAAATATTTAGTTCAGACCTTTGAGAAACATGGTTTGTTTGGGTTTGCAATGCATCGTGTACCACCTTCATCACATTGTTTGGCAATCTGAGTTCCATGGGGGTTTCTAGTAGCTGGAGTTAGTGTAGAGTGCCAGGACTGAAACTCCAATTGTACTCACTGGAAAGGAAAAAGTGGATATGAGAGAAAGATTCAAAATTAGGATTGAAGACATTTCCGTTAGGTTTTTGGTGGGTGTGACTTTCATTCTGAAAAGCCTTGCAGTAATCTTAACCTCAACCTGTTAGATCATCAATGAAATTCTAAAGACAAGAAAATGACTGTAATGTGCTGGGGTATAGTCCTATCATAAAATTTTCTGCAGTGTAGAAAATTCTAAAGTCATATTTGCTTGGGCAAATCATGTAATAGTCTATAACAGAAACACGTGTATCATCTTTATTTATATATTGGGATTTAGCTCACACTTTTCCATTGGTATTTATTTAAGGTCATTTACATTCCACCAATCTGAATGCCTTGCTCTCAGTGGATTACAAATGCTACATAAAATAATATCATAGCTCAAGGGGAGCTGACAGAGTACATGAAAATAACAATGAGAGCACATAAAAATATTGATGGCAACTTTGAAACGAGGGCGTGTGCACCCGCATAAGCGCCTATGCGGGTGCGAGCACACATGTGCTGGAATTTTAAATAATCTACGCAAAAGCGCGTACTATTTAAAATAAGCCTAGTGCGAGTATGTGTGCTCCTAATTTAAGCAGTTACACAAGGAAATGCTATTCGTGTTTCTTAGGATTTGTCGGCTTTTACATGCACAAGTGAGCACATTTGAAAACATGCACGCATGAAAGAAATAACCAGTTTGACCACTTAGTCCACCAGTTTGTGCTGTCTAGAATGATCATCAAGACCCCTCTGGTTCTTCAGCCTGCTCTCCCCCCAGTTTACCATTAGTATCTGAGTTCCTCCTACCCATAAAAACTACACCAGCATATGCATTTAATACAATGCAAAAGTCTTAATCAGGAAATCAAAATCTCTTGCAAGAAAGGGTTTAACCCTGTCTTACTAGTTGGGACTCTTCCATGGAAAGCTTCTGTCAGGGACGGCTCTGTCATGAGGCAGGGGGAGACGGCGGCTTCAGGCAGCAAAGGTTGGAGGCAGCAAAAAGTGCCCCCTGCTTTAAGGACAAAACCAATGGCACAGCTTCAGTGAGCTGCCCACAAGATCTCCCTCCCCCCACGGGCAGGCGAAAGAATGCTTGGTGGGCTGGCGCCCCAGTTTCAACCTATGGCAGTGCAGCTTTAATGCCGCCACCCCCATGGCTTATCGTTAGCGATGCAGTCCTCCTCCCAGCACATCTTTAGTGATGTTATCCTCCCTAGTGGCGCATCAATACTGACACGGCTCTCCCCCCCCCCTCTGTGGCGCATCTTTACTAATATGCCCCCCCCCCCCCCCGCACTCAGCAGCAAATCTTTACTGATGCGGCCTCCTCCCCAGCAGTGTATCTTTAGTGAGGCAGCTCCCACCCCCGGCAGTGCATCTTCAGTGAGGCTGCCCTAGTGACAAAAGAAAAAACTTGACAGGGCAGCTGCAAAAAAGGCCCACAAGAGAGTGGGAGACCTTGAATGTGTGTGTGTGTGAGAGAGAGAGAGAGAGAGAGAGACTGTGTGTTTGTGAGAGAAAGAGAGAGCCACTGACTGTAAGAGAGTGCCTGTGTGTATGTGGGAGATATAGCCACTGAGTGTGAGAGGATGTCTGCGTATATTTGTGTGTTTGGGAGAGAAAGAGAAAGCCCCTCAGCATGAGAGAGTGCCTGAGTGTATATGTGTGTGTGAGAGAGAGAGATAACCACTGAGTTTGAGAGAGTACTGATGTGCAAGCGTGTGTGAGAGAGAGCTACTGACAGGCTGATGCAGTATCAGCGGGTGGAAAATGGGCTCTCCTAATGTGCACCACTCCAGGGCACCTGGTGTAATATTTAAATAGGCTGCTGCGGTAAAAAGGAGGCACTAGGGGAAACTGTTCCCCTAGCGCCTCCTTGGCAGCGAGTGCCCAGGAGAGGTGGCTGACAGCAAGTTAGGAAAATGGACGCTCTATTTTACGAGCATCCCTTTTCCTAACCTGTGCACAGCCGTGGGTTAGGAAAATGGACACTTGTTAATTGAGCATCTCTTTTCCTAACCTGACTGCTGGCACACTGTTTTTTGTTTTTTTTAAGGTTGGTTTTTTTTTGGTTCTTCTGACTTAATATCACCACGATATTAAGTTGCAGGAACTGCAGAAAAGCTATTGATGAAAACCCACCTTGCTAGAGTGTCTAAAAGCATGATACAGCTGCGATCAGAAACATACAATTATTCAGGATTTACAGGCCATCTCAGGCATTGGGATCCACTGGCCGCAGAGTATTAGATATGTCTTCCTCTTGTATGTACAGCTGGCTAAGTCACAGCAAAAAAAAATTTAGTAGTGGCTGGTCTATCCTGCTAGAACTCTCTTCCAGATAAGCTTCGGGCAGAAATTTGTTTTAATACTTTGAGGAAGTGATTAAAAACTCTATCTGAGACTCTACACCTGACCACTTAAACAAAGAAATTCAGACATTACCTCAAAACGTGGTTATTTCAAAATGTCTCCAATCTTATTTTACCTCTCTGAAATCATCACTTGCCCTACACTGACAAACCCATGATGAACCTATAGACCTCAATACCACTCTCTTTTCAACTCAGCACATATAAATGTATCTGAAACCTCCTCTCTCAAACCCCCTCCCCCTTTCTATCCATTCAGCACCTTTTGCTAAAAGTGCTTCCTCACCCCTGTATATCTCCCCTCCTCTGATCGCCTTAGCTCACATGCGTGTCTTTCGCTAAAATGTATAAGAACTCAACATGTGAATGTAATTGGGTATCAATTATATTTATGTCATGATGTAAAGCGTTGTGATCTTCACTTTGAATGACGGTATATAAAATGGCTAAATAAATAAATACATATTTTTAAGCAAGCATTTGGGTGATCTGAATGAATAGCTGAATTGATGGATTAATTGTGGACAGAGTTCAGGAATGTAGATGTGCAAGATGTAAGAGTATTCTTGATGGCAGCACCAATTCTATGGAATTCCCTTTCTCAAGAGCTGCATCTATTGACTTGCACTAGAAGCTTCTCATTGTCACTAAAAACATGTTTAGGAAGACCTTTTCCTAAGTAGTCCCCCATTTTCAGCTGGATTTTTTTATGCTGGTTTATATTTGGTTTTTTTTATGATTGTTAGTCTAATTTTGTTTTAATTATGTATGTAGTATGTTAGCTGCCTAGAGCTGGGGCGCAGGCGGCATATAAATGCCAATAAATAAATAAATACATAGAGGTCGATATTCAACTATAGAGCAGATGGTTAAGTTAGCCGGATATAGCTATTCGGCTAACTTAACGGAGATATTCAGCAGTTGCGCCACTGAATCCCCAGCTATCTTAAAGTTAGCCAGTTATGTCAAACCAGCTAACTTTAGGACAGCCTTATGGGCCAACCAAAGTTAGCCGCATTGGTTAAGTGGCTAACTCTGGCCTGCCCCGAAAAACCTCTTGCGGGCCCCCAGGACTTATGCACCTAAATTCTGCGCCTAAAATTTAGGAGCATATGGTGTTGAATATCCCTGGCTAGCCATTTAGACAAATAGCTTTTCAGTTATCCATCTAAATGGCTTTTGAATATCAAACTCATATTGTTTTGGATGTATTTCTCTATGCTGCCCACAAGAACTATGGATTGTGCAGATTACAAATTTTTAAAAGAAATATAAAATAAAATAAAAATAATAAAATAGCAGTTTTGGGTAGCACAAACTAATTGCTCTGAAGGTGGGACAACTTAGAGTAGTAAAAAATATGCTGCCTAATGTGTGTCATGCTGATAGCTTTCACTCCATATGTCTGATGTTGTGAGGGAGCTCTCAGTCATGTGTCTGGTAGCTGACAGATCCAGCTCACTCTTTTAGAAAAACAACTGCTGGGTATTTATGTTGTTGAAAGTACCAGACCCTTGAGACTTTCCAGTATTCTGTTAGAAGTTAGTCAACAGCAAGAAGTGAGACAGCTGTGGATCGACAACCAATCTGAGCGTTCCCTGTGACAACAGAGCTAGCAAGTGTAATTTATCTTAATAAAGGATCACTCCATCAGGGTTAATTACAGGGATCAGACTACCTGCTGGGTATGGAGTTAAGTGCCCCTCACTTGTACTGACAATCGGGCTGATACAGTAAACCAGGCGGGAGAGCAGGAGAGCGCCCGCTTTCCCGGCGCGCGCACAGGCCACTCTCCTGTGCGCGCGATTCAGTAACTTAATTTATTTAAATTAGGGCCCGTGGTAAAAAGAGGCGCTAGGGACACTAGCGCGTCCCTAGCGCCTCTTTTTTGACGGAAGCGGCGGCTGTCAGCGAGTTTGACAGGCGACGCTCAATTTTGCCGGCGTCGGTTCTCAAACCCGCTGACAGCGACGGGTTCGGAAACCGGACGCTGGCAAAATTGAGTGTCCGGTTTTCAAGCCGCAGGCCCATTTTAAATTTTTTATTTTTTTTATTTTTAACTTTTTTTAACTTTTGGGGCCTCCGACTTAATATCGCCATGATATTAAGTCGGAAGGTCACAGTTTTTACTGCTTTTCTGTGCACTTCCCCGGCAGCAGCAGAAATTAACGCCTACCTTTGGGTGTTAGCCTGTGTTAGCCTTTGCCATCTTAAAAAATGGCACAGGCTATCCATTGCTCCTACCATGTGACAGGGGCCGACCAATGGCACCAATAGCCCCTGTCACACGGTAAGGGCAAAGCGCCATCTTGATTAGTGGCAGCCGACGGCCCGAGAGGGGGAGATCGCTCCCGGGACCCTGCTGGACCACCAGGGACTTTTGGTAAGTCTTGGGAGGGGTCGGGCAAGGCTTGGGGGATCAGGAGGGTGGGGGGTTGCAATTAATTAAATTTGAAGGGTTGGGGTGGGTTTAGTTTTTTGTTTTTTTTTTAATGTGCCCTTTCTCTCCCCCCCCCCAAAAAAAATATGATAAGAAAACCACACGAAATTTCGTGTGGGGGGGGGGTGTTTATTGTTTCGTCACACACCGAAACGCGAGGAAATTGGAAATATTGTCTCTATTTCCTATTTCATCGCAAACGAATGCACATCCCTAGAAAATACTGCTTTTCTGTAGTTCCTCTGATTTAATATCATGGCAATATTAAGTCAGAGGAACCGAAAAAAAGAGTAAGGTAAAAATAAATAAATACATGTTTTGCCAGCGGTCAGGTTAGGGAAACGGATGCTCAATTAACCCGCACACAGCCACTTCTGTGCACCCAATGCCCGGGAGGCACTAGGGATGCACAATTTCCCCTAGCACCTCCTTTTTAACGCAGTGGCTCATTTATCTACTGCATCGTGTGTCCAGGAGAGGAAAGCAGACGCACAGTTTGGATGCACAGTTTTAGCATTGCATCAGCCTTTGTGTGCTCAAGGTTCTCCTCCTCCCCTTCTCTTTTCAATAAGCTGTTCGAGGGGAGGGGCTGGAGAAGAACCCCCCCTGCTGTGCTGCCTGTTAAGCCTGAAAAGAAGTGCTAAAACCACCTTCCTGATTGGAAGGCATGGAAGCGATGTCATTTTGGTACTTTCTCCAGGTGAATCGCGTCATTTTTAAAGCACTGGTTCTGAGAAGGGGGTACAGGGAGCTGGGGTGGGGGCTCCCCGGCCTCAGAACTTCTGAAAAGCCTGGCTTGTTCTAGGCAGGCCGCAGGGCTAGGTGGTGACTGCAAACAGACTGTAGGGCAAGGCCATGGCTTTGGGCAGGACCTGAGACTAAACTGTGGCACTGAATATGCCTGGGAACTAGGTCTCTGTGCCAGGCAAGACCCAGGGCTTTGCCTCAGGACTGGGCCTGACCCTAGGCTGTGGCACGAGGCCTGGCCCGGTGCTAGGCAATGTCACTGAGCCTGGCCCATGGCTATGCTGTCAGCCAGGTATGGCCTAGGGCCGAGATGCAGTGCTGGGCCATCAAAGGCCCATTTTCTTTTCAAATGCAACACATATTGAAATATCTGAAAATTTGGGGGTATTTTTGTTTGTGGTTGTTTTCAGTTCATTCCATTTTGAGCAAATCGAAGATGACCTCGTATGTTGCATTTTTTTGCATTCATGAAAAATGAATGCACATCCCTATATTACCAATATGTCAAAATCTTGCTACAATAACATAAGGGCTTAATTTTTATAGAGTGACCTCATATAGTGCTTAGGCTTAAGCTTTCTTTGAAAAATAAGCCCGGAACAGCGCTAGGGCTATATAATCATCAGTCATTCTGTAAGCAGTTTATATATGCTTTCTATTAAAGCTATATTAATGTCCTTTAAGGATGCTTTATGCAAAAAGCTATCTCAACACTTATCTGCAGTGAGTCCACTATATTAGCGAGCCTCTTATTATCCGTTGTTCATTGTCCAACATTGCAATGTTTCGGAGCGTGTGCGCCTTCTTCAGGGAATCGAATCGCTGGAATTTTGGCGTCCTGATATGTGGACTGTTGTGAACTTATCTGCATTATATGAAGGTGTGTTAAAATAGCCCTTCAAATGAATTACTTTCGTGGCATCAAAAACGGAAGACACTTACTTGGTCGATATGTTGCTATGTGCTTACTGTTAAATCAAAGCTTCTTCAGCGCTGCAAGCACAAATAATGTAAAATATATTTCAGGCAAAGCGTGTTAACCTTCAAAAAACATTCACAGAAGCTTGGCTTAAATACCGTCCCCATGTAACCAACCACTTACATGTACCATCACAGTGCTGTGAGCTACCTGCTGCTTTAAGATGCCTCGGTGAATACTGACAAGGAACGCCTTCAGAGGCCACCATTTTTAAAGGGAACTCTGCCGCCAAAACCAGGAATTGATTGACATTCGGAAATGACGTGTATTAAAATTAGACGAGGGTATACCACTCTATTTTTTCATTTAAGCCCTTAGGCTCTATAGATTGTAAGGGGTGAATCCACTGATTTTCTTTATAATTGAGTGTACATGCTCTGTCTCCTCCACGCCAATGTAACGGAATGTGTTCTAAAATGATCCAAATGAAATCTTCAATACAATGTTGCACAATAAGGGCTTTCATGTCTTTATTGTTTATTCGGCTTCTATGTTCTATGAGCCTAATGCGAATCTTCCATTTGGTGCGGCCCACATATATCTTGGGGCATGGCCACTGAAGCGCGTAGATAACATTATCTGTCTCGCAATTGACGTCATGTCTACTGACAATTTTTGAACCGCTACAAGGATCGTGCCATACTGTGCCAACATGTGCTTGTGTGCAAACTGAGCATTTGCTACACTGAGTTTGTCCTGCCATGACATTAGGAACTTGTTCTGAAGTGCTGCCCTAACAACGTGTTGTCTAATGTTGCTGCCTCTTGTGTAGGCAAACATCGGTGGATCTTGAAATGTGTGATGTGGGCTCAACACATGCCAGTTTTTAAGAATTGCTTTCTGAATTTTTTGAGTCAGTTCTGATGTGTTGGAGTACACATATTAAATTTGGAACCGAAGACTTCACTTTGTATTTTAATAGCTGTTCTCTATTGTCTGAATATTTAGCTCTTTTAAATGCATGGTTGATTGTATAATTCGGGTAACCTCTTTCTTGGAATCTCTCTTTTAACAATACTGCTTGATCATGAAATTCTTCTTTATCGTAACAGAGGCGCCGGATTAAAAAAAATTGACCAACTGGTAATCCCTCCTTAAAACGACAAGGGTAGTGGCTTTCAAAACGAAGAAAGTTATTTCTGTCTGTGTCTTTCCTATATAATGTAGTTTGAAACCTTGTTCATTTTTACTGATCATTATGTCCAAAAATGATAACCTCTCCCGATGGTAGGTGAGTGTGAATTTTAAATGTGGATTGGACTGATTTAGCCATACGTGAAATGATTTCAATCGAGCTTCTGTTTCTGTCCATATGAAAAATATATCATCTATGTATCGTGACCACTGTACAACCTGTTTAAAAAATTGAGATTTATAGACCACTGTTTCCTCAAATTTGGTAACATAAAGATTAGCGACATCTGGGGCTAAAGAAGACCCCATCGCTACACCATGAATTTGTAAAAAATATTTTTGTTCAAACATAAAAAAATTGTTAAATAACACTAACTCAGTCAATGCTGATATGAAATCTGAAGAGATGCGTTGCAGTCTATCTCTCTGTGATAGAACATCATTAACTATTTCTAATGCTTCAATTTGTGGTACATTAGTGTACAGTGCTTCTACATCCAGACTTACTAGTAATCCATCATTAGTCACCTGATTAATTGATGCAAGTTTTCTCAACATATCTGATGAATCTTGTATGTAGGAAGTTGCTTGATGTACAGCTAGTTGAAGAAATAAATTCACAACTTTCACCAATGGTTCCAAGATGGAACCATTGGCTGAGACAATGGGTCTACACGGGGGGTTCTGTAATGTTTTGTGAATTTTAGGGACCCCGTATATCACCTAAGCTCGTGGATAAGGCACCTGCAAAAAATTGTATTCTTTTGTGGTTAAAAAACCCCTTGTTTGTGCCTGTTGTAATAATGTTATATTACAGCATGCTGGTCAAGTAAGTATTGATGCACTTTGCAGGAGTAAGAGTGAAGATGGGTTGTATGAGGAACAGATGGTTTAGTGGACTCAAAATTATGCCATAGCTGCATTCCATTGTAAGAGGGTCAGTGGACTTCACAACTTCTAGTGAACACTGTGTTGCATCTGTTTGTGCATAATAAGGCGGATAATATGTACCCTTCCTAATGACTTGTCAAGACTTTATTTGGTAGGTGAGAGAATCTGTGAGGAAACCCTTTCAGGAAAATAAACTGTTTTCTGGCATGCTGCTGTGGGTGTTGGAGGCCATTTGAAACATGGCATGCCAGCTGTCAACAGATGATAATTGATAGGCCATGCAGCCCAACACCCTATGTCTGCTTCTTTGATACAAATATTATGTATTGCTAAGGACTGATTTTGGAAGGAAGATCCATCAAACGCTTACCATTCTACATTTCAGCTGCTAATGCTCGGCCCTGTGAAGCTCTGCTAATAGCGTTTTCTATTTGCATAAAAGTCTGAAAAAAAATCTTTCCCAAAAGATTTTCAGGCACAAAAACAGGCCAAAAACAAATGGAAGGACCCAGGGCTGGCTTTGCATTTCCAAAGCCCATAGGCAGCATGGCAGGATGGCAAGCATTCCTCCTCCCCTGAGATGTAGGGGAGTGGGGTCCACTCCTACCTGGTTAACTAAGGTGGCGGCAGCAGCAACAACTTATAAAAAAAGATATTCGGTGCGAGCCTGCAGCCACCTGTCTCAGGTTCAAGACCCTGCCCCTTGCATAGTTTCCATAGTAACAGGAAGCCCATGTGGGAGGATGGGGCAGGGCCTTGAGTGTGCAAAAGGCGGCTGCAGGCCCTGGGCTGAATTTCTTTTTTTAAGTTGCTGCTGCACCAGCATGGGTTCGGGACACCACCACTTTATGAAAGTAGCTGGGAGGCAGGCCTGGACGGAGGCTCTGGTGCCTATCAAAATTTGGCAGCAAAGACAGGTGCCTGTGTTGCTTATGCCCGGAACAAACTGACTGGAAATATTTAACCTGCACATCCCTAACAGGTACTATGGTGAGGCTAAGATCACCCGCCCCTCAATTACAGGAAGTGGGTAGAAAGAGGATAGGAAGTTTTGTAGAACCTCATAAAATCCATCTTTTTAAAATAAAAATGGAAAATTGAAAGTTTTACTTATTCCTCCCCCATCCCTAAGTAATGGACCAATCCAGATTTCCCATGATATAAAATGAAGATGAGATGTTCTGGAGTGAGCATCTACTCCTGCAATCCAGCTGCACCCACTGCACATTTTTGTTAGGACTTCTGTGTTGCTTGAAGTTTGCAATGAGTGAATCAGGATTGTTGTATTGGTCTTTATGTAGAGCTGTCATGATGGCTGATTATTTTCTGTAGCCAGCCTCTTTTTTGGCTTCCCTGCTTGCTAAACATGAGCGCTGCCAGTTCAACAGAACCATGCCCTTCATGTTAAAAATAATGGTAGCAAACAGTAATAAGAAGCAAAGAAAGAACCAGCTAGGGCTAGGCTTGAGGTGGAGGAATGGTCTAGTGGTCAGTGCACCGAATAGTTAGTCATTTGAAGTCTAGGGGTTATAAATTCAAGACTCAAAAATGCCTTTTTGTACAACCTTGGGCAAGTTATCTCTCTCTTTCTCTGAGAACTGGGTAGACAAGGTGTTTGTTTTAATCTGGTCAATACATTTTATTATTATATGAGTATTTTTCCTTATCGCTATCAGCAACTTGCAAACAATGCAGCAGTGCTTATCATCAGCAGACACTCAGTGCTTTACCTATTTGGCTTCTCAGACCTTGTTCTACCTTAACCTCTGCCTTTGTGTCATGGGATCCGTATCTAAGGATTGAACATTTAAGCTTATGCAAACTGGCATGGGAGCATAACCCTTGAAAAAGAATCACATGCATATTGGTTTTGGGTTTTTTTTTGACTCAGTTGTTTCCTCCTATTCCTTTGATCCTCCAACTTAATGAGAAATAGGGCTGTGATCCGGGTGCATGGGCCTTCATTCACTAAGGAGCCCCCTCACTTCAGTGAACCTAATCTGGACATTGCAATGATGGTCCTGGACCAGGAATCATGCACAAGAGCTCTTTCTGGTACCTTGCAATCATGGGTCCTGAATCCAGCTACTAAGTGTTACCCTAGGCAATGTTCATGACTCCCTCCTCCCCTCTTGAGGGCTCTGAACACTGTCTCCATAACATCCCCAATTCCAGCTGACTCAGGGAGCGGAAGACTTGACTCAGGGATTGAAGAGGGATCTTCTGAATGGAGACACACAGTAAGGTCACTGAGCCACTAGGCTGCCTCTACATTCACATTTTTGCATTTTTGGCAATATTACTGTTCCAGGATGTTATGTTGTATGTGGCGTGGCAATAGCAATGGCAATATTTTCAGCTTGAATTTTCATGATCTAATCTGGATTCAAGTTGGCAAAAAGACCAACAATAAGAAGGCGAGTAAAGACATTGTAGTTTCCCAAAAGTAACCCCAACACTGAGCCAGTACTAGTCTCCAATAGCCAAAGTTGTACAGTCTTTTAGAGCAGTGGTTCTCAACCAGTGTGTCGCCACACACCAGTGTGTCGCCAAGCACATGTAGGTGTGTCGCCACACTTCCCGGTCCCCCGCTGATCCAGCTGCTCCCCCTACCTGAGCAAAATAGGTCCTCCGCCCGGGCTTAAAACACTGATAGCCCGGGTGGAATGCAGCAGGACAGCTGAGGCAGCGGTACCGGCATCTCTTCTTCCTGCTCCCCCCCCCCCCCCCACAGCCCAGAAAAGGAAGTGGTGAGCAGCGGGTGCATGCGCGGGAAGAAGAGACCATGCTTGTGCGGGCAGCATGGGCCTGAAGAAGAAAAGAGAGGCGCAGCCTGAGGAATGAGCAGCACGGCTTGGAGAAAAACGAAGAACAACATCAACCCCCGTGGCCGATGGGACTCCGCGAGGGCTGAAAGTGAAGGAGGTTGCTGCTGCTGCCTTTAGGGTTCGAAGTGGAAGAGGATGCTGCTGTCGCTAGTTCGGGGGGGGGGAAGTGAGTGAATGAGCAAGCATGTGTGTTTGAGGTGCTGTGTGTGTGAGACGGCATGTATGTGAATGATTGAGGCCTGTATATGTGAAAGAGAGTATGTGTATGAGATTGAGAGCCTGCCTGTGAGAGAGAGAGAGCATGAATGGAAGTGTATGACTGAGAACCTGTATGTGTAAGTTTGTGATTGAAAACCTGTTTGTGTGAAAAAGTTTGCCTGTATGATTGAGATCCTTTGTGTGTGAGAGAGATCATGTGTATGTATGATTAAGAGCCTATGTGTATAAGTAAAAGAGAGACCATGTGTGTCTGTGTGTGTGATTGAGAGCTGGTTTAGGTGAGGGAGCATGTGAGTATGTGATTGAGAGCCTGTGTGTAAATGAGAGAAGAGAGAGAGCATGTTTGTAAGCATGAGAATGAGAGTCTGTGTGTGAGAGAAAAGGACAGCATGTATGTGTGCGATTGAAAGCCTGTACGTGTAAGCATGAAAAGACAGACAGCATGGGGCAGATTTTTAAAAAGTACGCCCGACCAGCGCAAACAAGAGTACGCCGGATTTTAATAGATACACGCGTATCTTTTAAAATCCGGGGTCGGCGCACAGAAGGCTGCGCAAAATCGGCAGCCTGCGCATGCCGAGCCACGCAGCCTGCCTCCATTCCCTCCGAGGCCGCTCCAAAATTGGAGCGGCCTCGGAGGGAACTTTCCTTCCACCCCCCCCCCCCCCCGCACCTTCCCCTACCTAACCCACCCCCCCAGCCCTATCTAACCCCCCCTACCTTTCTTTGAAAGGTAGGGGGAGCTTGGGGCAGGTTTTCGGGGAGTACGCGCGTATCCCTTTGAAAATCTGCCCCCATGTGTGTAAATGTGTAATTAAGAGCCTATATAAGTGAGAGAGAAAAAGCACATGTATATGTGAGCGATTGAGAACCAGTGTGAGAGAGAGAGAGAGAGGAGAAAGTTGCAAGCAAACCATCCCTCCTCCTGCTAATTCAAAACAATTTCAGGGCACCTGGATATCAAACGATCTCAAGTATACAGAGCAAAACATTTTTGTATCCTCATTATTTTTCATTATTGAGCCTTTTTGTCTGCTATTTTGAAATATTTTATTAAGTATCTAGTAATTTTTGATATGGGTTTTTAATTATTGGATATTCCATTCATCAGCTGTTTTGAAATAATCGGTTCTTTTTGTTAGTACAGTTTTACTGCTATTGATTTTATATTTCTTGATTTGTTTTATAAGGATGGATGGTGGGGGTTTTTTTCCTTTGTTGCACTGCATACAGAGACTCTGGCTTGTTGCAGTTTCCAATTCAGTTTTTGTCTGCATGCTTCTAGTTATGTGTTTTGGTCTCTTTATTCTTTGTTAGGTGAGGGTCAGCACATGTGATTCAGGTGAGGTTTTATGCTGGTGTGTAGTTTCTGTGTAGGGCTCTATAGTAGCCTGGCTTGTTCTGTTTTCCTAATAGGAGGTGTATTGCTGTCTTAAGGCCTGGTGTAATATTTTCAGTGTTGCCTTAAGTAAGCTGTTTACTGTTTGAGTACTGGAAATTGGTGCTGTTTTGGTGTGGGATGTTTACCGTTTATGCAATTTCTTTTAAGACAGTATATGTATCTTTCCCTTGTGTCATTCTTAACAATAAAAATAATACTGGGCCTTTATTTTTTATTTCCGCCATGAATTGTAATGAGCCGTGTGTCACACATGTGAGTGTGGTCTGTCAGGTGAGTCATGATGGGAAAAAGCTTGAGAACCACTGTTTTAGAGAGTGCCATTATGTTTCTTTACAGTACTCTCAATTACCAAGATTATTTTTACATATTAAAAAAAGAGAACAGAGACGGACCCTATGGTTTAGCCATAGTACTGTAACACAGGAGACACGGGCTCCAGTCTCCAGTTTGATGGAGCCAGTAGAACCTGGGTGCATCGCTGAATGATGCACTCAAGCTAGAGGTAGGAAAGAAAGGTGGCTGTTAATATATATGCAACCCCTGTTGGCACAAAAGCATCACTGAGGGCAGTGGCGTAGCCACGGGTGGGCCTGGGTGGGCAGGTGCCCACCCAACTTAGACCCAGGCCCACCCAACTGGCACCGGAACTGCAAGGCTGTCGCGGGATCCCATCCCCGCGACAGTGAACAAGAGAACCCACGCCTCGCGCGCCATCACGGCACACGTGGGGAAGCGCTGCTGCGGCCGTATGGCCAACCGGTCTTCCTGTTCGGGGGGGAGCGGAAGCACCGCGCGCAGCTTCCGCTTCCTCCCCCCAATGCAGAAAGATCAGCTGCCTCTCCTGCTGCCACCCGTTCTCCGGCTATCTTCGGGCCCGCCGAACTTCCTGTTCGGGGGAGCGGAAGCGCCGCGCACAGCTTCCGCTTTCTCCCCCAAAGCAGGAAGATCAGCTGCCTCTCCTGCTGCCACCGGCCTCCTGCTATCTTCCGGCGTCGGGCCGTACTGCCCGCCGATCTTCCTGCTTGGGGGGGGGGGGAGGGAGGAAGCGGACGTTGTGAGCTGTGCTTCCGCTCCCCCCGCCCCCCGACAGGAAGTTCGGCGGGCAGTACGGCCCGACGCCGGAAGATAGCAGGAGGCCGGTGGCAGCAGGAGAGGCAGCTGATCTTCCTGCTCTGGGGGAGAAAGCGGAAGCTGTGCACGTGCTTGAATGTGTATGTGTGGATGAGAATGGGAGTGTGTGTGGGTGAAAACTGGAGCCTGGGTGTGTATGTGGGTGAGAATGGAAGCTTGAATATGTGGGTGAATGGGAGCTTGAATGTGTGTATGTGTGGTTGAGAATGAGAGCCTGGGTTTGTGTGGGTGGGTGAGAATGGGTGCTTGAATGTGTGTATGTGTGGTTGAGAATGAGAGCCTGGGTTTGTGTGGGTGGGTGAGAATGGGAGCTTGAATGTGTGTATATATGGGTGAGAATGAGAGCCTGGGTTTGTGTGGGTGGGTGAGAATGGGTGCTTGAATGTGTGTATGTGTGGGTGAGAATAGGACCTTAAATGTGTATATGTATGGATGAGAATGGGAGCTTGAATATGTGTGGGTGAGACTGGGAGCATGGGTTTGTGGGTGAGAATGGGAGTCTGGGTTTATGTGTGTGGGTGAGAATGGGTGCCTGGATGTGCGTCTGTATGTGCATAAGAATATAAGCCTGGGGAGGGGTGAGAAAGTGAGAACTTGTACGTGTGTCTGCAGAGAATGTGAGCTTGTGGGGGGGGGGGGGGAGAGCATATGAGAGTGAGAGCTTGAGTGTGTGAGAGGGAGTCTGTGAGAGAAAGTGTGTGTGTGCGTGTGTGTGTGTGTGTGTGTGTGTGTGTGTGGAAGGGAAGAAGACAGTAATAGAAGAAAGACACTGAAAAGGAATTAGGAAATGAGCTATAAGGGAAAAAGAGACCAGGACCAACTGATTAGAAAAATACAAAGATCAGACAACAAAGGTAAAAATGTATATCTATATTTTGAGATGTTAGCAATTTAAATATAAGCAACACAACCGCTCTCTCAAAATTTATGGACAGGTAGGAGCCGTGTATAAAATCGTAATAATAAGAAGGCTAAAGTACCACAAATCACCGTGAATTATGTTTGTATCATTAAGTAGACCTCATACTTAGGCGTAGATGTGAATGCTATGCTGCATAATTTGGCATTATTTATCAGTAAAAAAACAACTAGTAGACCTGCATGCCTACAGCCCCACCCATGTTAACCTTGTGCCCACCCAAAAAATCAATTCTGGCTACGCCACTGACTGAGGGGCTTAGTTTCAGAGTTTCCTCTGCAGCCTGAGGTTGCCTGGGCAGTAGTCTGGGGAAGGTGAATTGAATGGGTAGACAAGATAGGCCATATGGTCTTTTTTTTTTTTGCCATCAATTTTCTATGATAAAGCTGAGGGGGAGGGGGGATGGAACATGGTAGGGAAAGAGGCTTTTTGTCTGATGTCACCACTGCAAATATTTACAGCGTATAAAAACCCCTGTCTAGGGATGAAATCTCAAAAAAGAAGCAACAGAGCAAGAAATGAGAAATGTTACTAGTAGTTCTGCTTTAAAATAGATGTCCTTTTCGGAGTGAATCCCCAAACCAACTTTGAATTAAACAGGCACTGTTATACCATTTTATAATACGACAGTGGCTTGTATGAAAACCTTGAGTACTTTGTGTGGAAAGGCTGGTTTAATGCTTGAAACCTGTCTGGCAGGCTTGAATATCAAAAGCAGCTCTCCCTTGTTGTACAAAAACATGTGCCCCCTGTCATGGATGTGAGCCCTTGGGCTGTGGCGTGGTTTGCACAGCCTAGCAGGCGAACCTACTAGGCCCACGCCGACAGCAGGTGGACTCACTCTTACTAGGACTGGATCTAGGGTTTCGCTTGTATGAGCCCCGTTCCCCCACAGGTTGAGCCCTTGAGTTCTGGGGCTGGCAGGCTTAGGCGGGTGTCCTGCAAGGAGCGGTCAGAAGAAGTCAAGTCTGGGGCACAGGTCAGGGCAGGCAGTGAGGAAACGGTGTCTGGGTCCAGGCCAAGGTCTGGGGCAAGCTGGAGTCAGGGCTGGCGACAAGACAAAGGCAAGGTACTGGGGACCAAGACGCCAACAGGGTAAGGTAGGGCAAAGCAAGGCAGGGAACGGCACAGAGACAGCAAGCAACATGCAATTCAAGGCAGGAGCAGCTCTTGTTGAGGCAAGAATTTGGAGCGCGGCTGGGGTTTAAATATCATCACCGAGCATCGGCGGTTCCGTTTCCTGCCACGTGACCTTCAAGAGCCGGTGCGCCAAGCGCGCGCGCGCGCCTAGGGAGAGCCGGGATCAAAGCTGCATGGATGCATCTCGGCCACATTGGTGACATTTGGGGGTAAGTGTGGCCAGTCGCAGAACATCCCACGGCTGGCAAAAACATTCCACCCCTATTATTCTTGTCACAGAAAAATCAAAAGAAAATGGCACAGACAAAATGTTTACAGTCGCTGCCTGATTTGTATTTAGGCTGTTTTCACAATTCCAAAGTAAGGTTATCTACTATCAGTATATTATCCTCAACATCAGGCCCAAAACTGGGAAAAACCCCTTTAGTATTAGACCTAGGGACAGTAACGTTCAAACCGGCTCACAGGCGCACATTTACACGTGTGCATTGGCTCGTGCCCAGTGACGTGGCTATTTAATAGCTTGTGTGCATATATAGTGGCCTGGCCAAACACACATGTGCACTAAACTTTAAACAGGTGCACGCAAATCCCACTTCTACCTCATTAATACAGGGATTTAAAAAGGGGCATGTGCTCACACCATTCCCAGTTTACCATGTCGTCCACCAGTTCATTCAGTTAACAGATAGGTCTTCCAACACCCCTGGTTTGATAGTCTACGCTCCCCCCAGTTACCCCCCTACCCTTTAAACCCCTCATAAACAGCGCGACCTGTTTATTTTTTAACATGCACGTCATCAGTAGCAGCAGTAAAGTCACACGGCAGGGGACCGCAGCGCGTGCCAGGGCGCATAAGTATTTACCCACACCTTTTGGCCAGGCCCCAAAATGTCTATGCCCTACCCAGGCCACCCCCACCCCACCCCTGTTGGAAACTTTGGCGATGTGCACGTCGCAGCATTTATGCGTGTATATGGGCTGCTTTTTAAAATATGAACATAAGAACATAAGAAAATGCCATACTGGGTCAGACCAAGGGTCCATCAAGCCCAGCATCCTGTTTCCAACAGTGGCCAATCCAGGCCATAAGAACCTGGCAAGTGCCCAAAAACTAAGTCTATTCCATATAACCATTGCTAATGGCAGTGGCTATTCTCTAAGGGGTAGATTTTAAAAAGCATTTACTCGAGCAAAACTGGTTTTTGCTCGAGTAAATACACTTTACTCAAGTAAGTGGGCTTTTCAAAATTGCTACAATATATGCCATTGAATTGTCCATAGGATTTACTCAAGTAAGTGCACTTTACTCGAGTAAATAGCTTTTGAAAATTGCTACGATAGTATGTCACATTTACATGCGTAACTCCTTTGAAAATGACCCCCTAAGGGGATAATTTTCAAAGGAGTTACGCGCATAAATGTAACTACTATTGTAGCAATTTTCAAAAGCCATTTACTCACGTAAAGTGCACTTATGCGAATAAATCCTATGGACGATTCAATGGCATATATTGTAGCAATTTTCAAAAGCCCACTTACTCGAGTAAAGTGCATTTACATGCGTAAAACCCAGATTTACGCATGTAAATGCTTTTTAAAATCCGCCCCTAAGTGAACTTAATAGCAGGTAATGGACTTCTCCTCCAAGAACTTATCCAATCCTTTTTTAAACACAGCTATACTAACTGCACTAACCACATCCTCTGGCAACAAATTCCAGAGTTTAATTGTGCGTTGAGTAAAAAAGAACTTTCTCCGATTAGTTTTAAATGTGCCCCATGCTAACTTCATGGAGTGCCCCCTAGTCTTTCTACTATCCGAAAGAGTAAATAACTGATTGCACGTAAGCCCAACTTCTTCACGCATCCCCTAATTGATGCAAGTGTAGGGCCTTTAAAATTCACAGTGTGCATATATATGTGTGTGCATGTGTCTGAGCCCAAGACTTTGCATATGAGCGTATCTGTAAGCACAGGTAGGCACCTGTGTGATTGTGATTTTATGTGTGTGTGTGTTGGTGTTTCATTATGTTTTACAATAAATATGCATTGTGGTGTTTGATATTGTGAGAGCTATGGGCACGTCTCTAATTAGAGGGTTTTGTACTTCTAGAGGTTATTGGAATGGATTTTGTTGCTGTTGATAAGGCTGTTAAATCCCCTAGCATTCTGTTGACACCTTTGGTAACAGGTTCAACTTTCTTTAAGCTTCCCCAGAGACACAGGCTATCTAGGGCAGTACTTTGTGGAGGAACACAACCACCTTTTCACTAAAACATATGCAGTCCCTAGAAAATAACAATAATAGAGTAAAACTCAATTCCCAGAAAGTCTTTCTTTCTCTTATACCTTGCTGCAGATGTTCCTACCCATTTATTCTTCCAGTTACCCTTCAGACCTCTGAGTATTTCTGAGCATTATAAATTGTACACAGGAAACAGGCTTTAGGCCTACGAGAAAAGACAGTATTTTGTTTGTTAAAAAGCAATCTGAGTTGTGAAGCCAAGCAAAGCTCAGCTGGAGGGGCAAAAACAACGTAGTACTTTGTGTTTTCACTTTTCCTAACAGATGAACCGGATAGAGCAAATAAAACCAATTTTTGTTCTTCCTTTTCCTGTTTAGAATTGCCTCTGAGGGAGTTGATTATAGTGTGAGCCAGATTTAGTGGTCATTGATCCTTCACATGAAGACATCTTCTTGGTCAGTTGTAGTGCACACGAGGACTGCTGCGTAGACAAATCAGTCATTTAAGAAATCCCAGCCAGTGACAGACACTGGTAGTCAGTTTCACTCACTGCTCATAATCAATTATCTTTGCCTTCAATCCACTGCAGTGGTTGTTGGACTCTATTTTCCTTCCTGGCATGACTGGCAATCTACCTCTCAATTTATCTCTCTGTGTCTATCTTCCGTCAAAACATGGCTGTCCCATAATAAACCCTGTTTAAACCTTTCAAAAACTGAAATAATGATCCTTGGAAACCCTCCTTTTGATGATATTCCTAAAACCATCTCCATCAACCATTCACATATCTAAACACGTCCGAAATCCTGGTGCTTCCCTTGACACCAAACTAGATATGCAAACTCGTATTGAATCTGTAGTTAAATCCTCTTTCTACAAATTGCGTCTTCTTAAACATATCAAGCCTCTACTTAAATGCAGCTGTACACTTAATACCAAAAAATTACATGAGAATATCTCAGGGTTCTGTTTGTTACATTGGTTACCTATACGTTGGAGAATTCAATATAAAACTGAATTCCACTTTACTTAATCTTATACACAATAGTTAAAGCCCATGGCTATCAGCTACTTTACATTTCAATGTTCCCTCACATAATCTCAGATCCAAAAATCAATTTCTTTTACAAATTCCCTCTCCCAGGGCTGCCAGACTTTACTCCTGGGGGAATTCTGAGCCAAAAAATTAAAAATTCTGCAACAAAAAATTGAAAATTCTGCGCACACATTTTCTAAATTCTGCAAAATTCTGCACATTTATTTTTCAAAATAACACAATATGTTTTGCAAATTATTCTGCATTTCAGTGCAATGAGTGTCCCTGGCAACTTGGCTCATCTGCCAGCAGTGTCAATTGCTGCTGCTGGCAGATGAGCCAAGCTGGCAGGGACTGCTGCAGTTGTTGCTGACCTCTCCATCTGAGTATCCCTGCTCACTGTCTCTCTTACATGATATCAGACATATGCTTTCTCGCACATGCCATCTGTCACACACATGTTCTGTCTCCCCACATACAACACTCTCTCTCTCACACACACATACATACACACACACACAGACTCCCAGGTAGACACCTACCCACTGGCTAACAACAAACACAAGGGTTCAAACATACACTCCTAGGGCCAGGGCCTCTTTTTTAGCCCCTCTCTTTCCCCCCTCCAACCTTCTTTCTCTCTTTCCCCCTTCCCCTCTCTTCTCTCTCTCCCTCTTCTCCTCCTTGCTTGCTTACCTCGAGCCGCCGGTGCCGTGCTACGATGCCCCCACTCTCCGTGTGCCACCTGACTTCCCTTCTCTCTCTCTCCTTCTCCTCCTCTTTTTCCCCTCTTCTCCTTTCCCCCTTCTTTCTCTCTTCCCCCTCCCCTCTGTTCCCCTCCCTTCTCTCTCTCCTTCTCCTCTTCTCCTTTTCTCTTTTTCCCCCTTCTTTCTCTCTTCCCCTTCCTCTTCCCCCTTCTTTCTCTTTCCCCGTCTCTCTTCCCCTTCCCCCTTCTTTCTCTTTCCCCCTTCTCTCTTTCCCCCTTCCCCCTTCTTTCTCTTTCCCCTTCTCTCTTTCCCCCCTCCCCTCTCTTTCCCCTCCCTTCTCTCTCTCCCTCTTCTCCTCTTTGCTGCTTGCTCCTCGAGCCGCCGGTGCCATGCTGCGATGCGATGCCCCCACTCTCCGTGCGCCAGCTGACGTCGCTGACCCGGATTGGCCGCTGTCCGTGCACGGCATGCTTTCGGGGGGGGGGTTATCCTTTTCCGGCGCGGGAGGAAATCGCGAGGGAGGAAATCTGCGTGGCGGCGATGAAATCTGCGGGAACTGTGACGAATGAAGAAATCTGCGAGGTGAGGGAGGAAATCTGCACGAAGGAGGAATTCTGCGCAAATTCTGCATTCCGCAGTAGCGCAGAATTCCCCCAGGAGTAAGACTTGCAGTGACCCTGCAGATCCAATTATATGGAATTCCATCCCTCTATCTTTAAGATCATTAACTAATAACAAGGAATTCAAGAAAGCTCTAAAACACCTTCTATTTAAGCAAGTATTTAAAGACCTATGTGAACCAGAACCTTTCAAACCCTTCCCTTTACTTTCATTCTGCCCTCTTTTTCTCTTCTCAGTCAGGTTTTAACTCCCAGGCCTGTTCCTGTTATGTTTTATTAAATACGTTTATACATTTTTTTTTTTACTTTTATTGTTTTGATTATGATTGCATTATTTGTAACCCGCTCCGAACATCAGAGGGCATGGGTAATAAATCCTTTTAAATAAAGTAAATAAATAAATAAATACATACATAAATAAATAAAACAAAAAAACTTTGCTGTGGGAAGGAAAGAAAAATCCTTCTGAGAGGATTACAAAACCGGTTTAATTTTCTTCTCTTCTCTTCCCTCCCCTTGGGTCTGTAATCCTTGTTCCCTAGGTGGATTTGTAGTCGTGTTGTGCAAATCGATCAAAGTATGCCTCAAGCAATGAGGATCTTCAGCTTTGCGTGCAAAAGTTGACTTTCAAAGGGTTCCAAATAACCAGAAAGAAACACTATTAGTTGTAGCTTTCCTTTGCCACTGTTTCCATTCACTTAAGTTGATTGTTCTAGTTTAGCTGTTGAAATGTCTGTCTTTAGGAATTCTGGGATTCATAGGCCTGCATATCTTATTGACAAAATCACATTGTAACTCCCAGACCCATGACTTGTTTCTCTGTTCACCCTAGAGGGGGAAAGGTAATGGAGAAAAAATTGTGTGAGATGGTTTTTGCCAAGGGTCTAAACCGCTTCCTCTGTATGATCCTAAGACATGAGTAAAAAAGTGTGCTAAACTTTCAGCACACATTTTTTTAAATCATGTGCTGCAAAAACAGTTAACTTCGAATACAGTAAGCCAATGGAATGCTTGCTAGCGCATTGGGGGATGAAAAAAATGCACTAACTCGAAAATGAGTGCCAAAAGACATGCTTAACTTGCATAAACATGATTTAAACACATTGCATAATTTGGGGCAGATTTTAAAAGCCCTATGCGCGTAAATCCAGCTGGATTTACGTGCATAGGGGGTTACGCGCGCCGAGCCTATTTTGCATAGTCCCAGTGACGTGCGCAAGCTCCGGGACGCACGTATGTCCTGGGGCTTTGTGAAAGGTGCGAGGCTGGGGCAGGACCGAGGCCTCCGGCACAGCAGCCGTGCCGGGGGATCGCGCGCCGGCACCCAGAGGCAGGCGCATGTTATAAAATCAGGCGTAGATTTGTGCGCGCCGGGTTGCGTGCACAAATCTATGCCCGTGCGTAGACATTAAAATCCGGCCCTTTGTGCACAAATTGTATTTTATATGCATAAATTTGAATACAGGACATTCCCCCCGCCCTCACACCATGAACCGCAGGTTCAGCCCCCGCAGATTAAGACTAGCTCCAGAAACTTTATTCCACCTCTGACCCAGAGTTAAATTTCCAGGTGTTAAGAAAACATGAGTTAAGTCTGTGCCCCTAGTAATAGCTAATCATTATGTGGGATTTGCATGAAGAAGCATTAATTTGTGTGCACATTTTTTTTCACATTTGTGTGTACATTTTCCATGTTAAATTGGGAGTAAACCTTAATGCATAGATATGTGCACTCAACCACACGTTATCATGTGCACACAGCTGTGCACCTTCTTACATCAATTTGTTTCTCTTCTTTTCAATTTATCTGTCAGTTTTAGCTTACTCCTTTATACTTCCAGCTCATTTTGAGCTAGGTCTTGGATTTAGTGCCCTGAGTCTTCATGCGCAAATATGCAGGAATTTTTGTCCTATTTTATACTCCCTTCCAACTTACTTTAGTCCAATCATATCTATGAACTTTTGAGTTGTAGTCACCCTGACATTTGGTATAGATAGGGGGAGGGGAGAAGGTGCTCAACATCTTTCTCCCTTCCAGTCCCCCCTTCCCTCACTCTCCTATACACATTCTCTCTGTGTCTTCCCCCCCCCCCCAAGGATAACTATCTCACTCCCCCCCCCTCCCTTCCCTGACTCCAGTACTCTCCTCCTCCCTAGACATGGGCATGTAGTCTCATTTATCAAAGAGCAGCCCTCTGCTCCCTGCTCCAGCCTCTCATTTCCCGGGAAGCTGCAGTCGTGAGCCCTAAATCCAGCTGCTAGGTCATTCATTTCCAAATGAACTATAACATTCACTTCAGAATCCCTTATTTTTTTCTTCTATAACTAAGTATCTGGTTTGTATTCTTGCTAGCTGAATATCCAGGAGAGAAACAAAAAGGTCATATGCCTATTGGGATCCTTTACGAGCAGGAATACAAACCAGATTCTTAATATTATAGGAGAAGGAAGGAGGGATTCTGAAGCTGATGTCAGGCCTAGAAATGAAGTCAGTGTAGAGCAGGGGGAATTCAAGAATTTAGGGGAGGGATGTAGACGCCTGGCAAAAAAACCATAGCATTTTTGGAGGTATTAACTGTTCATGGTAAGGGATAGGAAAGGCTATCACACCAACTTCAATACATGCTCAAAACCTACTGCAAAGAAGAGGCTTTTAGATATGCCGGGAATTGTGGCATGCATGTCACAATATAAAGCTATACTGTAATAACAGGCTACATCTTTCTGTGAAAGGGAAAAGTATTCTAAGTGAGAGATTCAGATCATACTTATTTATTTATTTTTTATTTGTTTGTTGCTTCAAAGTCAAACTCTCAAAGTGGGCACAACAATATACATTATCATCACATCATAATAAAGAAAACAACAACAAATGCTACAGTATACAATGAACAAAAACCTATAGGGGGCCAGTTTTAAAAGAGTTTTGGTTCCTAACGTTTGGAGTTAGGATCCTGAATTAGTACTTTTGAAGATTTACTAGGGCTGAGTGCCTACATTTAGGATCCTAGTTTCACTACACTCCTAAATTTAAGACCCTAAACATTGGGTGTCGACAGGGGTAGAGTTAGGGTAGGGAAAGTTAGGAGCTTAGCACTGATTTTCAGAACCAGGCACCTAATTCACGACCCTAAATCTAGATAAAAGCAACCCTAAATATAGATCCTAACTCGTCCCTAAATTTATGTGAATTTTCAGCTGAAAACTTACCCCATCATTCATCAAAAAGTGTTGATAATGCCCGCGATAAGGAAAAGGGGCATGTTTATGTAAATTTTTCAGTTACCACATAGTGCAGTAACTTACTGCTTCGTATTGATCTTACCGCACCATGCAATAATCCTTATTTTTCACATGAAGGGCGGGGAGAGTACTGGAGCATGATCTCTCTGAGAGAGAACCTATCTACAAGGCCCTCTCTCACCCTAGCTTGATGTACTCTATAACAGGGTAGCATCAAGCTAGGGTGAGATAACATAGTACAAAATTTCATCTTCGTGAGACTTTCCTCACTCCAAATAACATCAAATCTTCACCGAGGTGTACTGTGCTGTTCGTATGTCTCACTCTACAGGTGAAACTGGCCCCTAAACCCTAAACCACTACCGACACCTCACCTCAACCTAATAGGTGGCCCTCCTATAGAGATATAAATATTTCCCTAGTATGCAAGCTTTGTAGATAGGTACTCTCTCTCTTTCTCTCAGCCCCCCCCCCACTACAATGTTTTTCACATGTATTAATACTATAGCACATTTTGATGATAAAGGGCCTACATTTAGATGCTCAGTTTTATTTGACTATCTGCCCCATGGAGACTGCTTAATCCCATGGACAATCACTTCACATATATATCATGTGCCCAATTGATTATATTTTGAAGTCAGAGATTATGTTTCATTTGTCTTGGAGGTTAAAATTTGAACCCCTTTTCATTTGTGATCATGCTCCAATGCAAGGTAAACACTGGTATGTCCTTAGACAGAGCGACACTCTGGAGAATGGCTCTTTAGCTATACAACAACATTGACTTTGCAGTTTACTTACAACATAAATGCTGGCAATATGCTGATTTTAATTCTCCAGAAATGGATCAAATGTTCTTTTCGGGGAAGCTGTAAAACTAGTGTTGCTAGGAGACATTATTAGCTATGTTATAGGGAAAAAGAAGGCATGGATGAAGGATATCATATCCTCGGATGCTAAATTAGAATCATTTAAGCAAACTCTGAGGGTCATTTATCATTTTGTGTTAGGGCCCGAACACGTGAAAAAATGGGTCTAACTTGCATATATCACACAATATCACCACGATAGTGCACTATTGTGGCATTATCAAATACTATACATGATATTTTGTATGTCTCCGCCCAGATACCCTCCCCTATTACAATGACTTTCTTTGCATGCACTTTGCATGCATGAATAATGCAAATGCATGCAAAGAAGGTCATTACTAAGCAATTCTAATGGTAACATTTTATCACAGTCGACCGAGGAGGTGGTCAACTGCTATAAAATAAATGTTCCAATTTTAACTCAAGCGTGAAATCTGGATATCCTAATGGACTCGACCTTATTGTTATGTCCTCAATTGGGGGCAGATTTTAAAAGGTACGCTCACGGCGAACATTTGTGCGCACTATCCGGCGCGCACAAATGTACGCCCGATTTTATCAGGGGTCGGCACGTGCAAGGGGGTGCACACTAGTGCACCTTGCGTATACCGAGCCCTCGGGGAGACCAGCTAGCTTTCCCCATTCCCTCTGAGGCCGTTCTAAAATTGGAGCGGCCTCAGAGGGAACTTTCCTTTCCCCCTCCCTTCCCCTACAAGTCCTGCCCCCCAGTCCAAAGTTATGCCTGCCAGAGGCAGGTGTAACTTGCGTGCGCCGGCCAAGTGCCTGCGCGCGATCCCCCTGTGCCAGAGTCCCCGGACACACCTCCTAGACTCCCCCACGGACTGCCCCGCCATGCCCTCGGACCGACTGCCCCGCCCCCTGCCCACCCAATCAGAAAAGCCCCAGGAGATACGCACATCCCGGGGCTTTACACGCGCCGTCTGGCCTTTGGAAAGTAGGCCCAGCGCGCGTAACCCCACTACGCACGTAAATCCTTGAAAATCTTCCCCATAGGTAGTTTTATATAATCTGCTTATTATAAAATGCACTTAATACTGAGGATATGCCATTCTTTAGATGATAATTTAAAAACAGTAATCCATTCACTTATCATGACATGTTTAGATTACTGTAATATATTATTTCTTGGCTTTCCTCAGACTTTGTTGAAAGCAGTATGTGCCAAATTCTGTAGCACGTGTAATTACAGGAATTCCTATGGTCAGCATATTACTCCAAATTTGAAACAATTACATTGGCTTCCAATCATTTGGTGCATCAAGTTTAGAGTTTTAGTTTTATTTTTTATGGGTATTAACGGACTAGTGTCTCCAAGTTTTAAGGTAGATTTAAAATTGCATTGACCTTGTAGAACTTGGCGTTCAACATCCAAGTTGCTGTTAGAAGTTCCCTCATTCAGGTTAATTAGACTGGACGAATCTTGTGAACGATTATTTTTTATTCAAAGTCCTCTACAATGGAATTCTTTGCCAGTTGAAATCAAAAAGGAAATGTCATTGGTAGATTTTAGAAAACTGATTAAAAGCTTTCTGTTTAACCAGATATACATTGACATCTAGATGGTAATGAGAAGCGCAGTATAAATGGCTTGATCATAATGTGGTGAATTATATGAGCAGGCATCAGGTTTATATATCTTGTTATGCAAATTTGTTTTATTGTATTGATTTAAATTTTTAGTTATATAATGTATTATGATTTTGTTTAATTCTTATGTATATTGTGTATGTTTTATTGAAAACTACTTAGAAGTATAAGAGGCACATTTTAAAAATAAATAAATAAATACGCCTCCCCGGCATGCATTAGATGTGTGGCAGGAGGCCCTGGACCCTAACGCTAGTCCCAAAGCTCCCACCACATATTTAAAGCGGCAGGGAAAAAATATGAATAATAAAAAAAGGAAAGCTCATGGCCAAATGGGGAGGTTGAGCAGGAGTCATTGCTGACCCCTGTTTCAATCCAGGGCCACTGGTTGAGGTGGCCCCCAGTCCCCAAAAATAAAAATAAAGTTACAAGTAAGAAACAAGGGGGCCCCCTGCCCCCCAATGTGCAAGCTCCCTCCTCTAGCCTCCCCGATTGAACAAGACCCCTTCCCCTCCCCCCAGCCCCCCAATGAGCAAGAACCCTTTCCCCGGTCCCCCTGAATGAGCAAGCCCCCACTCCCTCTGGCCTCCACTATGAGCAAGGCCCCCATCCCCTGCCCTTTCAGCCCCCTCCAGAGACCCCCTTACCTTGTAATAGATCCCACATCTGGGATGGGTGCGTCCTCGTACCCGTCCCAGTCGACGCCATTGTCCAGAATAGTAACAGAATTTAAAAAGTATGGGGTAGTGTTGAAGAAGTAAGAGAAAAGCTTGAGATCTGCTGAGGTTTATGGTATTGAACAGACGTGAAGTTGGGCGCACTAGGTGAGCCTATGGCCTTTATTTCATATTCTGTGATGGAACAGGATAGGAAGATTGCAAACAGCCCACTCTTCACTACCTCAAGATCATAGGCAAGAGTAGAGGTGTTAAGGATAAAACAAAGGATGTAGAAAAGCAGCATGATTTAGCAATTTTGCAGGCCTTGAAATAATCAGATTGGTCCCAGCAGGTTACAACTCTCTAGAAACCAAATGGGTCGATGATAACATATTGGTGGCAGTGAAATGTTGCCCTACAAGTCCTAGGAGGCCGGATATTCAAATAACAGCCTCAATAGTTTTGGTAGGTGTTTAGATTATTACAAAGCTTGTTAGAATAAAATAGTTATTTACAGGTGTCGGGGGGAGATGGGGACTGGTGTTTGATTAAGTATGGGACCATGCATGGTCCTCTAGATAGAATAGTAGAGAACCAATGAAGAAGCAACCAAAAACTGACTTGGTTAAGGAATGCTATCTTCCTACCAGTGGTCAGTCTCCTATGACTCGCAACTGGGATGTATCCTTGAAGTGTGGATAGAAATAACTAGATCAACTGGATAGGCCAATTAGGGTTGCCAACTGGTTCCAGATTTTTAAGACAGGTTGATCCAGTCCTGGTTTTACTCCCCTGCATGCAGGTACTTATAGTCTTGCTTTTGTTAGGGAATGCAATAAGGAAAGCAGAATAAGTCCCAGCAGGCAATTAGGTAAAACCAGGACTGGATCAACCTGTCCTGAAAATCTGGAGCCAGTTGGCAACCTAATGGCCAATTAATCTTTTCCTACTGTCATTCAGTATATATTACCTGTTGAGTTCTGAGAGCCCTAATGAAGCTGCTCTTTGAGTCTCTGGCTTTTAGTAACTAACCCCTTCTTGGTTTAGGGCCACCTAATCGAAGGGGTTACAGCAGAGTCCCAGGACTGTTTTCACTGTCCCAGACCTATAAAACACTCTTTCACTCAAACTTCAACCCTGGGGCGTGTGGTTCTCCAGCAGGGAAGATGTCTAAGCCTGATTGTTTTATTGTTTATAATGTATTTATTGTTGTGAACTGTTGCGATGGAACCCAAGTGACGGTATATAAGACCGAATAAATAAATAAATAGGTGCTGTGGTGGGGTAACTAGGCTGCATCGTCACTCTAACACTTAGCTCAATACTCATGGAGAGGGGTCTGATGATCCAAAGGCACACTTGAATAAAAAGGCTCAGAGTCCAAAAGTGGTGTTCAAACAATAAAAAAAGGTTTACTTAAGCTTGAAAATAGGACCCATGCAATGATTCCAACATAAGGAAAATGCAAATCAAGAAAAAAACAGGTTTCTCTGTCCATAGGTCCTCTTTTGATGATCCTCCTGCTATTAGCTGTCTCTTAGTCCAAAAGGCCTTCTCCAGAGGGTAGGTAAATTATCCTCCAACTCCAACATGTACCAGGGATGCTGGAAAAACTTTTCCCAGCTTCAAAAATAGATTGCATATTCAAACTACTTCTCAAAATGTTCAAAACTCCAGAAAAATTAAAATCTTTCAAAATCTATCTTCCACCTTGTTAACTGGGCGCAAGATGCAAAAATAGGGATCCAGTCTTTTCTTCCAGGGGGAGGGTTCTCCCCCTCAGTCAGGATCTAATCCAAATATCCAAAATTCTCTTTTAAAATCCCTCAAAAATTCTTAACCTCCAAAACTCCTCTTCACCTGATTAGGCCTTGAAGACTTACCCAAGTCCTCAAGGCCTATACTAACTCTCTGGGTTTCTCCTTCCCTCATCAGTATTTCCTAACCCTCTGTTCTCTGCAGTCTTTTCTTCCTTTTGACCACTGCATGTGCTCAGTGGCAATTGTGACCTAATGACTCCACAGGCCATGGAGTAGCCAAGTGGTAATCTGCATGATGCAGTGGTTATGATAAGCCTAACTGCAATGGTTTGACCACAACAGGCTTCCAAGAAAGCATTAGGGTAATCCAATGGTTTGGGGGTTTAGGTTGCCGCTTTTACTGCTTTGCTGGTTTTTATGTGTGGAAGGAGAAGGAATAGCTGTTGACTATTTGTTTCATATGTTTATGATTATGCTTAGTTTTATTATGTCAGCTTTGATGTTCATTATGTCCTTGCTTTTCTATGATAATGTATGTCTTATAGTAGTTTTATTTTTTTACTCTTTTGTTTTACCTTGCCTTTCTGCTATGGGCCTCAGGAAAAACAGTATAAAAATACAATAAATAAATAAATAAAGTAAATAAACCTGCACACAGTGCAATTATGACCCAGACAGAACTAGCAGACCTGCATCAGGCTTCCAAGAAGACACTTGGGTGACTTGCATGAAATGACTGTAGTTAAAATCCAAACTTCAATGAGCGTGGAAGGCTGGATGTTTTCAACAATGGCTTTGCTAGTTTTAGTGGCTATTTAGATTATTAGAAAACTCGAAAATAAGACATTGAAGGGATCGTGGGTATTGGATTTAATGTTGGTCATGTCAGATCTGTTGCAAGATATTGGCAAACGGATTGACCACCCAGTGGGCCAAGCCAAGAGGATGCCATGATACCCTTTGGAGTCAGTCTGTGAGTTTGTGAGCACATGAACCTAAAAGGGAAAAAGGATGGAGTGGGGAAAGAAGGTGCCAAAAGCAGGACTTGCCCGGGGCACTGTTTTGTCTACTTGTGACTGCTCTGTGTTTTGTAAGATTCATAGAGGAAGATGTCAGGGCCTGAAATAGCCTACCAGTGAGGTGGGCACCCTCGGGAGGGCAGCGCACCCTCTTACATGTTTATGGCGCAGCACTGTTTTGATAAGCAGGTGTTGGCATATGTAGCATTTTGAAGATGAGTTCTGCATCTGATCAGGGCATTGCTGTAGCATGACCCTACATGCTACAGACTTGTGGGGATGTAATAGAAAAGGAGTTTCTCATATGCCAATTCCCTTTTAGTCAGTCTCCAAGCAGTCTGGATCGACCCACTCTGGAAAGTACAGTGTGAAAGGATTTGGAGCTGGTGTGTATGATGTGATTCTCTCACTTTCCTCGGTTTTAGTCCCCCTCTCAGTTTTCTTGTTTTCCAGTATTATTATGGAGGAGCTTCGACTGAGGGAGGAAGCAGAGTAAGGTGAATCCTGGGAAAGGAGGAATGATCGACAGCCGCCAGTGGGGCTGCCAAGCCAGCAAGCGGTGCTGTACCCTACATGGTCCGCATCACTTGGAGATTAATGGAAAGGGAATTAGCAGATAAGAGAAATTCCTCTCCTCTGGCAATTTGATGGTTTATTTACACAGATTATCATGTTTTATATTTGTTAATATGCAATACTTGTTAATGTACAAAAAATTGTTTTTATAGAAAATCATTCAGATTTAAACATTTACAAAAGTATTAAGTTTTCTGCCTTTTTTTGTGCCTGGATGATGATTTCTTCTTTGTTTCATTAGTTCTTTTCTTCCTCCATTCAACTTATTTCTCTCACTGCTTATTTTCTTTTACTTTTGATTCATCTTTTTCTCTTTTACTGTTCTTACCCTGTCCTCTCATAGCCTCTCTCCTACCTGCCTCAAAGATGTATTTTTTGAAATTCTTTCCAGTATCACCTCTTCATCTACCTTTTTCCATCATCTGATTAGGCTTCTTCCTTTCCTCCATCCCTCCTTTATACCTCTCTTTTTCTCTCTCCAGGTGCTCCTCCCTCCTCCTTACTACTGTATTTTCCTCATCTCCGTTCCCTCCCTTCCTCCCTCCAAGTGTCTCCTCTTCTTCCCCTCCCTTGCTTCTCCTGCCATGTCCCTCCTTGCCTCTCTTGCCTGGACTCATCTAATCCTACTGCTGCTGTTCTCTCTTCTTCCCCTCTAATCCTGCCCAACCGCTCTCCCCTACGCAATTCTGTTTTCTGGCTTGTAGTTCCACTTCTGGGCACTTGAAAGGACCATTAGGCCTTGCAAATGATACAGCTCTGAATAATCAGAATATATGGTCAGCAGCAGTGGTGATTTAAAAATAAATAAATAAATAAATAAATAAATAAAGGTACCGGATTGGCCCCAGTGGCAGTTTATAACTTTTATTCCAGCAGCAAGGGGGAAAAGGAAGCAACACCTACTGTACCCGAATATAATCCACTTTGAAGTGCCAAAAGGCGGAATATAAACACCAATAAAAACATAAAATAAAATAAAGTTCAGAGAGGTTCTAGGTCAGTAACCTGGTAGAAAAATCACCACTGGTGAGCAGGAGTTAGGGATGGGGGACTGCTGTTTGCTTCAGCAGCTAGGATCTAAGGGAGCATCAGTAGGCTACATGGCAAAGGTTTAAGGATGGAGCAGATGGGAGTGTCAGCTAGCAAGGGAGGTGGGGGAAGAGAGCAGTAGTTGAGGAAAGGAAGACAGAGAGACTGAGGTATATTCAAATGTATTTTTACAGCCTGCACAGAGCCCAAGGCAGCATACAATCAGAAATAAATAAAAAGATCAGTTCAAATTTTAAAATAATTTTGGAACCTAAAAGATGATATTCAATAAATGCAGTAAAACAAAATAACATGCAGCACTGCAACAACAAATACAGTCACACAAAAAAATGCACTGCGTCACAGCATTGCTACAAGGTAACATAAAATGCCAACAGTGCAGTTCTTAAGAAAATCCACATTCACTATCAAGCAATAAAAAGCTGTGGAGCAACATACAAATTATACCTCATCAATTAAACAAAAGCCGAGTTAAAAAGTCATGATTTCACCATGTTGTGGAAGAGAAAATAATTATCAACGAGACAACTTACTCAGGGTACTGTTCTATAATGCTGGAGCAAAATAGGAAAAGGCACTTATCTGTATCTGAGTCTAATCGCAGATAGCGAAGGAAGCATTAAAAGAGCTACAGCAGGAGAATATATAATGCCCCGGCAAGCATATAAGGAGACAGCTATTTTTTCAGGTTGGAAGGGCCAAAGGCTCACAACCCCTTGAATACCAGAACCAGCACCTTACTCAGTTGGCAACCAGTGAAAGTTTTGCAGTATGATCACAATAAGTTGCTTCTGTCAAACACACAACCACATTTTGGATAAGCTGGAGTTTCCTAAAGGACTTTTGAGGCAGGCCAGTATGTAAAGCATTGCTGTAATCTACTCTGAGATACTAATGTTTGAGTAGCTGCCAAATCCTGACTCTCCAAAAACGGAGCAAGCTTCCATATCCTTCACAACAGCAAGAAGCCACCCCTTGCTGCACCCAAGATTTGAGGTTCCATATTCCTTGACAGTCGTATCATACAAAGGGCCCTCGTCATCATTCCCTCTTCTCATTCTCTCTCAAATATTGCAGTGTAAAGAGTTGCATGATCTATAAAGTTATTATTGTAAGCTAAGACATTTCAATGGAATTTTAAGAAGAATTGTGATGGATTTGGAATACCCAAGCAATATAACCTAAAATGTTACAGACATTATCCTAGAGATTCTGCCCTTGCTAGCCCTTCCAAGAGCTGCCAGCGCTCATGCTGGAACCTTTCTGAAAGACGTTGCAGGAGTTTTGTATAAACTACTGTACATTAAGTGTATGTATGTGTGTGTGTCATCATATAGGATATGATGACAGACAAAGACTCTAAGGCCCATCTAGTCTCTCCTAATTAAAAGTATTGGTGATTTTAGCAAAATGCAGAACCCATGGGACAAAAGTGCTGGAGATTCCGGTGAAGTGCAAGAGATTTGGAGAGAATGCATCAAGTGATATATTGGCATGTGAGTTGTAATCAAAGTGCAGGTAGTAGCTCTCACTTTGACTACTGCTGTATCACTTTCCATTGCACTTTTGGTACCGGTGTGTTTTGTTTCTGTGACTGTACAGATTTCCAAACTAATTACCCTGCATGTACACGTGGAATTTCCAATCAAGTGGAACAAACACCGAGTTCTGTTACTACGAAGGCCTGGGAAAACCATTAGTCTAGTGATAAAGAGTACAGGTTAGTGAATGGACGAGGTTACCATTCAAATGCAGCCCCTCCCTTTGAGGTGTATGGAATGGCAGTCTACCTTGAGATTATTTTTATTCAGCTCTCTCCAGAAGTTCTGGAGGCAGTCCCTTATGGTTTGCTAGCAGTTAGGAAGGAGAGAGGTTTTTTTCCATGTGTTGCTTTTTCAGACCCAATCAGAAGAACCAGGTTGCGCACTTAGAGGCATCAACCAGGACCTTTGTCACAACAAGAATATATTAAAGTATGAAGGCTCATTATAGATTTTTTAGTGGAGAAAATTTGACGGTCTTGGGCAGCAGCAACTTTGACTAATTTAGTTCCGCGGGTGGGTTTCACCCAACCCGCGGCTAAAGCTAAGCAAGCAATTCCCATGACAGTTTCGTATTCCATCTGTAACACTTTCTCAGATTCTCTGGCCTGCAAGCCCAATATTCTTCTCAACTGCATATGATCCATCTACATCTCCTCGTGTTGAATTGCTCTTCATTCACAGACTTAGAAGTTGTGGTCCCCCTGACGCAACCCCTGACGCGAAACACGGCCGTGTCGGGGTCCTTGTGTATACCATTGTTTTATAAATGTATATTCAAAATAAAACTGTGTGACACATCTGTGATTGTATGCACTTACAAAAAATGCATTGTACATAATATTGACCAGTAAATAGTTTGCCACACATTATTTCTTTGTTGTATATTCAACTTATGTGTGTGCTGTTTATACTGCCTGCTTTGCGTGCTTTCGCCTAATACCTTTTAAAGCACCATAAAAAATTGTATAGCACATGAGCTTTCAAGAACACATAGGTCTCTTCTTTGGACAGATCTGAATAATCTTGAAAACTCATGTTCTACAACATGTTAGTTATTGGTTCTTTAAATGGCATCACAGCCTCCAAAGATGGCAGTTAAGGTGAGCTGATTTTTCACGAAAAGAAATATCCCTTTAAATCAAAAAAGCCAGTGTTTTCCTCAGCTTTTTCCATTCTTTGGCTGAGCCCCAAGGGTTTGGCTGTCTGTGTCTCCAACATCTGGAAGCCATCAGTGTAAACAATAGAGTGCTAGGAACTGGAACCCCTACCTCAGTTCCCCTGAGACCTCACTCCAGAGAACATGAGAACACAAACCATTGGACACCATGTGGTCAATTACTCCAAACTAACAAACCTGTATGCCTTCCTATTTTTTGTTTTACTTGGCACCACATTATGCTTTCACAATGGAAGCCAGCTGTTTGGAAAACCAGCAGTTCTGTTAGTTAACCTCTTACTTGCTTTATTGATTTCTTTTCCTGGGTTTCTTGGACCATCTAGGCTCTTCTTAGTTAAGTTCTGGGTATAACTTGTGTTTGCTATACTGTTACTACTACTGTGTATATAGAGCAATATATACACATTTTGAAAGGAGGGAGGCTAAGGACAGATGGTAGACAATATTGTTTTACTTAAAAACTAATAAATCTGTGTAATTCAATGCAGAGGTCAAAGCATTGATATCTTTTGGCAGTTACCCTAGTATAGTAGACATAATTTTACTTTGGTGAGCAAGTATTAATACTTTGGCTTGCATACATTAGCTCTAACCATGTCAAAAATGCATGGCCTACAGTAGAGAGGAATCATGGTTTATTGGTTACCAGCAGATCAGAAGAATTAGACTTAGAAAACCATGATGTGTTCAGTTTGGATGACGAAAATTTTATTGCAGCAGCAGTTTAACATAGTAACATAGTAAGACGGCAGAAAAGGACCAAATGGTACATCCAGTCTGCCCAAATAGCTTCTTATGGTAGTATCCGCCATGCTGTGCAGGTTACCCCCATGTTTCTCTTAAGGGTAGCAACTGCCGCCCCATGCAGTTATCACCAAGCCTTATGATAGCCCATAAAAAATTTACTGCTATATTACCCAAAATAATATATGCAAGAATACATGAGGCACACATGTCAACAGTACAGTTATTCACCTCTCTTTGCATGTTTCTGTGGACCCAGTAGTGATTAAAGCAATGAAGAATATGAGCAGGAACTTAAGTACTAACCATTCCAAAATTTCTTGGCCCACAGTACTGTAAGAAGACACTTTAGCCAGAGACACCAACTGAAATTGCAGCAGAGTCCATGTTCTTTTCAAATCCAAATTTTAGCTCCTGGGGGGAAGTTCAGTTGCAGGCTGTTGTGATGCATTAGGCTGGCCAAACCTTATATATATAATTTATTCACCAAAATAAAGCCACACAAAAAAACCAAATAGGACAGCAGACCTTACTTCAGGTCTAACAATAATGCAGCTCACCTTAACATCAGGTTATTTGAGCATCTTTCAGTTATAAGCTATCGAGGCAACCCCAACTTCTTTCTGGTCCCTGGGGCCTCCTCAAGCAGAATCCCTTGCGGCATTCTGCCTTAAGGAGGACTGGGTTAGAAGCCTGAAGGAGGACCTTTAAGACAGAGTGAAGGAGTTGTCAGTACCCTCCCTCACAGCTATGAACAATGAATTCAGAGACTACATCAATAATTTTCTTTTTGCCATGAACTGTCATGTGCTGCAGATGAAGAGAGTGTCCATTGAGGCATGCTCTAAGCTGCCCCATAGCTTGCTCCTGGAGTGACTATACTTTTATCGACAGACGAAAGAAGACCAGGAGTGGAGTTGTTTTTTTTTACAGTAAGTAGTTTATTCTAGTGACATTGTAAGCCGTAGGGTAGATGGGTTGGTACCAACAGGCTTTAACATCCCAGAAACCTACTGGGTCAATACCAGCAGATTAATAATGGGCAGGCATTGTCTGTATTACTGAGTTGCTAAATTACAATGTTAATCTACAGTATGCCAGTGCTTTCAATAATCTGCCATACGGAACAGATATATTGCAGTTAAAGAAATTCAAATTACATGTGAAACTCATGGGCTAAAATCCACTATTAGAGACCCAGGAACCATACCTCAAACATAGTTTTAGATGTTAAAGTCCTTTCCTGTTGGTAATTTACTCGAACGGTCCAGAATTTACTGATGGGGAAAGATCACTTCCTAGACTGTTTGAAATGTTTAGTCCAATGTAAATAGCATTAATAATCATGTTGGAAGCTGATGTGGTTTCCATCTTAAGCTTTTATTGATTAAGAATGGAAAATGGATAAACGATGCTTTATAATGTCTTGGTATTTACAAATTCCGTTTTACACTTTATTTCATGTATAAATTTGTGGCCATAAGCATCCAGTAAAACTATTCTGATGTTAAAGCTAATTCAAATTGATAATTGTGCTCCTTCTCCATACCAATCATTGAGGTAGTTTCTAAGGTTCCTTCCAATAGCTGGTGGATAGGGATTAAACCCAATTTAGTTGGGATAGATTCAAGTCCCAATTTTCATACTTTTACTGCAGTTACTCCTCATTTTCCTCCTTCCTTTTAGTTCATACCTGGGTGGTACCTTTATGATCCTCTCTTCCCTTGTTGATCTCATTGAGATGATAGTGGATGCACCTGATTGGTGTCACAGGTAGTTTTCTCCATTCAGATACTTTTTACCTTGGGAATGAATGATAATTCATCAGTCCTCAAGGCTACTAATGATCCTATGGTTCTCTCACTGTGAGAGTAACCCTTCCTCAAAATCTTAGAAAAAGACTGTGTCTCTTGGCCCTAGGGTACTCAGGTAAAACAAACAGCTTTTTAAGAAAAGATAAATCCAAAACAAAAGGCAGGACATAAGAACATAAGAAATTGCCATGCTGGGTCAAACCAAGGGTCCATCAAGCCCAGCATCCTGTCTCCAACAGAGGCCAAACTAGGCCACAAGAACCTGGCACTTACACAAACACTAAGAAGATCCCATGCTACTGATTGTTATGGTTATTGATATTTGGGTGGATGCTTGGACACTGTGGCAGCTGACCACTCCCACGGGGGGCAGTCCCGTGAGGGACCACAGTGTCAGGCTAGACTCTGGACACACAAACACAGATGTGAATCTTTTATTAAACAGTTTTAGAAACCACCAGAGGTGGCAGTAGTGAGTAGTGGATGTTGAGCCCGGCTGGGCAGGTCTCCCACAGAATGCTGGAACAGCAAATCCTCTGCTAGGCTGTGCTGTAATGGAAAGAGACTGAGAGTTATGAGTACACAATGAGAAGCATTCAGAGTCCCAGGAAGAATTAGGAGAAGCTCCGAGACAGGGAGAGCAGGCCCTCGAGGAACGAGTACATGATCCTTTAGAGCAGAGAAACTCAGTTGTATTGTGCTCATGTAGCAGTAACAGAGATTCCACTAGACGAGAGGTCTGGCACCAGAACAAAGAGCAGGCCCTGGTTCCAGTGAAGCAGTACTGTGGAATAGATGGTAGTTGTACTCACAGATGGAAACTGTTAGTGAAGTCTTTCAAGTAGAAAGGTCTGAAGATGCAGGCAGTGACTCAGGGAACATGGGCCCTCGAGGAGCGAGTACCGGTTTCCTGATAGCACCTGAAAAAAGAAGAGGCCCCCGAGGAGTGGGTACCCCGTTAGCAACCCTGAAGGGTGTAAGAGTTCCAGATAGCGCTGGAGTGGCAGAGCAGCTTCGGTACGGAGAGCAAATCCCATCCGTAGAGTTTCCATTGCTAACTCTGAGCCAGCAAATACTGTAGGCTTAAATATCCGAGCAACATGACGTCATATCAGGGGTATGCCCCTGAGGTTCGCGCCAACATGGAAATAAAGGTACCTAAGGTACCTTGCAGGAGCATGGCGGGAGGCAGCACCAAAGCCGGTCTGGGGACACCAAAGAGGACGGCAAACAGACGCGGCGGCAGCCACTAGTCCAAGGTGAGCGGGAGGAGCCGCAAGTAGTGAGAGGTAGGCGGGGTGAAGCCGTCGAAGTGTGACAGTCGCAACACTGATGCAATTAATAACTGGCTATTCCCTAAGTAAACTTGATTAATAGCTGTTAATGGACTTCTCAAAGAACTTATCCAAACCTTTTTGAACCCAGCTACACTAACTACACTAACCACATCCTTTGGCAACAAATTCCAGAGCTTTATTGTGCGTTGAGTGAAAAAGAATTTTCTCCGATTAGTCTTAAATGTGCTTCTTGCTAACTTCATGGAATGCCCCCTAGTCCTTCTATTATTCGAAAGTGCAAATAACCGATTCACATCTACTCTTTCAAGACCTCGCATGATCTTAAAGACCTCTATCATATCCCCCTCAGCCATCTCTTCTCCAAGCTGAACAGCCCTAACCTCTTCAGCCTTTCCTCATAGGGGAGCTGTTCCATCCCCTTTATCATTTTGGTTGCCCTTCTCTGTATCTTCTCCAAGGCGACTATATCTTTTTTGAGATGCAGCAACCAGAATTGTACACAGTATTCAAGGTGCAGTCTCACCATGGAGCAATATAGAGGCATTATGACATTTTGCGTTTTATTAACCATTCCCTTCCTGATAATTCCTAACATTGTTTGCTTTTTTTGACTGCTGCAGCACACTGAGCTGACGATTTTAAAGTATTATCCACTATGATGCCTAGATCTTTTTCCTGGGTGGTAGCTCCTAATATGGAACCTAACATCATGTAACTACAGCAAGGGTTATTTTTCCCTATATGCAACACCTTGCACTTGTCCACATTAAATTTCATCTGCTATTTGGATGCCCAATCTTCCAGTCTTGCAAGGTCCTCCTGTAATGTATCCCAATCTGCTTGTGATTTAACTACTCTGAATAATTTTGTATCATCCGCAAATTTGATTACCTCACTAGTCGTATTCCTTTCCAGATCATTTACATATATATATATATATCTTTTCCATAGATAAAAAGATTCACACTTCTCATCTCCTTTCTACTATTCAATTCAGGAAACCTTGCCCATCGGAAATACTTAGTGATCAGCTGTCTAAGGAACTCACGAACCTAGACCTTTCGAATCCTGACTCAGCCCTAACTTCCTGGCACAAGATCACTGAAACGGTTGCTAACAAATGGTGTCCAACAGTCTCTAAAACAATCAATCCTACAAAAAAAGGTAATCAACCCTGGTTTACCACTAAACTAAAACAGATGAAACAGGAGCTTCGCCACAGAGAAAATATTTGGCGAAAAACACCCAACTCAACTACCTTATCTAAGTACAAAGGCTTTCTACATCATTACAGGACCTCTATTCTACTAACAAAAAGAGAATTCTACACCAACAAAATTCATCATTTTCAATACGATGCCCAAGCCCTGTTCGCATACGTCACTCAAATCACAAAATCTAATCCTCCACCCATCCCAGACGAACAAGCTCTATCTAAGGCTAATGAACTTGCTTTATTCTTTCAACAAAAGATCCTGAATATGCTCGCCCTTCTTCCATCAAATACTCTACCTCTTACCTCAGACAAGAATCTTCAATCAAGCAAGGGAGCCAAACTAGAAAGCTTCGAATCAATTTCGGTTAAAGAGATTGAATCCCTTCTAAAAAAACAAAAACCATCTAGCCACACTGCAGATAATATTCCTTCAAAGCTCCTGCTTCTCATTCCAAATACGATCGCAAAACCTTTAACAAGTATCATAAATTGCTTTTTAACCCAAGGAAGTTACCCTGACAGCCTAAAAACTGCCTCACTCAAACCCCTTCTCAAGAAACACAATCTTGACCCTAATGTACCTTCCAATTTTAGACCCATCTCTAATTTGCCATTTTTAGCCAAAATAACAGAAAAGCTGGTAAACACCCAGCTTTCAGAATACCTGGAAGATCAAAATATCCTACACCCCTCACAATATGGCTTCTGCAAAGCACGCAGCACGGAAATCCTCCTTATCTCACTTACAGATCATATTATAATGGGTCTTGACAAAGGCTACTCCTTTTTATTAATCCTGTTAGACATTTCCGCGGCGTTTGACACCGTCAACCATTCCATTCTTCTGGATCGCCTAACAGACATTGGTATCTCAGGATCTGCCCACAGTTGGTTCAAATCTTTCCTCTATAATAGATCCTTCAAAGTTAAAATCAACAACAAAGAATCGCCATTAACAAAATCCAATCTAAGAGTACCACAAGGATCTTCCCTTTCCCCAACCCTTTTTAATATTTACCTCCTACCCCTTTGCCAACTGCTATCTGACCTTAATTTAATTCATTATCTGTATGCAGACGATGTACAGATTCTTATTCCTATTACAGTATCTATTTCAAAAGCACTTTCCCACTGGAATAACTGCCTTATATCTATCACTAACCTCCTCAATAGATTAAATCTGGTCTTTAATTCTTCAAAGACGGAGCTCTTCCTCATCTCTGCAAATGAAGAAAATACTCCCATACCATACCCTCACAACGCATTCATCACTCATAAGCAGGTGAGAGATCTAGGAGTAATTCTGGATAATAGACTAGACCTTAAGAAAATGGTCAATACTACATCCAAAGACTGTTTTTACAGACTCCAGGTTCTGAAACGACTCAAGCCACTTCTTTTTTTCAAAGATTTCAGAACAGTACTCCAGGCGTTGTTATTCTCCAAGATAGACTATTGCAGTGCCCTCCTCCTTGGCCTTCCCAAATCGACCACTAAACCGCTTCAGATGATTCAAAACGCTGCAGCAAGATTACTGACTAACACCAGCCGAGGAAATCACATCTCTCCCATCCTCAGAAACCTACATTGGCTACCAGTAAATTTTAGAATCCTTTATAAAGCAATCACCTTAATACATAAGTCCATCCATCATCAACTCCAACTCGACCTTGAAATCCCCTTCAAAATTCATTCCTCCAATAGGCCAATTAGAGATAATCATAAAGGTACTTTGAATTACCCCCCAACTAAAGCCTCACGACTTTCCTCGACCAAAGACCGAGCTTTTTCTATAGCAGGTCCATCTATTTGGAACAACATTCCTTCAAGCCTCCGACTAGAACCCTGTCTCATTACGTTCAGAAAAAAACTTAAGACGTGGCTATTCCACCAAGCCTTTGATGATCCTCCAGACAACTCTTAGTCTTCTTTTTCCTCACTTGGATTTAGAAGGTTAAAGTCCTACAACCTTCAAACGAAGAACTCTGGCACTTACTGATTAAAGCATCTTTTTGCTCTAATCCAAATTCCTTTTGGATTATGCTTCTTCAATTATTTTTTACCTTTATCTTCCTTCCAGCTCTTAAGCTTCCCAAGTTTTTACTCCTTGTTAAATGTAACTTTATCTTATTCTCTTCTCTTGTTAATTACTTTTATTTATTGCTTCTGTTATACCCTTGTTTTATGTAAACCGATCCGATATGGTTTAATTTACTATGAAGGTCGGTATAAAAAACTGTTAAATAAATAAATAAATAAATATATTGAAAAGCACCGGTCCAAGTACAGATCCCTGAGGCACTCCACTGTTTACCCTTTTCCACTGAGAAAATTGACCATTTAATCCTACTATCTGTTTCCTGTCTTTTAACCAGTTTGTAATCCACGAAAGGACATCGCCTCCTATCCCATGACTTTTTAGTTTTCTTAGAAGCCTCTCATGAGGGACTTTGTCATATGCCTTCTGAAAATCCAAATACACTACATCTACCGGTTCATCTTTATCCACATGTTTATTAACCCCTTCAAAAAAATGAAGCAGATTTGTTTGGCAAGATTTCCCTTGGGTAAATCCATGTTGACTGTGTTCCATTAAATCATGTCTTTCTATATGCTCTACGATTTTGATCTTGAGAATAGTTTCCACTATTTTTCCTGGCACTGAAGTCAGGCTCACTGGTCTATAGTTACCTGGATCGCCCCTGGAGCCTTTTTTAAATATTGGGGTTACATTGGCCACCCTCCAGTCTTCAGGTACAATGGATGATTTTAATGATAGTTTACAAATTATAACTAATAGATCAGAAATTTCATTCTTTAGTTCCTTCAGTACCCTAGGATGCATACCCATCTGGTCCAGGTGATTTGCTACTCTTTAGTGTGTCAATCTGGTCTACTACATCTTCCAGGTTCACAGTGATTTCGTTCAGTTCTTCTGACTCATCACCCCTGAAAACCATTTCCAGAACTGGTATCTCCCCAACATCCTCATTAGTAAACACAGAAGCAAAGAATTTATTTAGTCTTTCTGCAATGGCCTTATCTTCCCTAAGAGCTCCTTTAACCCCTCAGTCATCTAATGGTCCAACCGATTCCCTCACAGCTTTCTTGCTTCAGATATATTTTAAAAAGTTTTTATTATGAGTTTTTGTCTCTATAACCAACTTCATTTCAAATTCTCTCTTCTCTTGTCTTATCAATGTTTTACTCTTAACTTGACAATGCTTATGTTTTATCCTATTTTCTTCAGATGGATCCTTCTTCCAATTTTTGAAGGATGTTTTTTTTGGCTAAAATAGCCTCTTTCAACTCACCTTTTAACCATGACTGTAATCGTTTTGCCTTCCTTCCACCTTTCTTAATGCGTGGAATACATATGGACTGCTCCTCTAGGATTGTATTTTTAAACAATGTCCATGCCTATTGAATACTTTTAACCTTTACAGCTGCACTTTTCATTTTTTTTTCTAACTATTGTCCTCATTTTATGAGTTTCCCTTTTGAAAGTTTAGTGTTTGAGCTGCAGATTTACTTATTGTCCCCCTTCCAGTTATTAGTTTAAATTTGATCATGTTATGATCACTGTTGCCAAGTGGCCCCACCACCGTTACCTCTCTCACCAAATCCTGAGTTCCACTAAGAATTAAATCTAAAATAGCTCCCTCTCTTGTTGGTTCCTGAACCAATTGCTCCATGAAGCAGTCATTTATTACACCCAGGAACTTTATGTCTCTAGCAAGTCCTGATGTTACATTTACCCAGTCAATATTGGGGTAATTGAAATCTCCCATTATTATTGCACTGCCAAATTGGTTAGCTTCCCTGATTTCTCTTAGCATTTCATCATCTGTCTGACCATTTTGTCCAGGAGGACAGTAGTATATGTTACGGGCGCGTCCACCACGCCGCTGACGGGCCGAGGGTTTGGAGGCCCTCTGGTACTATCGTAAGCGCGAGTAGCACGGCCGTCTCTAGAGCAGGTGGTGTGAGCCCTTGGGCCACGGCGAGAGCTAGGGAGGAGCCCCAGCCACATCGTGGGAGGTGAGCCAGTGCAGGCATGGTGAGCCAGGCGGGTACTGAAGCAGGGGTAAAGGAGCGGAGTCTGACCCTCAGCCGGACCTGCACGCCCATGGCAACCAGCAACGCAATGTTGGTTGATGAACGGTCCTCCGACTGTTCCAAGCCCTTTCGGACCTGCTGCTGGGTAACGGCAAAGGGCGGCAGACCGGACAGAGAACGAGGGCAGACAGAGTCCTTAGTACACGGAAGGCATCTTAGACGAGGGCTGGAGCAGACATCGTAGACAAGGGCTGGTGCAGAGACATCATAGACAAGGCTGGAAAGGGAGACATGGGCACTGTCCCTCAGGGCGCCCTACTCAGCCCACCCGCGGGACTGAGTCGTGGACCACCCCGTCCCATACGCGCCCTACACAGCCCAGGAAGGCTGGTCGCGGACCACGCTGAGAGTGGGAGAGCACTGGGAAGAAGAAGCGGAGGAATACTGCACTCCAGGCAGTCAAGGCAGGGTTGCTGCACTCCTGGCAGCTCAAGGCAGGAACATCTGGAACTGGATCAGGAACCGGATCAGGAACAGACATCAGGCAACATCAGGAATAGACATCAAGGCAACTTCAGAGACAGGTCAGGACAGGGAGCCATCAAAGCACAGACGACCACAGAGGACCTGGATCAGCAGACAGGACACAGCGATGTGCAAAGCCAATCCGAAGGCAAGTAGGAAGTGAAATGAGAGTCCTTTTATACTGCAGGATGTAGGCAACTCCCTGGGAGGAGTTTGCCTGCACCGCGCCTCGCTGGCCGTATAACTGAGGTGGAGAGCTGCGGGCCGGCCCCTAGGGAGAAGGGCGTGGCCAAACCAGGAAGTCCAAGCGAGCACAAGCAAGCCACAGGCAGGCCTCAAGAACAGCTAGGCCTCCCAGGCCCTGGAGCAAATCCTGGATGGTACACAGGCGAGGCCCTGGCTTCGGAGCGGCCTCCGGAGGAGAAGGTGAGATACCTCCTGTAGCGCAGCAACAGGGGGGATCGTAACAGTATATTCCTATCACTATACTCTTACCCAACACACATGGGATTTCTACCCATATAGATTCTACTGAGCATTTAGTCTCTTGTATGATCTTTATCCTGTTGGACTCTATACCCTTCTGGACATAAAGTGCCACACCCTCACCAAGTTGAACCTCCCTATCATTGCGATATAATTTGTACCCTGATATAGCACTGTCCCACTGGTTATCCTCCTTCCACCAAGTCTCTGTGATGCCAATTATATCTATCTCATCATTTGCTGCTATACATGCTAACTCTCCCATTTTACTTCTTAGACATTGAGGACATGTGGGAAAAAACTTCCTCCTCAAAATAAAATGTTTCCACAACTATGGCAAAAACAGGTGAAGGCACCCTGTCTTCTTTACTTCACCCCGATCTCAATCCAGAGTTCCAAGGGTCCTTCTCTGGAAAAATGAAACATAAGGTGCAGCAAAGCGACATGGTGTCCCAAGGAGGGTCAACTCAAAAATCCACAACTTAAAATGGTGGCATAGGGTTATATAGCTAAGGAGTACACCATCTCACACTCCCACAAATGGGAGCTAAACCTAATCTAGTTTTGCTACCTCTAATCTCTCTATAAAGTTGGACTATTCCTCTTCATGGAGATCCTTTAGGCTCTCTAGATATATCTGGTACAGTGATACTGAATAGGGATGTGAATCATGTGATCGTCTTAACGATCGATTTTGGCTGGGGGGGAGGGAAATCTGATCGTCATGTTTTTTGGTTTTTTTTAATCGTAAAAAATCATAAATCGGGGGAGGGCGGGAAAACCGGCACACCAAAACAACCCTAAAACCCACCCCGACCCTTTAAAACAAATCCCCCACCCTCCCGAACCCCCCCAAAATGTTTTAAATTACCTGGGGTCCAGTGGCGGGGGGGGTCCCGGCGCGATCTCCCGCAATCTCCCACTCTCGGGCCACGGCTGCGTTAATAGAAATGGCGCCGGTGGCCCTTTGCCCTTACCATATGACAGGGCAAAGGTAGCACTGACGCCATTTTGAATATTGGCAATACGGCACGAGTGCAGGAGGTCGCTCCCGGACCCCCGCTGGACTTTTGGCAAGTCTTGTGGGGGTCAGGAGGCCCCCCCAAGCTGGCCAAAAGTCCCTGGGGGTCCAGCGGGGGTCCGGGAGTGATCTCCTGCACTCGTGACGTTGGGTGACAGGAACCAATATGGCGCCGGCGCTACCTTTGCCCTGTCATATGGTAAGGGCAAAGGGCCACCGGCGCCATTTCTATTAACGCAGCCGTGGCCCGAGAGCGGGAGATCACGCCGGGCCCCCCCCCCCCCACTGGACCCCAGGTAATTTAAAACATTTTGGGGGGGTTCGGGAGGGTGGGGGATTTGTTTTAAAGGGTCAGGGTAGGTTTTACGGTTGTTTTGGTGTGCCGGTTTTCCCGCCCTCCCCCAATTTACAATTTTTTGACGATAAATCGGGGGAATTGTTATTGTATCGCGGCTCTAATGATTTTTGACGATTTAAAATATATCTGACGATTGTTTTAAATCATCAAACGAATACTGAATGCTAATAGCTGCTTACAGTTTTAGTTCAACATTTTTTAGTATGAACATGCCAGTTTCAACAGTTATGTAATTGATCCCCTTTATTTAACTGATGGTGCATTAATGATCACTTCTGGAAAATATACTTAAGCAATAAATTGTATCTTATTAAAAAAAAAAAAAAAAAAAAGCTGAAGATCTGCTGCGGGAGATATGCTCCATGTACTTTTTACCAGAGTAGGTCACAGTCTTTCACTTCCCAAGTCGCGGCTCACAGAAGAATATAGAGTAATGAGGATTAGTTAAATATATATTAGGTAGATGTTATTTTTATTGCAATACAATTTTGCATCTTATATAGCAATAATATTTATAAATGTATTGAGTTGCAGGAGCCAAAGCAGCATAGTTTTACCAGAAGGAGATCAAATCAAAACAAATTTGGTCAATTTCTTCAATAGCATGACCAGACAATTAGATGAGGGGCATGCACTGGATGCGATATACCTGGATTTTAACCAGAGCTGGTGGAAGCACTAGGTGGACTAGGCGGCTGCCTGGAACACCACAGTTTTGGGGGCAGTGAAGTGATTTCATCTTATTCTTTCCACTCATTCAGGCCCGGAAGAGGAAATGGTGGCACGTGGGCCTGAGTGGGTGGGAAGAAGAAGATGCAAACCCAGAAGGAGCAAGCTGCAGCGACGGGCCTGTGTGGCCAAAGAAGGCAGGAGCAGACCAGCCTTGGACCTGCACAGTTAAAGAAAGGAGAAGGGGCAGGAGCGAAGCTTCATCCAACCGTGCAGCTGAAGAAAAAGGAATCCCGTCAGCTTCTGGGGGGGGGAGAAGAGTGAGTGAGAGAGCACGTGTATGAGTGTGTGTTTGTGTGTGTGTGAATGAGAGGGAATGTGTGAGAGCATGTGTTTTTCAGTAAGGGAGTATGTGAGGGTGTGTGCATGTGTGTGTATGAACAGGAGGGAGTGTGTGTGTATGTGTGTGTGTGTGTCTGTTAGAAAGTGTGTATTTATGAGAAAGAGGAGCAAGTTTGTGCCAACAGCCCTCTACCTCACCCCCTAGCTAATCCATGACAATCTCAGGGCATCTGGAAATCAAAAGAAAATCCTTATTAGTTATATTATTGGGTGTTATTTATGTCTGCTGTTTTGAAATATTTTATTGGTGTTTGAAAATGTTTTTTAAAATTGTACATGATTTTCTATTAGATATTATTCTGTTCATCAGCTGTTTTGAAATATTTATTCTTTTTACTAATATGGTTTCACCATTATTAATATTTTATATTTCTTGATTTTATTGTCTGATGGTTTATGAAGAATGGAAATGTTTCTGTTTTAACTAATCAAAAACAGAAAGAAGCAAACCGCATTGACACGAAAGATAATCCAAGCCAAAAAAAGTGAGGACCAAAAATGTATATCAAAAATACAAAGTTTTCCACCAACATATGGTATCATAAATTGTGCAATTTGTCAATGAACTGAAGCTATCACCACAACACTAGCAAGCACAAGGCCTTTGATTTGTCCTTGGTCACACAAACTACTTGTTATTTTCAGCTAATCCTACAGTATCTACAGGTGCTTGTGCGCCAGATCAATGCTGGATTGTTTTTAAACTATCTGGCCTATATGAACTGTCTTTTGTTTGGATCACCTAAATTTATAGTGCTATATTGTCTGGATACTTTTGACATCCGTTGTTTGCTAATTAGGACTGTTGATTTTTCAACTGTGATTTACTGCATATAGAAACATGTTTGATAAATAAGATGTTTTTGTAATTAGATGTTGTAACTGTGATCACCAGGATTGTGACATTAGGTTCAGTTCATTAACAAATTGCACAGTTTATGCTGCCATATCTAGGATATCAATGGCAGGTTTTTGCATTTCTGATACACATTCTTGGCTCTCACTTTATGGCAATGTTTCTGTTTTTCTGTTGCTTGCAGTTTCCAGTTCAGTTTTTGTTTTCACATTTTAATTTATACTTCATAGTCACTTTACTCTGTATTTGGTGAGGTTCTGTCTGTGTTCTGCATGTGTGATCAAGGTGAAATATTCTGCTAGACTATAGTTCCTGTGTAGGGATCTATAGTAGCTTAGCTTGTTCTGTTTTCCTAATAGGAGGTGTATTGATATTTTAGGGCTTAGTATAATATCTTCAGTGTTGCCTTTTAGTAAATAGGGCTGTTACTGGTTTGAGTGCTGGCAGTTAGTGGTGTTTTGGTATAGGAGGTTTACTATATAATTGTAACTCAGTATATTCATCGCTTTGTAAGTGTCAATGTGTTACAGGAGGCCTAATATCATATGTATTCCAAATGTGTTTTTTTTGCTTTTTTTACAGTTTTCTAGATCGCACCACATCAGTGTATATAAATATAATATATATGCTGTTTTAAGTGATATTTATACCTCAGAAGACTGTACTTTGAAGTTCTTTCTCATCTAAAATCTGTTATAAATGTGATAATTTTTATTTGTGTGTGTGTCTGGAGGACTTGAGCAAGGTGGGTGCAAGATTGTAAGGTTCACCTAGGGCACCTAATAACTTTGCACCGACTCTGATTTCACCAAAGGGTTTGACACTTTCCCACATAGGAGGCTCATAAATAAACTGAGCAGCCTGGTGAAAGGCCCTATTGGGTGACTGGGTTAGAAACCAGCTGAGTGAAGGAAATGAAGAGTAATGGTGAATAGAGTTCACTTTGAAGAAAGAGGGGTTATCAGTGGAATGCTTCATGGTTCAGTCCTGGTCCAGTTCTATTATATTTTCATGAGTGATATTGGAACATAAGAATATAAGAACATAAGAAATTGCCATGCTGGGTCAGACCAAGGGACCATCAAGCCCAGCATCCTGTTTCCAACCTAGGCCAAACCAGGCCACAATTACCCAAACACCAAGAAGTCCCCATGCTGCTGATGCAATTAATAGCAGTGGCTTTTCCCTAAATAAACTTGATTAATAGCAGTTAATGGACTTCTCCTCCAAAAACTTATCCAAACTTTTTTTGAACCCAGCTACACTAACTGCACTAACCACATCCTCTGGCAATGAATTCCAGAGCAAATTTTCTCCGATTAGTCTTAAATGTGCTACTTGGAGAAGGGCTAGTAAAGAAAGTTTGCCTTTATGTTCATGACATTAGATCTGCAATAGAGTGGCTAGACCTGTGTGAATAGACAGTGAGGAATTATCTAACAAAGTCTGAGATGTGGTCAAGTGCTTGGCAGTTAAGATTCAATACAAAGTACAGAGGAGAGCTGCAGTTATCCTATGGCCAATATGGCCTTGGCCATAGGTGCCACTGTCAGAGGGTGCTGTGACATTGTTGTGTCTGCAGCCGGGGTGGGGGGAACAGGGAGGTAGGGGCTGGATTAGGGAAAAGAGGAGTTTTTCTTTGGTCTCTTTTGCTTTGTCCACTCCAAATTCTTCTCCTCCCCTCCCATTCCCTCAAAGATAGGAGGAGAGGAGCTAGATTAGGGAGCAGAGTTGTTCTTTTCTTCTGTGCTCTATTCTAATTTTTTAAAATGTATTTAAAACTTTTTTTAAGAAAATAAAAATTTGTTTTTGCATTTAAGCAACACGCTGAGGTAAATCTTAAAGTACGCGCACACGTACTTTTGTTTGCGCAACTGGTGCAAACAAAAGTACACAGGATTTTATAAGATACCTGCGTAGCTGAGTCGCGCAGCCTGCGTCCGTTCCCTCCGAGGCCGCTCCGAAATCAGAGCGACCTTGGAGGGAACTTTCCTTCCACGTCCCTCCACCTTCCCCCCCCAGCCCTACCTAAATCTCCGCCCTACCTTTGTTGTGCAAGTTAAGCCTGCTTGAGGCAGGCGTAACTTGCGCGCACCGCCTCAGCATCCCCCGGCACAGGCCACAGTGCCGGGGGACTCGGGACTGCCTTCCCAGCCCACCCCCGGACCCACCCCGGACCGCCCCCTGACCCCGGACACGCCCTCTGGACACACCCCCGGCCTGCCGACATGCCCCCCGGGCATGCCCCCTCCCACCCCTTTTACAAAGCCCTGGGATTTAAGCGCGTCCCGGGGCTTTGCGCGCACCGGCGGCCTATGCAAAATAGGCGCGCCGGCACGCAAGTGCCCTGCATGCGTAAATCCTGCTGGATTTACGCGCGCAGGACTTTTAAAATCTACCCCAATGCCTTTGAATTCCTTTAAGCTTAAGTTCATGGAGGTGGCATTGTTGGCTAAGATGCAGCTGTTTAATTATAAGCACAAATGATCTTTAGATGCAATTAAGGAAAGCCAGAGATTAACAGAGTTCTATGACACTGCTTCTGGAAATAAATTATGTCTTACGATCTTTATCTGCCATCATATTCTCTGTTTTTCTGTTTTGAAACATCTTTTTAAATTAAATGCAACAGAGTGTTTGTCAAAAGGATATTTACTTCAAAATCTGGGCTGAAAGCCATTCAGTTTGTGGTCTGAAACAAGTATCCACAATGCAGTTTGTGCTTTGAAATAATTCTGTAGCGATATGAAGGAAGGGCATTTTCCATACACGATATACTTGATTACAAATGACAGAATAACTGTAGAGGTTAAACCAGCAATAATATTGTTTAAAAATAAAAGGGCCCTATTTTCAAAATGTTTCTCCCAATCTGTGTCTATGGCAATCCCTTTTGACAAAGGGCCCATTATCCTTCCCTTACTTTAAGCAAAAAGGAAATATTGTGCTAGCCAACCAAAAACAAAAAACCCGTTAAATGAAAACCAGCCAGATCATTGAATAGAAGCAATCCCTTAATTAAGCTAACAAATGTTAAAGATGTAAGCTATTTTACTAGCAATGTTCCTTTCCTTTGCTGATTTTCTTTCAGTTAATTGCAATTGCTATATTTTTCAAGATTAGAAGACACAAGGGGTAAATTTTCAATTCGGCCCCTAACAATAAAAGTTTGCATGCACTTTTTAACTACCAACCTGATAGTCAGATGCAAAATGCCCACAGAACTTATTTTTGAACATCAGGTTTTTATGTGGATAAAACGCATGCACTTTAAGTTGTTTCAAATGAAGACATATAGTAATGCTTGGACATTTTTGAAACTTAAATGTAGGGGCATAGTTTTCAGTGCATCTTCCAAAATGCCCCTATGTTAATGAGGATAAAATTATGTACTTTGTGAAAGCACAGATAAGCCGTTTTAGGTAGCTGAAAAGCCCTGAATGTGGATAGAGCAATCTGCCCACCTAAGTCCTGTTTTTGTCCCCATAGATCCCAAATAAGCCTTAAACGATTTACCCTACGGGCTCTGATGAACACGATCTTACAAAATGCCAACTCTGTGCTAAATAGTTCAACTTAATGGGGAAAAGGGAAGAATCCTATTGCATCAATGACTGTGCTAGCTAAATAGGCACAAACATACTTTATTCATTACAGCATAAGAGCAAAATTTGTGTAGGCAGGTTAGACCACAGTGGTAAAGATTTTAGTGGTTGATTGGTCTATGCTGGCTGCATTCCTAATGTATAATTTTCTAAAGAATAAAGTTTGTCTTCAGTGTGCTTTTTAAAGCTACAGTCAAATATCTGGCAACCCCCATTGAAGCATGATGCATTAGGTAAAAATAGACTGAAAAGGTAAGGGAGAAAAGATTAAGCCTACATAAACTACAAGAGATCGCAGAAAGAGAAAGAGAGACGACAATTTGTGGAAAAATTAATAGAAGCTGTGAAAGGAGTCAGGAATGCAAATATTCAAGTAGAAGAAAAAATACCAAATATAGTAAACCGGGGTAGGGGGGATAAGAGGTTTATTTTAGATATGTTAGTGATAGAAGGAAATATAAAAGTGCATTCTGAGACTCAAAGGTGGAGGGGAGGAATATGTAGAAGCTGATAAGGAAAAAGTAAAATTGCTTAAAAATATTTCTGATCAGTCTTCATTGTGGAAGGGCATGATGGAGAAGGACCACATAAACTGATAGGTAACTTAGCTCTAGTCATCTTGTAAATTGTGTGTATATATATATATATATATATATATATATTATATATATCCTATTTTGTATAACATTTCGTTATTGTATTTAATTACAGCCCATTTAGTATTACATTTTGTTATTGATCTTTGGTTATTGATCTGTTCACGTTCCCTGTCAAGCGCTAATTTAGTGTAGTTCTCTGTTTATTGTAAACCGATGTGATATCACCATTGAACGTCGGCAAATAAAACTGTTAAGTAAGTAAATAAATAAAATAAAATAAAACAAACACAAATAAGATTAGAAGTGAGGTAAACCTCAATCGATTTTCAGAACAGCATGGTTATGAGGAGTTAACAAAAAAGTAGTTAAGATGATTGGGCCGGATGGGATACATCCAAGGGTACTAAGGGAACTTAGAGATGTCCTGGCAGATCCGCTGGCTGACCTTTTCAATGCTTCTTTAGAGTCTGGGATAGTCCCAGAAGACTGGAGAAAGGTGGATGTAGTTTCTATTTATAAGTGGAAGTAAGGTGAAGGCTGGAAACCACAGGCCAGATAGTCTGACCGCTTGGTGAGCAAACTAATGGAATTGCTGTTAAAACAGAGGATAATGCGATTTTTGGAAGCCAATGGATTACAAGATCCGAGGCAGCATGATTTTTCAAGAGGTAAATCTTATCAAATGAATTTAATCAATTTCTTTGATTGGGTGACCAGAGAGCGGGATCAAGGGAGAGCACTAGACATGGTGTACTTGGATTTCAGCAAGGGATTTGACACATATAGGAGACTTATAACTAAATTGTGTGCCTTGGTATGGATCCTAGAGTGACTAAATGAGTTGGAAACTGGCTAAGTGGGAGGCGACAAAGGGTAGTGGTAAATGGAGTTTACTCATAGAAGAGAGGGAGATGTTATTAGCGGTGTGCCTCAGGCATCGGCCCTTGGACCTGTTCTTTTCAACATTTTTGTAGTTGACATATAACGGAAGGATTGTTGGGAAAGGTTTGTCTTTTTGCTGATGATACTAAAATCTGTAATAGAGTGGACAGCCAGGAAGGTGTGGAAAACATGAGGAGGAATCTAGCAAAGCTTGAAAAAGAGAGAGGGAAAAAAATGAAAAATTCTTCCTTGGACAGTTATTGCAGTGCATGCCAGAGGTACTACAGGGCTGTTCATGCAGTGCCTTTAGCAAGATTTCATTTCATTTGTGACAGGGTTTCAGACAAACACAGGGAAGCTTGCTGTCCTAGGTGCACTGGGTCTGGAAAGTGAGGTGAAGCTGCCAGAAATTTCAACCAAAGTAATTTCATCACATCTCACCCAGGTGAAACAGTAAGCTGAAATTACAAAATGTAAGCCGCATCGGTGTCTTTTAACTGGCAGTTAGGTGGGCTGTCCATTGAGGATTACAGTGCAAGTAATAGTTACCCAAATCCTTTTTTCCAATCAGGAAGGGTTTTAATCCCTAGAAAGCAGAGCTAGCCTAACGGAGAGTGCGAATGGTGTGCCAGTAATTGGCAGCGTGGCCGCATGAGCCTTCAGGCTTTGCTGCACATGCAGGCTGAGGAGGAGCAAAACATAAACACCGTTGGCCCGGCAATACAGAGAATTGACTGCAGCAACGGCAGAACAGTGGTTTCTCTTACACTGCTGCTCTTGCTTTCTGAAGGAAGCCAGAGCAATAGTGCAAGAGAGGAGCACTTCCTGCTCGCCTCTGCTTAGCCAGCTCCTGTACTGCCACCACAAAGGGGAAGGAATCAGGCTCTCTCTATTTCACTGGATCGCCTTCTACCAAGTGCCATTGCAACCCAGCAGACATCAAATCAACTGCCTAGGCCCTTGCAGGCCTCTGCTGCTGTGCCTGGCTTCTTCCTTGCCTTGGTCTCCATCATTGCCCTCCTCCCACCTTCTGCCCTTTCCCCACGCAGTGCTCACAGCCCCCCCCCCCCCCCCCATCACATTCAGAGTTGCCCGGTGCAGATTTGAGAGACTGAGCAGGTGCAGCGGGGGGGAGGCGGCAGCAGCACTGGAAACTCCCTGAGAGGAGGCAAAGGACGCTTGGCAGGAGTGAAGGAGTGGGAGGAGGGGAAGGCAGCATCAATCAAGGTAACCTGGGAATAGGCAGGGGAGGGGATGCGTGGCAGATGCGACCTTGGACGGTGGTGATGAGGGAGCAGGAAATGTTGAAGCCACCTAGCACAACCAGAAAACTCACAAGCTGGCCCTGCTTGCTCCTGCGTGAAGACAGCTCTGCTAGAAACACAAATAGAAACATCAAGTTATATTATCCTTCCCGCTCAGCCGTCAGGAGTAAGACCTTGCATTACCTGGAGAATGTTGTTTTGTGAATTGAAAATGGTGCTGTTTCGAGTAACCCATTCTCCCGCCAATAAACCTATTGGGCTGTGCTAGCTCCGGGAAAGCCAGCAGGGTGCAGACGTTTTCCACTAGAGCCTGTAACTGGAATGACTGCACCGTTGCCAGCTGATCACCTTCACGTGCTGTTATTTTCCAGACAAGAAAGGGTCTCCCTAGTCAGGGTTGGTATGAATGGCCTTTCAGTGGGGCAGGTGCAGCGTGGGTGAAGCATGTAGGCTGGGGAAATCAAAAACTGCAATACAAAATGCAAGAACAGTAGCTAAAATGCGACTTCAGAAGAAAGACTTCATGTGAAGGAAACAACGACTATCTGTGACGTAACTGGCATCAGCTCCTTTGGACTGGATAGAATTTTCTTTATTATTATTATGGTCCAAGGCTTTTCCCTGAGGCCCTTTTTTCCCTGCCTCTTGGCAAAATGAATACATTCATTGTTCTGTCCACTCAACAAATGTTAGCATCCTCCAGTCAGGATGACATTTCTGCCTTTAACAGAAAGGGTTCTTCTGAACACTGGCGGGCAGGCTGACTGAGCTGTGTGGCCTTGCAGAAGGAGACTGCACCATGGGATTATTTATCCAGTGACAACCGCGCTCTGAAAGGCTTTTAAGGAACTTGGATGCACTCAGAACCTCTGTGCAGAGATACAGATGCCAAGTTTAGGCTTCTCCCCTCACAGCACACCTGTCACTTTGACAGTTTTCTTCTGGGTCTCTGAATTGCACTTTGGCACATAAAGAGACAGCTGCAGTGATAAGTAAAGGACCTAGCTAGATCCCAACACTGGCTCAGATACAGATGCCGGAAGATGTTTTCCCTTCCGTACTGGGGCCAGGGTTGAGCTTCCCTAAGATAATTTCTCTCTCTCTCTCTCTGACTAGAATCTACTCTGTGTGTGTGTGAGTGTGAAAATAAAGCAAAGACAGGATGTCCATGACTAGAAACAATGTCTGCTCAGTGAAAAAGAGACTCCATTATCTAATCTTACTCAGCAATTCAATTATCTCGATCAGTGGAGCAATTTCTTGCTCATTTTACAAGTCCTATTGGCTTAATAGCTTTAGCTCTAAAAGAAGCATGCTGAAAGGCCATCCATCCTTCCGCAAACCTTAATTAATTGCAAAGATGCAAAACTCCTCCTGTCTGTAGTTGTGTAGTTTTCCATTGTTTGTGTCCATCACATGCACAGTAAATCCACTACCAGAAAAATGAAGTAGGTAAACCATTCATTTTTAAGTGTCTTGAAATGATAGAACCCGCATCGGTTGTAACAATGAACGGTATATTTTAACCATAATGATAGCCATTATGGAAATAACATATATGGTAATAATGCACGATAAAAGCAGATTATCTAATGGAGATTCTTTAAGAAGCCCTGTGTGTCCTTTTCAGCACATGCCCTAACTTCAGAGGGCATCATGCTCTCACAGGTACATTTTAAAAGGAGTGCGTGTGCACCCATATTGGCACGTGAGTAGAGATCCGTTTAATATTATATTGTATGCACTAGTTTCATTTAAAATCACCCTTAGCGTGCTTGGGCAAGTGACCCTATATGTGAGGGGGGAGAGAGAGAAAGAGAGCCTCTCTAAGAGAAAGACAGTCTGACACTCTATATATCTCCCTAAGATGTAAGAGGAGCACTTTTTCCAGACTTGCTCCTCATCAGGACCAGCAGTAAAGTTACACGGATAAGACGTCAACGCACACCATGATCTGACTTTGCAATATTCGGGGTTAAGCACGTAAGTCCTGGCCCAGCCCCTTTTCTGCCTCCTTATTCTTGACGTGTGCACAGGCATGTATGCGCATACTTCCCAGCTTCGTTGCCTGTGCAAGGCCCGCATACGTGCGTATGTGGCCGTTTTTATGCAAGCAAAGCTTTTAAATTGACATGTCAGATAGACAGCAGGCACACATTCTTGGTGTGATCATCGATTCAGAGTTGGCTTTGCTTATATTGCTTTGGTGAAGATTATATTTTATCCTTTTTGTATGCTCTATCGTCTCCGGCCATATCCATCTCAAAACGACATTTATTTATTTATTTATTTAGGTTTTTTATATACCAGCATTCATGAACAAGTCACATCATGCTGGTTTACATAGAAACAAGGGGTGCATAGAACAGTAGAACTAAACTGGTGCAAAGGGGAAGCAGTTACAAAAAACCAAGGGTAGAATAACTGGGAGAGAGAAAAAAAGAGGAACATTAGGGAGTAAAAAGAATTGGATGGGGATAAGATAAATAACTTAATGAATATTTACAGTAACATTGTTACAGGAGTTGGAGGTGGTTATGGGTTGTCCGGGAAGGCTTGTTGGAAAAGCCAGGTCTTCAATCTTTTGCGGTAAGTTGGTAGGCAGGATTCTAGGCGAAGATTTGTGGGGATGGAGTTTCAAAGTGAGGGTCCGGCTGTCGAGAATGCCCGGTCTCTTGCCGTTGTGTGTCGGGTGGATTTTGTGTTCGGTACCTGGAGGGATCCTCTATGGACTTCTCTAACTGGTCTTTGAGAGATATGAAGGCTGAGCGGATATTGAAGGTCCAGGGAGGTGTAGTTATGGATTGACTTGTAGATGAAGGTGATGGATTTGTAGAGGATTCTGGCTTGGATGGGTAGCCAGTGGAGATTTTTTAAGATGGGTGAGATGTGGCTATGATACTTCATGCTTTAGCATCAGAATATGATTATTGTAATGTTCTTTGCTTGGGTCTAATAAAAAAAAACAACAACTCCAAAGGTTAGAATTAATGCAGAAACTGCAGCACTGCTTCTCCTGAATTTACACCTATATGACCATATCACACCAACATTATGTAGCTTTCATTGGCTGCCTGTTAGTTTCCTATGTAAGTTTAACATTTTGGCTCTGATTTTTAAATCAGTGAATGATATCGGACCACAATATCTTCATGATCATTTTTCACCTTATGTGCCATCAAGATCATTGTGTCTTCCCAAGAGGCTCTGTTGATGCTACCTTCAGTTAGTGACATTAGATATGTGGGCACACAGAAAAGCAGTTTCCTATGCTGGCTGAGATTTGCAGAACTCGCCTCTAGGAAATTGAGAGTCTTGAAAGATTGCCTAACATTCAAAAAGTTTGTTAAAGCTTAGCTGCTCACTGCTGCCAATCAAATGATTATTGTGAGATTTTTTAAAGTAATCTTAACCCAGTCCTTGGACACACCTAGTCAGTAGGGCTTTCAGGATATCCACAATGAATATACATGAGATAGATTTGCATGTACTGCCTCCATTGCATGCAGATCTATTTCATGAATATTCAATGTGGATATCCTGAAAATCCAGCTGGCTGGGTCTGTTCTGAGGACTGGGTTGAGATCTACTGGATTAGACCATTATTATAGATTAGGTTTGGTTTGGGTAATAATTGGGTATGATGGATTTAGGAAAAATGTTATGTTTATTGTGGGTATTTCTATGGATGTGTGTTGATTTCCTTCTTTCCCAGATGATTAGGTATCTACGTCGGATGTTAAAGTGTATTGTTTACTTTTATTCTGTTCATTGTAAGGTGAATTTTCAAAAGTTGTACATGTAACAAATAGTGCTTGTGTGCATAAAATAGCATATCTGTGAGTATGTGCCATTTAAAAAACTGCAACATACACGTATAAATCAGGATCTGTAAATAAATTTGCACTTGTAAAAAAAAGTACAGGCCGGGGTGTTCTAGGAAGGGACCAACATTTATGCGAGTACGTTTTTTACATGTATGTATTTACACCTGTCACGTAACAAAGGAGAGAGGAGAATAAACTCACTCAATACATCTAACAAACAATTTTTTACAAGACTGTTTTACTCAAAGTGAATTACCCAACAAATGACAATATCATACGAGATTGAATTCAACAGCAAAGCACTGCAGTGGATTGATTGAAAATGTTTACGGCTAAGTATTCTATTTTTTGTATTTGATATTTAAAAGAACGTTTCGTTCTAAGTAAGATTCAATATTTAAAAATTTTGGAAATTTAGATGGTTAAGGAAATGGTTTAAATAAAGGTATTTGGTGGGTGGACAAATGACGGTAAATGATTACAAAAAGTAAGCTCTGTGAGCTGACAACAGCCTGCGACCCATTGCGCGGTGAGAGGCTGCAGATTACACCATTTGAGCAAAAATCTCGTATGATATTGTCATTTGTTGGGTAATTCACTTTGAGTAAAACAGTCTTGTAAAAAATTGTTTGTTAGATGTATTGAGTGAGTTTATTCTCCTCTCTCCTTTGTTACGTGATTGATTTAGGAGAGGTAGCTGCTTCATTAATTTTTGATCATCTGTATTTACACCTGGTCATTATCTTGCATAAGAGAATGTAAACATCTTAAAAGTGAAAAAAATGACTGTGTGGGGGTCTGGGTGAAATGGGGGGATTTCAGGCAGAAGAGCCAGGAGGGTTTTCATGAACTTAGATGGACTGGGAAACTGGTAGACTAATTGGGAAAACTGAATATTTGATTGCTGCATGCATATTAGAAAATTGTTACATTTGGCGTTGTGGGATATCCCTGCATGCTGCCTCACTCACCCCTGAAACTGCAAACCACTGGGTTACCCATCTGCAGCAGGACCCTGCCGGAGCTCTCGGGGGTGGCAGGACACTGCCAGGACCTCTGCCTTTCCATTTAGGTGCATGCGGGCATGACATCTGCTGATTTAAAGGGTTGGTGGTGGGAAAGGGGCCACAGTGCACTTAGATGACATCACCAGCTACTGCCCTATAAAAGGGCCCTTTGGACATCCCTACTTTGCCTCAGCATCATCTCTCCAGTCCAACCTTGCCATGTCTCTCCAGCTCAGCATTACCTCATCTCTCCAGGCTGTCCTACTTTCATCTTATCCAGTTCCTTCTCCTACCTGCCTGCCTTGCTGTGTCAGTCCTGCTTCTCATTTCCCAGGCTCCCCTCGAACTGACTTCTGGCCCTCACCTTTGCCTGGAAATTGACCATTCCTGTTTGCTGCCTGCCTGTGACCCTTACCTAGACAGTGACCAGCCTTGTTTGCCACCTGCCTCTGATCCTAACCCTGGCCCTGGATAAACACCTACATCATTTCCATAGAGACTCTTGTCTAAGACCTTCTGGTTCCCAGAACCCAAAGGCTCAATCCAAGGGGAAAGGGGTTGGTGTAGGTGAAGCTAGTCCAGTCTCTTCCTTGCGTAGCTCCGCCAGCAGTCAATGAGGGCCTTCGGAGCCCTCACCGTAGGTTGAGCCAACTTCACCACAGCAGCAAGGGTCCACACATCTTACAAAAATCCCCTGACTACTTATATGTGTAAAGGCTGACTTATGAGGGGTAAATGAATCTAAATAACATGAATGATATCTACTTGCATATGTCTTTAAAATTTGAAGTAGAAATACGTGGTTATATCTTTTGCACACACTTATCCGGCTGTAATGATTTGCTGACATACCATATGTTACCAGCAAATAATTACACTGGTTAAATTCTGACTTATACGGCTAAGTAACACCTTTAACGCTTCTTAGATGGACACATTTGAACTTATCTGGCCTGTTGGGTAGATGGGGACATATTCAGGTGGCTTCATCCAGGAGGCTTCTAGCAAATAAGCTTATCCATGCATGTCGATTCACAGTTGCTACTATGTGGGAGACTGCCTCCACAGTGTCCTGTTGGTGTTGACAGCTTCATGAAATTGCCCTGGTGGAGAAACTCACTTTTCTGTTAAAAGCACAACATGCACTTATATGATGCGATTTGGTTGAGATACAGGACATATCACACCATAAGGGACAACTGACTGGTTGATTCTATTTCTTCATGTATTGTACTTTAGATATGATGAATTGCCACATATTGAGCCCTTTGACTCCACTTGGGACTATATGTAATTTGTGCAGGGACAAGGGGTGTCTTTGGTGGGTTGGGAGTGACAGGAGCTCCTAATTGTCTCACCAGCTGTTTATTGCCTGCTACCTGTAAATGTGAATTGCTGTTTTGGTCGCTGTTAATCTCTCTCATCTCTGTATTGGTTATGGCTGTACAAATAAAAAAGTTTTGTAAGCAAGTTTAGGGGTACAGGGACCTATCTTCTACAGGACACTTCCAGTTGCCCTCCCACCACTTCACGATCCTGAGTCAGGAAAAAGACAATGTGTTCTCCTCAGAAATAGATTTTTATTTATCAGATTTGGCAGGATTTAGCATTTAGAAAAAAACAACAATTCTTTTCTCTAACATCCTGGCTACTAAGCACCAGCTTTCCCCATAGAAAGTTCTGTAACATGGGTAGTTACCAACATGCCATAAACCTTAGCCTGCTCATATATTAATACTTATGGCTAACTTACTTACCCCTGGTCCCAACTTCAGGTGATATCCCTCTGTTCACCTCTGAAGCAGCTCTGGCTGGAGATCTGGAGAAAGTGTGCAGGGAAGGAGACTTGCTTCCTGGGTGTGGTACTTGCTGGGCTGACTGGGCTTGCTCTCGCCCCTTACCATCTCAGACTCCATGTTACTATCCGCACCTGAGCAGGGCATCTCCTCTCTCCTGTCTCCTCTCCCTAGTCTCCTGGCCATACTTAGTCTTCTCCTTCCTTGATAGCAGGGGGTGTTGGTCTGCTTAGGACTCCCCTTTCGCTCTTCTGGTTCCTTTTCTTTCAGGGTTCTCTTTTGTGGTTTCAGGGTTGCTTTTCTGGTTTCACTCTCAGGGTTCGCTTCCTTTCTCCTTATTTGCCCCCCCTGTCTTATTCTTGCCAGTTGATAAATATGCATAAGCTCATGCATAATCACATGGTGGGTGAGGGTCTTTGCCAATTGCAGGTCTTTTCCCTCTCCCCATTTATTCAGGGGATTACTGCCATGTCTGTATGTCAAGCTGTTATGCCAGATTCTTTTTCTCTGTCTCAGACTGTAGGGATGTGCATTAAGGATGGATTTGTCCGATTCGGTATTCATATTCGTCGGGACCCAAATCCGTTGCATCCGTTTTTCGGGGACCACCATTCGTCCATTAGTTACATATGGTATTCATTTCCCATTAAAGTTGAAACCCCCCATCCCAACCCTTTAAATTTAATTAACTACAAACCCCCACCCTCCTGACCCCCCCAAGGCTTGCCAAAAGTCCCATGGTAGGAGCACAAGACGGCCAGCGCCATCTTGTGCTCCTACCATGTGACAGGGGCCAACCAATGGCACCGGTAGCCCCTGTGACATAGTAAGGGCAAAGGCTATCGGCACCATTTTGAATACCGGCAGCCGACAGCCCGAGTGCAGGAGATCGCTCCAGGTCCCCCGCTGGACCACCAGGGGCTTTTGTCAAGTCTTGGGGGGGGGTCAGGAGGGTGGGGGTTTTATTCGTTAATGATACGTTGCATTCGTGGGGGTTCGCCATACGTTTCAGAACCCCACGAATGCAACGAATAGGGACATATATGTTGCGGATTGCGCATTCGTTCAAAACGAATGCACATCCCTATCAGACTGCCCCTTCTTCTTCCAAGGGTAAGGGTCTTTCTGACCTCTGGACTTGCTTGGCTGGTCCATGATGTCTGCTTATAAGCTTAAGTTGTTACATTGTCTCTCTGCTGATTTAAACATTTTGTGCTACTAATGATCCATAGTTTGGAAGGCTTTTGTTGAAGTGACTCTGAAATGTAGAAAGCGATAAAGCCAATATTAGAAACTTAGAAAGTGATAATAACATGAGTAAAAGATTCCTGGTTAGTAGATATTTTATTTTACAAGCTTGCTATTTCTTACAGGGTTTAGTTTGAAGATATCTGTTGTTTTCTTGTCTCAGCAGTTTCCTTCTTATCCTTCAGGGTCAATGGGAACCAGCTTCTATTGAACATGGTGACATAAATTTTCAATCTCAACTACCGAGGGATATTTCCCCAATTTTATATTCCTCGCCCAAATCGTTGCAGTGACATTCCTTAGTTAGGGGCCTTACATGAGGGCTCATTCTGAAGCACTGCAATCTTGGGCCCTAAGTCCAACCAATTGGTGTCACTGTTGTGCCATGACTGGGACTTCTTTAGAGAATGTGAACATTGCCTTTGCATCCATGGCTGTGCAAGGGACAGGCAACCTGGGTGACCACACAGGATGAGAAGCCAAAGTGTGCGCGTATGTGTGTGTGTGTGTGTGTGTGTGTGGGGGGGGGGGGGGGTTGCAGAACTCCAGGGGATGCCTTTCCATCCAGGCTGAACCATTCTGCATCAAAAATCTCAATACTTCAAAAACAAAATACGAAAGCCCCAACTGTAGATTCTGGGGGAATCTGCAGCATCTGCTCTCAGCTCTCTCCTTAACTTGAAATCCTCTCTCTGTCTCCTTCCCTCTTCTCCAACTAGCCCTCTGAAAAATGAGCAGGCCCCAATGGATTATATATCCCTAGAAAACTTTCCTCCCAAAAAGATGGGATTTTGGTTATGGGAGAATTCAAAAACCTTCAAAAACCCTTCCCTCTACTCATTTGGTCCGATTTTGTAAAGCGTGCTTGACCATGCGCACTGTTTAACACGGGTTTGGCCACGTTTTTTTGACGCGCGTCTATTATCCCTTATACTGTAAGGGGTTTAGTTCCAATTTTATGTGTGTGCGTGCTTTTTGAAATCAGGTCCTAAGCTTCTGTGTTCAACTGTCACCCCAAAATGGTGCCGTGTTTTGATGTAATCTTATTCAAACAAGAGAGAACATTACTCCCTGTAGGGATGTGCAGAGGGACGCCATACGTTGCATCCGGGATTCGTATTCGTCGGGGGGCAGATACGTTGCATTCGGCAAGGGGACCCCCCGATACGTTTATACATCAATTCCTATTCGTTTCCCCGCTAAAATTAAATTAACTACAACCCCCCACCCTCCTGACCCCCCAAGACTTACCAAAACTCCCTGGTGGTCTAGTGGGGGGCCCGAGAGCCATCCCCTGCACTCACACCCTCGGCTGCCGGTTTCAAAATGGCTCCGATAGCCTTTGACCTACTATGTCACAGGGGTTACCAGTGCCATTGGTCATCCCCTGTCACATGGCCATCGGCGCCATCTTGTGCTCCTACCATGTGACAGGGGCTGACCAATGGCACCGGTAGCCCCTGTGACATAGTAAGGCAAAGGCTATCGGTGCCATTTTGAAACCGGCAGCCGAGGGTGTGAGTGCAGGGGATGGCTGCTGGACCCCCCCGCTGGACCACCAGGGAGTTTTGATAAGTCTTGGGGGGGTCAGGAGGGTGGGGGGTTGTTGAAATTTGCTCCTTTAGGCAGCCGAATAATTCGGCGAAGATTCGTTGTATTCGTGGGGAATCGCGATACGTTTCGATTCCCCATGAATACAATGAATATTTATTTATTTATTTATTTATTTAAGAGGTTTTATATACCGATGCTCATGAAAAATCATATCGCGTCGGTTTACATATAACTTTAGTTGGAATTACAATAAGCAGGGGAATTTAACCTGGAGAAACAACTCTAGAGAGAGTCACAAACAAGAATAGAGGTGGAGAATGAGTAATAGCGTTAATAACATTAACATTAAAGTAACAACAATGGCCCTATACGTTGCGGATTCCCAATTCGTAGGGAACAAGTGCTCTACCCTAACTCCCTGATGCAGCCTTGCATTGAAACACAGCACCGTGTTAAGGTGTCAGTCAAACATACAAGCAGGGATAGTAACTTTCAAATCAGCACGTTGGTGCATTTTGGCACATGTGTGTCAGCGTTCACCCAGATACATGACCATTTTATAACTTGCGCTCACATATGTGCGCACTTTATAAAATAACCTGGCTATGCACACATGTGTGCCTAATTGTAGGTGGGTGTGCGCCTAGGCATGCAAATCCTAATTGAACCGCATAAGTTAGGGTATTTTATAAGGGGTGCGTGTCCATGCCATTGTTAATTTCACCAGTTCTTCCACCAGTTCGCCCTGTTAAGAGCTAGGTCCTCCAAACACCCTGGTTTGATAGCCTGCCCTCCACCCAGTTACCCCAGACCCTTTAAATCCAGCAGAAATGGCTATTGTTTTTATTTTTTTAAGTTGCACCTCTGGGGCACGTATGTATTTATGTACACATCCCTTGGCTATGCCCTGAAATGTCCACTCCCCACCCAGAATACACCCCATTTTGAAAACAAGTAAGATGTGCACATAGCGGGAGATATGCACACATCAGGGCAGCTTTTAAAATTTGAATGTCATGCATCCCCTAATTTATGCACATGCTGGACTTTTAAAATTCCCTTTTAAGTATTTATTCACTATCATGAACACGTTATTGGAGTTTCACACTATTATAACTTGGGACTTATCAGATTTTAGTTGCACAAAACAATCATACATATACAGCAAATTTTGGACCTATAATAAGTGACTTAGCCTTTAGGTATTTATCCCCTGGGTTAACACTAGACAGTCTTACATATTTTCATAAAGTAGAAATAAGGGTAATATTCTTGGGATTGTTGTACTATATAGCTGGAGTTGTTCCCAGAATTAGATACAATATTAGAGCTTTATTGTGTTGAGCAGACAAAAAATATTTCATCTATAAATCTGGTCCAGTAAGAAATATGATTGCACCAATGTGAAATGTAAATGTAAGTTTCCTGGAAATTTTCCTCAAAGATTAACAAACTGGGGTTAAAGATGACCCTTTAGCAATCCAATAGACATGTAAGTAATACTTTGGTTAAACCTGAAATAATAATTCTGAAGAACTATCTCTGCCAACTGCAATAGAAAATGATGTGGTATCCTAGTAGGTAACGGTATGTGATGTATAACTCTTTCAGTGGTCTCCATAGCTGCCACTTTTAGAATGTGTGTGCATAGTATCGAAATATCCACTGTGACCAACCAACTACTAATGGGAAATTGTTGAATATCAGACACTTTGTTGAGCATATGTGAAGAATCTTTCATATTCGATTGCAGATGTGACCCAGCTTCCTTCAAAAACAAATCTAGAAACTGCAATAGTTATTCCATGGCTGACCTTTTGTTGGACACTGTGGTCTATGAAGATTTAAAGATGGGAACATCTATGGGGCAAAAAGGTGGCTGTCACAAAGTGTGGGAAATGTGATTTCTGTAAAATGACTATCATAGGAAATACATGGGAATATCCAGGCAATAATTTTTCATGGATGGGAAACTATAGGATTTACCCGCATAAGTGCACTTTTTACCCAAGTAAATAGCTTTTGAAAATTGCTATTATAGTAGTTACATTTATTTATTTATTTATTTATTTATAAACTTTTATATACCAGTATTAGTGGGGACATCATACCGGTTTACATTTGAACAAAAGGCTTGAAAATACATGTTAACAAGGAAAGTGAACCGGGAGGGGGATAACAAGGAAATCATATATATATACGTGGAAATCATTTTGAAAATTACTCCTTATTGAGCATCGTAGTCTCTGGACAGCGAAAGAACAAGCATTATTTGTCTGTTATTATGTACAAAAATAACATCATTTTGAACAATTACATTGTACTTATAATTGATCATATTCCTGTGGACATACGTGGTGGAGATAGGAATCGTAAACTCAATGAAAGTGAGCTATATTGGATAGTCTCTCTTAACACAATGAGTTGGAGGGATTAAACAAATCAATTGATTGGTTCAAAGTAAGCTAAGAGAGCTGATTGGCCATATGAAGAGGCTTTTAATTCTTTGCAGTGATTTCATTGATCTAACACAATGCACTTCATGAGATTGCTCTATTTTTCAAGATTGAGACGTTCAAAAGGTAATTGTGTTTGTTTCCGCTTTTAGAAATTTGGGACAGTGTGGCATTACAAGAGAATTTTCTCATTCAAGACTGAAGAGAATTAAATATATGAAGGTCTCTTTCTCATTGAAATGATAGTTGTAAGATAAATCCTGTTTAAATGGTGGCTTTTTTTTTTTTTTGTGAGTGTATTATTATGCCAATTTAGATGTTCTCACGGTAAAAGTCTCAGTTCTCATACCTCTCCTGCAGTTCTTCCATCTTGTCCATCATTCTTCTATGTTGTACCTGTTTGATATAGGTTGTATTCCTCTCCTTCCTTAATTTCCTTGAAAGGATATGTACCACATTAAGGATACCACAATCCTTCTTCTCCCATCCATGGCTCCTCATCCCTGAGGACAAACAGATGTTCATCTTTCTACAAGGATATAGATGGGTGGCTCTGTTTGTGAAAGATACCCTTCCCCTTGATGTTGAAAAAAATATGAGTTCCTGAGCCTTAAGGTACTCAATAAAAATAAAAATATAAAAAGGAAGAACTAAACCAGAGACGTGAAGGGTGGGAGAACTTTCTCATCCATAAACAAGGTTTCTAAAATATGGTTAAATTAGCTAGAGGCATCCTCTTATTTCCTCACTTTGCCCAGATCTCAGAGCTGGAGACCCAAGGATCCTCTCCTAAGGAAAATAAATAAAGCAGGAGCAGAAAGACAGCACGCTGCCCCTAACAGGGATAACTAAAACATCCATTCCTTTAAGATGCTAGTAAGAAGATACATATACTAGGAAGTGAACACTCTCACTCTCACTAACTCTGTCCTCTCCTTTACAAGAGTAAACCATTACTCTCTAGTAGAGATCTTTTAGGCTCTCTACACTGGTATCATAAAAACCCTGAAAGTTAGAAAGGGAGAACTGGTTCAGATTACATATGAGTCACGGGTTTCAGATTATCAGTGTCAGCCCAGTGCACTTCAGATCTTCACACATACAAACCTGCACTTGACTACTTCAAATCTTCACCCATGCAAACTTGTATTTGAACCAGATCAGAGAAGGTTTAGCCATCTGTACTAAAAATTTCTGAAAGAAAATTCATGTCATTCGAGTTTTATTTGTTGCTATTTGTTTAGGTATTCTTGTTGTTTCTTCTAGTACTTTTGCTGATTGGGATGTTATGTTTGCTTAATAATTAAAATTTAATTGTTCGAGATCCCCAGTGTGGCAGATAACAATAGTAGATATTTGTTGACAAACAGTGGTGCAGCAGCAGAAAAAAATATACACACACAAAGTAGGGGTACAAAACTAAATAGCAAATACCTCAGCCACTCCTACGCTTCCAAGTTTAGTAGCTTGCTGTAGCACTGTTGTAAACAAATGACAGTCATTTTCATATGCTTTATTTTCCAACTCTGCAAGTGTCATACGCCAGACCCTGGCATCATGCTTGCTATCAGGATAGAAGTGTTGTGTAAGGCGGCCTCGAAAGGCCTTGCATTCTGTTACATAATGGGTTGTTTTAGTGTGCCCTTGGGCCTCGCCCGACCCCAGCGGATCCAGGACCGGACCGAGGGTTGACGGCGTGTTCCACCATGGCTGACGGTCTTACCCTCTGCCAGGCCGGCAAGCTCCCATGGCCAACAACAGATGATGTTGGAATGTGAATGGTCCTCTGACCATTCCGAGCCCTTTCGGACCTGCTGCATGGAACAACATGGAGTAGCAGGCCTGGCCTGAGGTCGAGGGCAGACGGGCCTTGACACGAAGACATGACACCAGAATCGATGCAACGGCATCGCGGACGAAGACTTGACACCAAAGCTGATGCGAAGACATCACGGACCAGTGGTCGATGCGACGGCATCCCGGACATGGGTCGACGCGACGGCATCAGGAACATGACATGATACTAAGATGATGCAACGGCATCCAAGACGAGACGAGGAACTGACGAAGTCCAAACGAGACGAGAAGCTGGGCGGAAGGACATTGGCACTGTCTCTCTCAGCCCACCTGTGGGACTGAGTCGCGGACCACCCTGTCCCATGGTGCGCAGGGGGGCTACGCACGCCAAGCCTATTTTGCATAGGCCTGGCGACGCGCACAAGTCCCGGGATACGCGTATCTCCCAGGTCTTGAAAAAAGGGGCGGGGTGTGGGCGGTCCAGGGCGGGGTAGGGGCGTGGCCAGAGGCCTTCATAGGGTCTCTAGGCCGGGGGATCACGCACCGGCACTTGGCCGGCATGCACAACCTACGCCTGCCCAGAGGCAACTTTAAAAACAAAGGTCAGGGGAGGTTTCAGGTAGGGCTGGGTGGCGGGTTAGGTAGAGGAAGGGAGGGGAAAGTGGGGGGGGGGGGCCGCCGAAGGAAAGTTCCCTCCGAGGCCGCTCCGATTTCGGAGCGGCCTTGGAGGGAACAGGGAAAGCCATTAGGGCTCCCCTAGGGCTCGGCGTGCACAAGTGTGCATCCCCTTGCGTACAAGGACCCCGGATTTTATAACATGCACGCGGCTGTGCGCGCAAGTTATAAAATCAGGCGTAGATTTGCACGCGCCGGGTTGCGCGCACAAATCTACGCCTGCGTGTACCTCTTAAAATCTGGCCCTGTATGTGTACTTGCTTCTTGCTGGCTGCTTACATCTCCGTTTATCAGATTAAAAAAAACAGTGCTATTTTACTGCGCTTGCAGAGAATCAGCCTTCCTGGCTTGCTTGTTTTTCTTTATAATCATTCTCTTATCTAAACAAACTCTGTCGTGCCACAAATCTCTAAAAATATTAAAGGATATTTGGCATAATATAGCAGTATTAAAAGCATATTTGTAATGTGACTAAGTATTAAATTAACTCAAAGCAGTAATGTCAATCCTACTTGAAATTAGAGATTTGCTTTGGGTCTAAATAGCATGTCGGGCTTCGCCACGGGAATTTAGTTTTTCCCGCGGTTCGGGATTTTTTTTTTCAGGGGCCCCGATTTTCGAGTTAGTGCGCACTAACTCCAGATAGTGCGCACTAACTCTGCCACTGGGGAACTGCAGTGAAGCAACTTCAAAGATTTCCAAAGCAATGACTTCGCAGCAAACTTGTAATTGACACAGGGGGAGTTTTACTGCACACAGTGCTAAGGTTGCCAACTTTCAACTGTGAAACTTCTGAACATCGCTCACAAGAACGATGGGGATGCGGTGGCCCCAACAAAACATGTTTTGTTGATCTTTCTTACTGAAAACCGCTTGAATTTACAATGGAATTGCAATCAAATTTTATAAAATAAATAATCTACTACTGCATCCCTTGTGCTACTTCCCCTCTTTCTATCCTCGCCCTTAGTCCAGAATCAGTATTGCATCCTGCCACCATGCTTTTTTGCTCCCTCTTGCACCATTTTCTCACTCTTCCCTGCCCATCCTTACCCCCTTTTCTTTTTCTCTGCCACCACTTCCTCCCTCTCCCTGCCCCTGCACCTGCCCCTTCTCTCTCCAAAAAACAGCAAAGTAACCCCAGATAGCTCTCTCCCCCTTCCCCTTGCCAGCTCTGACTATGGCTGGAATTCTCCCTACCCCCCACAGGCTGGACCCCACCATGCTCTGAGCTTCTCCTCTCCCTTCCCAACCTCCAGCATTCTCCCCTTTCTTCCCTTCTGTATTCCGACCCCAGGATTCCTCCTCATACTCTCCCCATCCCATGCTGAGCCCCAGCACTCTCCCCCTTCTCTCCTACACTCTCGGGTATAACTCTCACTATGCTCTCCCTTTTTCTCTTTCTGTGGAGCAGGACCTGGAATGGAGAGAGTAAATGGGAGAATGCTAGGGTTGGATGAGGGGAAGGGAGAAAAGGAAGAGTATTGGAGTCTAGCCTGGAAGGGTCTTGCACCCCCCATGATGGACCACATTCCTCTACCCTTTCTTCCCTTCCCAAGCCTAATCACCTCCCCACCCAGGCTAGACCCAACCATTCTTACCTTTCTCCCTTCCCCTCCTCCTGTCCCTCAGGCTGGACCCCAGAACGTTTGCCTACCCCAGACCACTTAGACAAACATTACCACCAGACACCTAGCAGCATGCACCAGGCTAAGGCCCCATGGAAGACTTCATATTTCTCAACCCCACCCATGGCCCATTGCTACTGCTTTTGTCCAACTCTTGCACCTCCATGCACTAAGGAGCAGAGGAGCTGCTGGATTCTCCTCTGCCTAGTGCCATTGGGATGGCCCTCCGTTTTTTTTTATGTCAGGTGCTTCAGCCAGGCAATGACTGACATTTTCTTGCACACAGGACACTGCATCCACCAAGACAAGCAGCAGGTGAGGAGAAGGAAGAGGACCAATGCAGAAAAAAAAGCTCCCTAGTTCCAGGCAACTAAGGCAAGCAGCACAGAAACGGACAGTGGCATTAGTTATGGACCTTCTTCCCAGTGGCAGCTCACAGCATTCCTCAGCATGGCTGTGACCATACTGCATGTCAACCTTTTTTGCCTTCATTGGCTGGATGAGCTGGTATAACACTGGAGGCTTGGCAAACTCATATTTATAGGGGGCGGATCAGAGCTGGAGCGCTGTACTCAGAAGGTTAAAATCCAGACAGTTTCAGTCCTCCGTTCAACTTCCAGACATTAACCCCCAAATCAGTACAGTCTGGAAACAATCCAGACAGTTGGCAACTGTGCACTGCCCACACTTTTAAAGCATTTTATATTACACGGTTGGCACAGCCTTTTTTAAAAACATCTTTTTACATGTTCGGTGCCTTACTGATAAAATATTTCCAGTGGCCATGCTTGCAGACATCAATGAATTAGTCTTGAGGGCTTGAGTACTTTCCGTGCAGCAGCCACACTATAATCAGAAGATATGGCCTAAATCAACAGAACAGAACAGTTCCTCTTACATCTTTGGCTCTTCTTTGGTTCTTGCTGTGCATAGTTAGAATAGAATCTGCAACCGTAAAAATTAGAAGTGAACAGATTAGTTTCACCAAGTGCAGCAAATATCTACTTTCACCGTCTTTAGAATACCCAGCAGAGAAAGACTGGTTTGTTTTGGCAGAATTATATGACAGCAAAGCTATTGGTGGTGTGATTTGTTTTGTTACGTCCAGGGACTAGTGCTAGAGCCTTATATAATATTTCTAATATATATGTGTGTGTGTGTGCATTTGTATCTATCGCTCTCTCTGTGTGAGGAAAAGGATGAAGAAAATGCCTGCCTAATATGTATGCGTTTATATATACATATTTATTTGTATATTAAGGTAGAAAATAGAATGAAGAAAATGCCTGTCTAGCACTATTACTGGAATAAGCATTCAGTTCATGCAGGGCACTTGCAAAAGACATGTTTCAAACTTTTGTCACCCGCATAAATGTTTTTTTCAGGTTTAGAAAGAATGTTTTAATTTAAACCACATTGACTGACTCAGTTGGTGTTTTCATGTATCATCTCTATAAAAAGGGAGTGGGGGAGGGGTGGAGATGAGATGGGGGTAAATGGCATCATCTGGTCTTTATTTCCTTTCTCGGTTGCTTCAGTGAGAGAGTCTGTTCCAGCTGGAAGTGATGACTGTTCTTCTGTGGTATTTCATCCCAACAAAACAGGCCGCAGCCTGCTGGTAGCCTAACATGCAGTTGGCCTTTGTAATATCTTCTCCGGGAACACAGATGAAGGGGACTGTTTCATTTTGATTCCTTAAAATACTGCTTGCTTGCACTTTGCCTTAATCTGTGCAACCAACTGGGAATTCAATAGCTGAGTGTAAACTTTTAATTGATTTAGGAATAAGCAAAATTTCACATTTTTCAATAGGCTAGGGGGCCTGTCTCATCCACCTAAATTGGAAGATAGGCAGATTATAAAAAGTACTAATAAATAAACTGGACAAAGTTTAGGGCCTCAACATGTCTTATTCCAGCCCTGCACAAACGTATATATTTTGGCATTTATATCTTGCCTTAAATCAAGGTGTCATGTATGAATTATAGCACCATAAAGATAATGGGAAAGGGGCTGGGATAAGTATGATGAGTTTATCAAGGGAAAACAGGATACTGTGACTAGCATGCCAGTGAAGATCAATGGTGACTGTTGTTGTTGTTGTTGTTGTTTACAAGTGAAGTTGGCACCTGTTTCCTAGGAACTGGATGGAGACTATTGACTTATGTCAGGCAGACCATTAACGACCTCATACAAGAATGACTTATGCCCATTCTGTGCCTTTAGAAAATATCTTTACTGAATAAGGCCCCACATGACTTATACTGGCATACATACTTGTCAAGGGAATCAAAATAATGGATGCTTTATCTTGATAATTCTGTTTTCTTTTTATTCCAGTGAGCCTGCCCCTGAGTAGTCATTACATCTAATTTCACAAAGGACTATTCTTATCTCTGAAAATGTAAAATATTTTTGAACTATAGCTGTGTAATTGCTACAATATTTTGACAGTCAAATGTTTTCCAAAGAATATTATGAGCAAGATTAAGTTGAATATTATTATGTATTAGAGAAGTGCTCTTGTTTTTAATGACACAGGCAATGAATGGTATTGTTTCATACTGTTTCAAAATTGAAACAATTCGAAATTTCATTGCATTTGAAAATATGCTATGTCCATTTAATGCTCACTACTGCAACTTGAATAGTGCACAATAAATAGATATAGTGCACATTAAATCGAAAATAAAAAAAAAAACCCTTTCATGAATCTACCCCCCCCCCAAAAAAAAAAAAAACCAAAACCAATAAAATGGATGCCTAATGAAACAAATCAAACCTGAAACAAACATTTTTTCAGTGCACACCCCTATGCATTTATTACAAGGCACACAGTTTAGTGCATCAAAAAAGTTGTTCTGGAACAGTCCAAGAATGGACCAGCCCTATAACTCAAGCAGCAGCTCAGAAAGTGTACTAGGTAAGAATCCTGGATCATATCCATCATGGCTGATTGTTTCTGGGTGTACTGTGCTCAGAACCAGGAAAGGCAGGAAAATGATTGCTACTATTGTGGTGACCCACACCAGCCAATGAGCAATGCTGAGGATGTGGCTCAGAGGAGAGACTTCTGGCTGCCTAGAGTCCTATGAGCAGCCTAGGAATGCTGTCTTGGGCAGTGGAGTGGCAGAATAAACCACTGGAGAGAGAAAAAAAAGTATAAAAATGAGTGGAATGTAAGTGAGCTATTTGACATTAAATAGTTACTGAAGCTGGGTTATAGCAAATGGATAGGAGATAAGACCAAGAGGGTACAATATTTATCAGAACATATTCATACAGAAATATGTTTTGAGAGAGACTGATACAAACTCAGAGCTACAGCACTTGAATATGGGGGACAAATTCTATAAGTTAGCAGAGAGAAATGTTTTGGGACTAGCGGGCCAAGTTTGTTCTGTGGCCAGCATGGCCATGTGGGGATGTACGTTTTAATCTGCAAGTGGAGATAAGCCAGAACTGTACCATGGCTAGCTGTGTACTATACAGTATGTAAGGACAAGCTTCTGGCAACCGTCTGAAAGTAAAACAAATGGTTCCCCTTGGTGCCTCTCATCTGGAAACTCTGCTGTTCTGCTCATTGGCTGTTACATACTGTATGTGATATTCCAAGGGCCAGAGGTTGACAGCTGTGAATCTGGCAGACAGCTGTCCTTGAGTCTCATTGTATATAATCCAGTGCTCTTCTTCCTTAGTGCAGAAAAAAGAATAATAAAGTAGTGTATACAAATTGTCTAGACAAGCTATCTTGGTCTGAATATCTGTTAGATATGAGACTTATCAATTCACTTCTCTTCTTTTCTCTAAATATCTTACCCTCTCCTTTTATTGAAGCCTTTGTTAGAGGCCTTCAATGAAGGCAATAGTACCAGCTAGATTTCTCAAAATACTAGCATATAATTTTTTAGTCTAATGCCTAGGTCCCCTTCCTTTTTTGTCCCACGATTTTATTTATTCTAATTTTGCATTTTTATTGCAGACACACAACTTGATATTATACTCCTTCTCTGTTCATGCTGCATGTGTGATACCTACATGCAGTTCTGATGAACTCAAGACTTGATTTACTTCAGTTCATAATGATGAGAACTGCTAAGCAGGAAGTGTTTTCCAAAACTTTGATCATTTATTTCGCCTTGGAAAAAGAAAATAAAAGAGGGCAATGATTTTATTTGGTATCTGAATATATATATATATATATATATATATATATATATATATATATATAATTTAGTAGAACTGATGTTTTAAAATACAAACAAGTTGAAAATACATTGGGCTCATTATTTATTCTAGGAGATTGTTCTGCCTCTGCAGCATATTTAAATATATACAGTATGTATATATGTTTTCTTGTGTCATTTGTGATGTTTTTCAGCTCAGGTTCTTTATATGTTGTAGAGCTAGTTCTCCTTATTGGTTATTGTTCTTGCTGAGCTTCTGACTGGATCTGTTCCTGTTTGCATCTCCTCTGTCTATGCTCTCCTTCTTCTTCCTGTTGGTCTTTTGCCCCTTGGAATCACTGGGAGACCCTACTTCCTGTACGAAAGTTCAGTTTGGAAGTGGTTCTAGACAAGCTTGCAGCTCCCCTGGATCCTCTGCAGGTTCCTAAAAGCATTGCTCTTTTCACCTTGTTTCCTTTCTCCTACTGCTGGCTTCTGCTATCTACTGGCAGATACAATTTCCTCTGCGGCTGCAGTTGTCTCTCTTTGACTGAGTTTTCAGAGTTCCTCATTACAGCTCTATCAGTTCAGAACTGAACAGAGATGGTTAAACGGGAAGCAGATAAATCTAAGCTACATCTGTAATGTTACTTTATTTTGGTCAGTGATTAGTTTCTATATGTGTAGACTGCTAAAAAAAAGTGTAGATTCATGTAGGTACTCTCTTGGCAGGGAATTGGCTACCCTGCCATTCACCCAGCAAAGCCTGCCCTTCTTCAATTCACCCAGCAAAGCCAGCATTATGGTATCCATTTTCGTTTTAAGCATGGTATCAAAGGACGTGCTGGAAGTCTAGCTATTCTCCACCCACCAGTAATGCAGTTCATTTTGCCCTCTGTATGCTGTTGTGAAGTTGATACTGATTGTGGTGACTGGAGTTTGCAGAACGGCAGTAAAATTAATTAAAAAGTACTCCCGGAACTTTCAGGGTGTGTTTAAAACTGGCCTTGAACTGATTACAGGAATTTGGTTACTGTAGTCCATCTTTCTCTTTGAGGTGTTTTGACTAATCCATGACATTTATTTATACTTAAAGGATATGCCATTGGAGGTTAGTAGGATCAGAGGAACTTGGATGAAAATATTCTTTATTGAGAGGGTGGCTGATGACTGAAATAGCCTACTGGCAGAGAGAGTACCATTGAAACCCATAACAGAATTTAAATGTGCATGGAACAGATAAAAAGCACATCGGTAGGAGAAGGTGGAAGTCACAGGTAGAAGAAATGGTGAAGTTGCTGGGAAGTTGAGTATTGAAATACTTTTGAAACCCTAATCTGCTCAATCCCACAGAACATTACAAGGCCAGAAAAGGGGTGGGTGCATAGAATAGCATTACGGCTGCCTCAGGCTTCCAAGAAGAGGTGGCAAGGTCAACCAACATGGCACTGCAGCAAGGATCTGATATATTCTTAGGCAGAGGAAACTAGGCAGACTGGGTGGGCCAAATGGTCCTTGTCTGCCAACATCTATGATGTTTCTAAGAGAATTCTTACTCTGAATCAGCTGCTCGTACTGTAACTGATAACATCTTGGTGCTTTTCTGGATTAGTTTCTGTACATTCAGTTTGTTCCCTTCATTGGGGATGGAGATGGGGGAGAATTAAGCTATGGTGGTGCTCTTTTATAATGTTTTCAATTCAACTAAAACTTTAAAACTCTAATTGGGGAAAAAAGTTTCCAAAATATGTTTTACAAATTATTATTCCTATATCCCAATATTTTAGCCTCTTAGTAGTCTCTGGCACCTCTATTCCTGCCCAGGAGAGCTGAACAGGCAGCACTAGAAAACCATGTCAGCTCTAGGACTAGAGGGGGCCCCCGTCTGAGGTGGTACCCTCAGTGCTGCTGGTTGGGAAGCATAGGCTTCTACTGTAATAGCAGCTACCTTCCCTCCCACTGCAGCTTGCTCCTTAGATGGGGGAAATCAATCCTGGGTCATGGGGCCAGTCTGCCAAAATCTATTTTGAGAAAAATGGTTGAGAAACCTGCTTTTATGAGTGAAACGACTTGGAGGGAGACTGTTGCAAAACATTTGCAAAGATTCAGGACATGCATGAGATGCACAACTGGACCTGAGCAATGTGGAATTTGCCAAGCAAGCTTCTTGAATTTCTCTGCCCTGATGAGCAGCCCCTATCCTGACACAGTTAGCACTTTAATCAGGACAAAGAAAACATTTGGAAGTTATTACTGATTAAGAGCTATAAAACAAACCTTACCCATACATTAGCATCCTAGAAGACCCATCCTCAGTTCAGCTTGTTTACTATTGATTTAATGTATCTGTTGAAATGTGCATTTGCAAATTGCTAGGCAAGCCAGATGCACACAAAAAAATAACAGGTTTGTCCTCAAAACTTATTGGCCCATTTTAATTAGTTCTTGTAATCTAGAACTTATGATAGATTTTCACTCAAAATGCAAAGGTATTTACCTTAACTAGATATATAAAACGATTGTGTTATACATTTCATTTCAATTTTCATGTTGTTTTCAGGAGTTTGATCTTCCACAAATTTCATTTCGTCAAATGTTTATTTGTTTGTTTAGTTAAAACACCAAAATTAACAGTTAAACAACCCCCCCAAAAAATAAAAAATTAAAGAAACAGGGACTATGAGGCTTCCCAGGCCCCCACTCATCCCTCCCACCCAAAAAAATGCCCGGGCCAGGATCCTCCCCGGCCCCCACTTACCGGTCTAGGGCAGATCTGACGCTGAGGCCTAAGCCTTGCGCACGGTGTATCGAGATTGCAGAGACCTACCATGGCCTAGGCCTACGCAAAGCCAAGGCTTCAGAGGTCACCATGACTAGTTGGGAGTTCTCTTCTCCCACAAGACTCACAGTCTATTCAGAGATCCAAGTCAGTTCTCTGCTGAATTCCAATTCAACCTATCAAACTTGTCACACTTTATTGTGCTTATAAATGAACAATTCATGCAGTGTTTCATAGATCATTCATGATCTATTGAAACACTGCAGCCCAGATGCATCTGCCTTACAGAATCCTGGGCGACTGACTGTGATATTCCTGCTTTGAACCAATGCTGCCCTAATGACTGTAAGTATGTGTCCCAGCCACATGGTTACAGGCATAACGGAATTTTGCTGACTGCATCTAAAGAGTTACTAAGCCTCTTTCACGACCTTCTTGCATTCAATCTCCATATGAATCAATGATCTTATCATCAAAGGCTTCTAATATTTGCCTCAAGTACTGTCCTCCAGGCATTTTGCATCACAATAGTTCATCATTTTTTAAAATTTCTAACAACTGCTAACATTGACTGAATCAATACAGTACTTCTTGGTGACTTCAACCTGTGTATCGATAAATCTCCATTGTCTTCTTCATGTGAACTCGTTAGGCTTATACCACCTTCTTTCCTTGGGGGTTCTTCAAGATCCAGCTTAGCATTCAAATGCTACCATGAGAAGTGTAAAATTCTGAAGAATCTTTCATTGTTATTGTTTGTCTTGTATGGCGACATTGCTTTTATGTATGTGATATTGTTACCCACCCTGAACCTTGGAGGGTGCGGGATACAAATAATTGTAAATAAAAATAAAATAAATTAGAAATATAGGGGGGCAATATTCAGCTGCTGAGCAGTTTGGGTGGTTAGCTGGATAAACCTATCTCGCTAGCTATCAGGGTGTATTCAGTGGTGCAATTGCGCCACTGAATATACCCGGTTAGCTTAGTTAGCTGGATATGAGCGCATACATATGATTATAAAACAGGGTGGACACGAGTAAACGCCATATGTACGCACATCTAATGATTTTGGTGTGCGCATTTCTTTTAAAATTCACCCTTATCAGTATGCTTATTTTTTGAACATTTTCTGAACATACTAACAGTTTATGTGGTTTTGATAAAATTGTTATTCTACACTTTATAGAGCTGGTCACACATTGGACATGATGTGTATAAACCACACCTATTTCTTACATGATCCCAGAAATCTGAACATCACATCAGTTCCATGGTCTGGCCACTACCTAATATCAGCCACTATACAATTCTCAGCTGTTGCTCAATCTACATATGATGATCGTAGGATCTTCAGAAGGCTTCATTTTGAGGTTCAAACACTCATTGCCAAGCTAGCTCCATCCAGGTCAGTATTTCTTGTAGACACTATTGACAATATAATAAACAGCTGGAGCTCTCACATTAGTTTAGTTCTTCATCAGTTAACTTCCCTTCATCTGAGAACTATCAGATATCCTAGAAATGCTCCTTGGTTCTCACAAGCATTATTTGAACTTAAGCGAACCCTATGTCGAGCCGAGGTGGTAGAAGTCTACTTCCAGAGAGGACTTGTAGCATTATTGCACAATTCTAGACCTTTACAGATCCTGAATAAAAAAATAGTTATATCACAAACCAAATTGAAACATCAATCAATAAACCTAAAGAATTGTTTTACGTGGTTAAATACCTTACTTTAAACCCTTTGCCATAACTAAATTTCCATCCACACAGCTTGATACAGGCTTATGCGAATCTTTCGCAAACCATTTCCAACAAAAATTCTTCAATCTGTTTTACATTCCCTCCACTCACTGCTCTAGATGCCTATTTTGCAAGATCTCAATCCTCTCTCCAGTCTGAATATACCTCACAACCAGAAATATTACAAACAATTGTATCATTGAACCCTTGCTTTATGGGCCTCTTGAAAGTAATTTCCTGCAAATACATATTGCAGATAACTTCAAGTCATCTCTCTGTTTGGGCTCTCTTCCACCTGCACTAACAGCAGCCTCCATCCATCCAATCCTTAAGAAACCAAATATAGACCCCACTAATTTTCAGAACTTCTGTCCCATCTCTTCTCTGCCCTTACATTCTAAAATAATTGAATCAACCATTCTTAAACAACTCATGCAATTCCTTGACAAACATTCAGTGCTAGACCAATATCAATTTGGCTTCAGGAAATTCCATAATACAGAACCCCTCCTGCTTTTCACTACTGATGTCATTCACAGGGGTTCTGATTCTGAGTCTTACTGCTGAATGATTTTTCTGGATAGTAGCTCCGCTTTCAGTACCCTAAGTCATGGCATACTTCTTAGTCGCCTCTCTAGTATTGGTATCTCAGGAACTCCTCTCTCTTGGTTTAGATCCAATCCCACTGACAGAACACAACAGATTACAATAGCTAATGTCTCATCTTCCTGGTTTCCTATTACAATGGATGTCCCACAGGGCACAGCTTTTTCTACTACCCTATTCAATATCTATCTGACTCCTCTTTGTCGTCTTCTCTCCACTTTGAGTCTATCCTACCAAATTTATGCAGATAACACTTAGTTTTTTTCCCCATTACATCTTCTTAGTCATCAACCTCTCAGTTCATTCTTCTGTGTCTCTCTTCTATCAGAAACAATGAGCCCAGCTATCCAGAAACCGGGAGTACACGTACAAAACAATATAACAAGGTTTCGGGTCAATTTTTCTAATTTCAACACGCCATGTATAGAAATACAGTCGCTATAAGAACAAATTATGTAGGACCGCTGCCAACGGGATCTGTATAACAATCAGACCCGGCATAGGAGAGGTCACATTACTTTATTAATAATATTGAAGTCTTTCAAAAATTATATTGCCACGGGAAGATAAACCTATAAGTTCAAAACAAAGCCACAAAAAGCTTTTGTCTAGATGAAAAAATCATACACAAAAATTGCAGTACTTAGCTTCAAACCGAGATAAAAGATGAAATCCCGACGTGATCACGTTTCGGACCACCACGGTCCTGCTTCAGGGGTCAAGTCTTCTAAATCCTTCGGAGTAGAGCTTCTAAAAATCATTCCCAAATCGGCAAACAAACTGGCGTTTCCTTATCACGATCATTCTTTGGCGGTCCGTTTTCGGATTAAGCAGGGTCCGATATTGCATTGTTGCATTGCAAGTCATTGCACGTATCTCCCGGCTTCAGCGCATGTAGTAGTTTTAAAATCAACTAGTTAGGCTTATACCACCTTCTTTCCTTGGGGATTCTTCAAGATCCAGCTTAGCATTCAAACGCTGCCATGAGAAGTGTAAAATTCTGAAGAATCTTTCATTGTTATTGTTTGTCTTGTACAGCGACATTGCTTTTATGTATGTGATATTGTTACCCACCCTGAACCTTGGAGGGCGCGGGATACAAATAATTGTAAATAAAAATAAAATAAATTAGAAATATAGGGGGGCAATATTCAGCTGCTGAGCAGTTTGGGTGGTTAGCTGGATAAACCTATCTCGCTAGCTATCAGGGTGTAGTCGGTGGTGCAATTGCGCCACTGAATATACCCGGTTTATTTATTTATTTATTTATTTTTGGTTTTTATATACCGGAAGTTCCTGTATACAATACATATCACTCCGGTTCACATTTAACAGAAATAACTATCGCCGGGGAGGCGGTTTACATGGAACATATCGAATATAATGAACGGATAATAATCAAGGTAAAATCTATTATGAAACAGCTAAGATCAACTTAGAAAACAACTTAGAAAACAACTTGAAACATATAACTGACACAATATGAACATTACAATAATGCTGTAAGACAAGGCTGAAAGTTTGTTCTTCTTGCTTTTAGCTCTCTGGGAAAGCTTGATGAAAAAGCCAAGTCTTGAGTTTCACTTTGAAAGTAGTATGGCACGGTTCAAGGCGGAGGTCCGGTGGTAGTGAGTTCCAGAGAGACGGGCCTGCTGTGGATAGAGCACATTTCCTCAGGGTAGATTTAGCAGGTTGGGTGATCATTCTATTCTGGTATGCCCTTCTGGTTGGTTTGTTAGAAGAGTGTAGTTGAAGCTGGAAAGTTAAGTTGATGGGGGAGATGTTATGTAGTGCCTTGTGAATCATCGTGCAAGTCTTGAACTGAATCCTATATTTGATGGGAAGCCAGTGGAGATGCTGGAGGATTGGGGTGATATGGTCCCTTTTTTTGGCATTGGTAAGGATCCTTGCAGTAGCATTCAGAACCATCTGGAGTGGTTTGGTAGTGTATGCTGGAAGGCCTTGCAGGAGTGAATTACAGTAGTCTAATTTGGTAAGGATGATGGCTTGGTTAGCTTAGTTAGCTGGATATGAGTAGTCTAATTTGGTAAGGATGATGGCTTGGTTAGCTTAGTTAGCTGGATATGAGCGCATACGTATGATTATAAAACAGGGTGGACCCGAGTAAACGCCATGTGTGCGCACATCTAATGATTTTGGTGTGCGCATTTCTTTTAAAATTCACCCTTATCAGTATGCTTATTTTTTGAACACCAATATTATGTTTCTTAACTTTTTAGAAAGAAAATTGGACTGCTTGTGCAAGCTACAATATAAGAATCAGTATTCATTGATTCAATTTAAAGTGATTTAAATAAGTTTGTTATCTTTAAGATATCCTGATAGGACACGTGATAATTCTGCTAAAGATGTTAGTTCCAATGAACCTAACAGATGCAATAGATGGAACTATTAATAGATGATGCAAAGCAGAATGCAGTGGGTGAGCAGGTACAGAAGAAACTATTTTTTCTTCAAACAAAAAGGTTCAGAGTACAGAGATTTAAGTACTAAGGGCAGTAACTTAAACATCACCTTCTGCTTTATTGGAAGCCAGTGCAAGTTTATTAAATAAGGAGAGATACTATCACCATACTTTAAATGAAAAATAAGCCTAACAGCAGCATTTTGAATACGCAGCAATATATGCATAAGAAATGTAGATAATCCTCCAGATAATGAGTTACAGTAATCCAGATGGGCACAAACTATGGATTGCATGACGAATCTAAATTCTGACAAAGAGAGATATTGCTTCAAGGGATGCAATAATCACAGTTTAAAAAATGTATCTTTAAATACTTTCATCACTTGTGTCATTAAAGTTAACCTCAAATCCTAGCATCAGCACATAATCCCAATTTATTCTTGTCTGGTGTAAATAAACTTAAATCATTTGGCATAGGCAAACCAAAAAATAGTGGTTTTTGCAACATTCAATATCACATTATTATCCTTAAAGCAACGATCTATGCATTCCAAAGAATCTTTAAAAGTAACATCAGGAAACTCTCCTGCTATCACATTTGGTAAATAAATTGCATGTCATCAGCATAAATCCTACAAACTAAGGGGATCATTTTCTAAAGGGGCGGAGTCCGCCCCGGAAGGGGAGGAGTTGGGGCGTCGTCGGGGCAGACTCCGCGATGACTTCGCTGACGGCGAAAAGGTAGGACACCTTATCGCTGCTAGTAGCACGCCCATTAGCACCACCTTTCACGTTGGTGCTATTGGGTGTGAAAGCCGGCCAACCTGCCCGCTTAGCCCCCCCAGAACCGCCGAATTCACAGAACCGCAATAGTTTAGAAAATCCGGCCCTAAGGACAAAGCTGATAATTCTATAGCTAGTGGCTTAAAAAATATATTAAAAAGAACTGCTGATAAAGGAGACCCCTGAGGGGAACCCCCAGTTGTTGGAATACCACTTAAAATAATTTGTTTTAATACAAACCTGTTGAGATCTCTCATGTAAAAAAGAACCATTTCAGTACTGATCCTCGAATCCCAATATCTAACAATCTCCTCAGTAATTTAGTGTGCAAGATAGTATCAAATGCTGATTTGATATCTAATAGGACTAAAACATCACTCTAATTATATTCTAATATGGTAACTTTCAAAGTGGTGCATGGGCGCACATGTGTGCACGTTCATCAGCCCACACCCAGGGACGCGGCTATTTTGTAACATACGTGCATATATGCACGAACATGTGCACTGAATTTTAAGTGAGCGCACACGTGCGCACAAATCCTGCTTCTATCTCATAAGTGCAGGAATTTTATAAGGGACACACGCCAACGCCATTGCCAGTTTTCCCAAGTCATTCCCAGTTCACCCAGTTAAGGAATAGGTCTTCCAAACCCCCTTGGTTTAATAGCCTTCCTTCCCCTCTGTTAGCCCCAACCCTTAAAACCCTGCTGATCTGCCTAGATTTCTATGTTTTATCACTTACAGGTCATCCGTAGCAGAAGTATTGTTACGTGGCAGGGAACCCCGGTATATGCCGGCGTGCATAAGTATTTACATGCAAATTTCAGGTTAAAATCCTGGAACATCCATGTCCCACCCATGCCCTGCCCAGACCATCCCCACGCCCCATCCCTTTTCCAGAAGTTCCGTTTTGCGTGTGTAACCAGGCGGCTTTTAAAATCCACTCAGCATGCGCCGGCCCAACATATTTGCATATCCCCTGATTGATGTGCTCATCATCCTTTTAAAATTCACCTTTAAATTACAACAAATTTTATCTAACAGAGGGCCTGATTCAAGTTCTTTTCCCATAGACAAAGAATGGGAGAAAAAAATCAAGCCCAAAGAAACTAAAAGTGTCTCAGCACCTCTTTCTTTCTGGAATCCAAACTTGTCATCATGCAGGGGTACATTTTCAAAAACAGCGCGCGCGCGTGCGCGTACTTTTGTTCACGCACCACGCGCGAACAAAAGTACGCTAGATTTTATAAGATACGCGCGTAGCCGTGCGTATCTTATAAAATCCGGGATCAGCGCGCAAGGGGGTGCACATTTGTGCAACCTGCGCGCGCCGAGCACAGCGCGCGCTGCCTGTTCCTTCCGAGGCTGCTCTGAAATCGGAGCGGCCTCAGAGGGAACTTTCCTTCCACCTCCCCTCACCTTCCCCTCCCTTCCCCTACCTAACCCACCCCCCTGGCCCTATCTAAGCCCCCCCTACCATTGTCGGCAGATTTACGCCTGCCTCTGGCAGGCGTAAATCTGCGCGCGCCAGCAGGCTGCTGGCTCGCCATCACCCGACCCGGGGGCTGGTCCGGAGGCCTCGACCACGCCCCCGGGCCAGCGTCACGCCCCCGACACTCCTCCCGCCCCACCCCGAAATTCGCGCCGCCCACCTGACATCCCCCCGAAACGCCCCCTTTGCAAAGCCCCGGGACTTACGCTCGTCCCAGGGCTTGCGTGCGCCGCCGAGCCTATGCAAAATAGGCTTGGCGCGCACAGGGGCCTTTTAAGAGGGTTATGCGCATAACTTGTGTGCGTAACCCTTTTAAAATCTGGCCCTAAGCATCTAAAAAAATCATCCACCTGCATAACACACATTTTTCTAAAATTTTTGAAATAATACATAAATTGGGAATTAATATAGAATATCTATAATAGTAGGAGTTTGGGAACACTTATAGTGATAACATTTAAGTGGGGGCTAACATCTTGATAATAAATATCTAAATATGACTTTCTAAAAAACACAACAATATTATGAATTATTTATATTTTAAAACAGTTTAAGTTTTGATGGTGTAAAGATTAGAGGATGGTTTAAAACACAAAAAGGTGAATTTTCAAAGGAGTTACATGCGTACAATGAGCATACTATCGTAATTTTCAAAAGCCATTTACACTTGTAAAGTGTACTTATGCAAGCAAATCATATGGACAATTCAATGGTATCTGTTGTAGCAATTTTCAAAAACCCACTTTATTTACGGGTAAAGTGCATTTACATGAGTAAATCACAGTTTTACACATGTAAATGCTTTTGAAAATCAAGCCCAATCTAAGGGATGAGTGTTTATTTATTTAGCTAAAGATCACATAAATCATTGGTGATACCCTTCTGCCATGTGCAGTGTGTCATATGAATGTTCCATTTTCTCACTCTTTAGTTATTTGGGTTGGGAAGATATATGTATATCAATATAAATATAGATAGATATACTGTAAATATAAGCATTTTTTCAAGTATTTTAGTTGCTGTACTTGGTGGTGCATTCTACATCTTTATTATTGTTTTCCAGTTATCTCTTTCTAATGAGACCCTGTTTCGTTAAAAGATTTGTACTTTCCTTAATTATTACAAATTTCCAGTGGTAGATCTTTGTTTTTTGCCTTTAGGGGAAAGAATTGAGCAAGCAGGTCAACAAACTGATACAATTTATGTAAAAAAATGTGTTTTCCTCCTGGTCACATTATCCATAACATTTCCTTTTATACCAAATATTTTGAGATTGTAAACTAATAACATAGGCATGATATCACTGCCCAGCAGCATCCCATGAGTCATGAAAGGCGTTTCCAAAACATTAAGTATGACGACTGGTGATTGACGACGTGTATAATGACTGATGATTGATGGCCTCTGTGATGACTGTTGACGTGCTGTTGCTTTTTAAAGGGTGGGTGTCAGCTAGAATATTTAAAATCTGTTTTGAATTATTCATCTATGCAATAATATGACTTACATCATTTAAAAAAAAAACTACATATTAAAGCAGTTAAAGTCAAATCCTAGGTGTTAACTCTGCCCCAGAAATGTCTTCCACAAGGCTTGCCTCACAGCTCTACAATATTCCCTGTGTTGTGCTGTTCCTAGCTGCTGGTTTTCTCAGGAATGGTCTTATTTGAAAATGCACAGCTATTCAGTCTGTTGTGGACAGCAGCTTTCATAAAATGGTGTACTTGGGAGATATTAGGAACTGACACACACAAAAAAAAAAAATTCAACATGGCCGAAATAAAAATATTCAGGGTGAGCAGGAGGTGGAGCCACCATAGACAATTACTGCATTGCACTCTGCCCCTGAACCAACTCGCCCTCTTATTCAGAGGCTCCCATCCTGAATATATACTCATCCTGAATATACTGTATATACTCTTGCGAAGAAACAATAAATCTGGATGGGCCTTCCTGTTTCCGTGCAGTCCATATTGTGCTCTATGGGAAAAAAGTTGTTAATTTTCTAATGGAAGAAAAGAAAATAATTTTTATCAGAGCAGGATTGTGCTATTTTCCATCCATTTATTTGCTATATTTCCTTTCACAAAAAATGTGAAAAAATTGTCAAGATAGATAATTCAAAAATACCATTTCGGCAATCTTTTGGTTTCCTTTTTTTTTTAGCCTGGCGGTTTTCTCCTCTTCCTTTGGGTTTCTAGCTGAATGGAACTGGCTTCTATTGGGTTATGGTGCCAGGAGCCTTCATGATGACTTTTCTCCTATTTTTATGGCCTTCTCTCAACTCAGTCCATCACAGTGACCATCCAGGGACCAAGAAACACAGCGCTGATAGAACCCAGCTAACATGGACCCTAGGTCTGGCCAATAAGTAGGTAATTTTCAAAAAGTTTTATGCATGTAAATGTGCTGTTGAAAATTGCTACTTTTACATGCATAACTCCATTGGAAATTCATTCCTTGGTGTTGCCAGTTAAGCAATGGTTGAGACTCTGTGTCCTGTCCCGTCCGTCCCATCCCCCCCCCCCAGGAGCTATGAAAGCTGCCTCTGCAGCAGCCTTGGCTGGCTTCAGGAGAAAGGGCCTAGCTTGGCCTGGGAATCCAACCCAGTACTCCATATGGCAGCCTACAAAACTGCTGCTTCGCCACTGGGCTTTCCCTAGAACTCATTTTTTTAAAGCACTTTGGCGGACCCCACCTATGAGAAAACCAGCCTTATACACTCACCAAACACACATGCCCTTCGTCTTCATTTATACCTTTGTAGCTTTCCCCTGAGATTCTAGAGGGTAACTGGCAACAAGGGAGGGGAAAGTAGTGAAAAAAACACTGGACCCCCACAATAAATTGGAATCCTAGGGGTTTGCAGATTTGTGATTAACTGGGGATAGACAGTGTCTCTGTGGCTATGTCCCACCAACCTGTGGTACCCTGTTCTATCCCTGGACCTCTCCTTCCTGCATGGGTTCCCAGGAGCTGCCTGAAGTCTGGAAAAACCACACAGAGCATAAGAATGGCTTTTATCTATGGGAAAATGCCTTGATGAATCAGGCCCAAAATGTGAGAAATAGTTAAGGGGAAAAACAGGAATATGGGTCATCCCTAATAACAAAAGCACATAATGATGTCTATACCCAATAATCTTTTGCATTGAAGAGGGCCGTCCAGCTGTGAACCTGATACCAATTCAAATTGCACTCCTTAATGCAAAGGAATTTTTACCATGATCCAGACAAATCCTGGTGATACTGGGTGGGGAAGTTTCTTTCAGCCACTCAAAGGGCTTGAATTGTATATGTATTTATTTATTTATTTACAATCACTTATACAAGTATCTGGCAAATACCTAAACATAAAATACAACCTATGTTGCTAATGCCAGTAATAAGCAGTGGCTATTCCCTATGAGAGTAACTTTCAAATGGGCGTGCAGGTGCATATATACGCATTTCCAGAGAGCAATTTTATAATGTGCGCGTACGCAAGCATGATATAAAATAGCCCAGGTGTGCATATCTATATGCCTAATTTTAAGCTTGAGCACTCAATAGCATAAGTCGGCTTTCGGACTTATGCTGTTTTATAATAAACACACATCCAGCTGAGGACCAGTTTCACCAGTTCATCCACCAGTTTGCCCAGTCTACAGCTAGGTCCTCCAGTCCCTCCTGGTTCTTTAGCTTGTATCCCCCCCCCCCCCTCCCCACTTAATCCAGACCCATCAAACTCCTTGCAGATGCCTGCACCATTTGCTTTTAACTTACATCTCCTCCATAGCAGAAGTAAAGTTACGTGGCATGTGCCCAGGTGCATAGGGTATTTGCATGCACATCTCTTGGCTCCACCCTGAAACACCTATTCCCCGCCCACACCGTGCCCTTTTTTTGGCCAATGCGCGATATTCATGCACTTGGGCGCACAACTGCCCGCCTTATAAAATCAGGTGGACACGCGCAAGTGCCAGGTGCATGCCCATCTCCTGACTTCTGCGTGTGTCCAGCTTTTAAAATTCACCTTTAAGTCATTGTGATTAATAGCAGTTTATGGACCTCTCCTCCAGAAACTTGTCCAAACCTTTCTTAAATGTAGCTATGCTAACTGCCGTAACCACGTCTGAGCATCTAAAGGAGAGGGATCATATATGGGAAAATGTTTTGTGTTATAGGGGCTGGGAAAATGTATGCATGAATCTTAAAAGATAGCATATGGGAGACAGAATTAAGGAGTCTGCAAGTTTAAAGTAAGAGATTCTTGTAGGTACTGCATATTAAAAATATCCTTAATGGTAAATTGAATGCGGTAAAGTTAAATGCTGAGATGTGCTGAAATGCTTGGATCTGAGAGGCGTGGTACAGTCAAAATATGAAGTTTCAATAGTTGTTTATATGTTTGTTTTGGAGAATGTTGTGGAATCAATTTGGGGATGTGGGAATGGGAAATGCTTCCTGTATATGCTTATTCACATGAATAAATGCGATTAAATGAATGCATGGATGTTTACAGGAAAGAGAAGGAAAATGAAGATATGTCTGAAAAAAGTGAGATGTTGAGGCTGGAAAGTATTTGTGTGGAACAGGACTGGGAGAAAGAGATTGTTTTTAGCACAACTTTCAATATAAAGTCTTAGATCACTCTATATAGACCTGTTAGAAAGAAAGTCTTTTGTGGCAGAAAAAAAGTTGGATGCCAGATTACTCCTCCAGGTCTTCTGAATGTAACCCATGGGACTGAAAGGTCCATATTCAGCCTCCGTGCACCTGTGCAAGTTAGGCAGATATACTTAACTGGCTAACTAGTTCTGTATATTCAGCGGCATAGCCACATTACTGAATCTACCCAGCTATCTTAAGGTTATGTATAACCAGTTAACTTTAGGACAGTCTTTTGACGAACCAGAGTTGTCCAGCCAAATCAACCAGCTAACTCTGAATATCGAGTTAGCTGCTTAATTTATCCAACCAACTTGACTCCTCCCTGATCTGCCCATTCCCCTGGCCAACAGCATCATTCATCAAAGTGCGTTATGGCATTAACGCCCACAATAATGCCATAATGCTTGCAATATTTATTGCAGCACATGGCACAAATGCAAATTTGGCAAATGTATTCAAAGGGGCGGTACTATCGCATGCTTTTAATGCTGGAAATAACCACATCTTTTTTGCAGGCGTTAAGCTGTGCGATATGCCCGAAATGGCCATAACGCAATTTGCGATAAATATTGCAAATTCCATTTCAGGCATTTTTGGGCATGGGAGAGAGGGGAGGAGGGGGAGGGAGGGAGAGAGAGAAAGAGAGAGGTGAGGTTTTGGTGGTGGTGTAGGGTTTTGGGGCCAGTTTTACATGCAGAATGAGATGTACGAACAGCACGGTACACCTCAGTGAAGATCTGACATCAGTTGGAGTGAGAAACGTCAGACTAAGATGAGATTACTTCAATATTCTCTCCCCCTAGCTTGATGTAGAGTGCAAATGATGTCAAATCTTCACTGAGGTGTAATGTGCTGTTCGTATGTCTCACTCTGCATGTAAAACTGGCCCCAAAACTCTACAGCACTACCAAAATTTCACCTCGAGTTACTAGCTGGCCCTTTTATAGTGATATAAATAGTTGACTGCTATAAAGGCCTGCTCTCTCTTTCTCTCTCTCATAACCTGTCTGGGCACTTTCTGAGTAGCGAAGTACAAGTATTGCGGGGAGTGTGAAAATTTTAATGCGTGTTGCGATAAACTACCTATGCGAAGCACCTACATAGCGTGCAGTGTGGTTAATTCTAAAATTATCATATCCACGCCCCTTTTTCTTAATATGGGCATTATCCATGCAAAAATTATAACATTTTGATGAATCTAGAACTAAGTGATACCCATTGACTGTCCGGCTAAGTGAAGTTTTTAATAACGGGCTTTAAATGTTTCTTCTAGGATAACTTTAATTTATAGATTGTCCTGGAAAGTTTCAGTTGTAGGAATCATAAAATGATTGTGTATTTTAGCTGCTGATATCAAACAATGAAGCTAATGTACTTAGCTGCGCTGCGCTTTGCCAAATAACTTTCACAATTTTGTTTGTGTAATTTTGTGTGCACTATTTGCTATTTTTCATGCATTATTTTTTTGCAAAGCACAACACAAAGTCTGCAAAATAGATAAAAATTATGCAAAGTAGCTCCTTGCCAATGTTTGCATAGCTAAATTTAATTTGAAGAAATGCATAAAGCTGCATTTTTTGCCTGAAGCAACTATGCTTTGGAAGGTGTAGTCAAGTTTTGTCTGAGAAACGTTTTTGCACAGCTTTTACTGTAAAAAAAAAATGGCAGAAAACTAATTTGAATATTATGTAAATGGCCCGATATCACAAGAAAATCTTCTGTACTGGGCCATTCCTGTGCTTTGTGCTGCAGTTTAATGTATCTGCCTCATAGTTGTATAGATTTGGCTTTCAGTCATCTTGGATAAAATTAGATTTCAATATGAGTATGTGGGATTCAAGAATTATCAGTTTATGTGCTAGTGTTGCCTGCCCATAATTTGAGTATTTTGTCTTTAATTATTCCTTTTCTAAGGTCAAGCCCCAAGTGAGTTAGATTCAGGTATAGCAGTTATTTCCCTGCCCAAAAGGGCTTATAATCTAAAAGGTCTATTTACTAAGGTAGTCCCTGTCACATGATAGGGGCAAAGGGCAACCAGTGCCATTTTGACTAGTGGCAGCCACCGACCCGGGAGTGGCAGATCGCTCCCAGACACCCCCCCCCCCCTCACTAGACCACTGGGACAGTACTGGTGAGTCCTGGATGGGGTTGGGAGGGTAGGCTAAGGTTTTCAGCTGGTGGGGAGGGAGGGCTCAATATTCAATTAAAAGGGAAGGGGCAGATTTCAGGGTTGTTTTTTTAATGTTTCTTTTTCAGATTAAAAAAGATAGGAAAAACACAAAATGTAGTGTTTTTATCCTTCTTTTTTTTTAATTCTGAAATTTAAGTGAAATAGGAAATATTGTCAATATTTCCTAATTAGTTTCAAATGTCTGGCCATCCCTAATTATTGCAAGACATGTATTTCTTTTATAAGGAATCCCTAAATATGAAAGCACAGAGGGTCAAAGAATATGCTTTTCTGTCAATGATAGAGAAGTACAACAGAGTGGATGTCTAGTTTAAAAAATCCTCAAATCTTAAACTGATTTATCAAACATCAGATATTGAAGGAGGTAGGACATAGAAAAAAATACTTTTTAGAACTATATATGTTCCAGAAGTGGATTTCCCAGAATTATTAAAATGTTTTATAAATTATATTTCCTCTTCAGAAGCTACACCTATTATCCTAGGACTGGGAATAATTATTTCAGATTTTAGATTAATTTGATTTTTGAAAAATCATTTGTGTGCATGATAAATGCACTGTTTAGGTCTGCTAGAGTGAGGCTGTTGGTGAATAGGGATGTGCAGAGAAAAATGTGTTCATTTTTTTATTTCATTTATGAGGGCTTCCCCTGCCCCAGGCTTCATTGTGTTTAATGTTTATATAATTTCTGGAGTTTGCAGAAATGAAATAAAACAAAAAATACAAGTTCTCCGGGCCTCCCTGCACCCCATCGCTCCTAGTCCCTATAAATTGCCAGATACAGGATCCTCTCTGGCTCCCACTTACCCCATCTGGGGGGATCTGTAGAAGCAGCAGGCCAAGGCATAGGCCCAAACCTGTCACATCAGGTTTGCGTAGGCCTAGGCCCCAGGCCTGAAGCTGGAACTTGGTCTAGGCCTGGACCTAATGCCAGGTCTGGGGCTTTGGCCTTAGGGCTGGGTCCAACACCAGGACCTCAGCTTAGGCCGTAGCCCAGGGTCAATGTTGGGGCCTGGCCCAGAGGTCAGGGCCTGATGATGAGGACTTGCCCTAGGCCAGACCCAGGCTTGACACCAGAGGCCAGCTGTCAACACTGAGGCCCAATGATGGGACCAGGCCTCTGGGCCAGGTCCTGATGCCTAGGCCTAGCTCAGGCTCAGGCCCAGTACTGTGGCCCAGCCTGAAGGCTGATTCTCATCACCGGGGCCTCAGCCTAGGTCAAAGCCTAAAACTGGGGCCCAGCCCAGAGGCCCGGTCTCAACACCGAGGCCTCATCCTAGGCCTAGACCCAGGCCTGATGCTGTGGCACAGCCTGAAGCCTTGTTTTGATATATATCAGGTTACAAAACCATAAGTTCCCACCTCCCTTAAAATCCATTGTATAAAAGTTATTTTAGATCCTAACCAAATTCAGTGGAAACAGGAGGGGATGAAGTATATGAGAGTGATATACCATTATGATTTTGAAAAGACAATTTTGATTGATTATGAGAAATCTTTAAAAGGTCCATATTGTACTTATTATGATAGGGAAATGTTGAAGCTATTATAATATCTATTATTTTTCAAGGAAAGAATAGTGTGGGAATATCAAATCCCCACTGAGCTCTTGAGATCTGCCCTCACGGTCTCCTCTATCTCGAGGGAGCCGCTTCCGAGGATGGTTACCCGAATCACGGCACCTTTGACCATGAACACTGGCCTCCTACATCAGGAACAAATTCACCTTTATGTGTTGCCTTCTTCCATCAACCAGGTAATACTGGGCTTGCCATGGATGGTCCTGCACTGCCCTTGCATTGACTGAGGTAACATGCAACTGTCTAAATGGAGTCCCATATGCCATGAACACTGTTTGGCCCAAGTGAGAATTTTGGCACTTAAACTTCAGCATTCCGTCCCAACTCTGCTGGGACTATCTGCCTCCTATGCGGATTTCACTGATGTCGTCAGCAAAGAGCGAGTGGAGACTTTGCCTCTGCATCGAGATTACAGCTGTTCCATTGAACTGATGCATGGGAAGATGCCTTCTCTTGGAAGGTTGTACCTACTGTCAGCCCCGGAGATGGAGGCCATAACCCATTATATTCAAGATAACTTGGTCAGAGGCTTTATCAGATCATCTTATTCTCTGGTGGGAGCCGGATTCTTCTTTGTGGGAAAAAAGGATGGGTCTCTGCGGCCCTATATTGACTATTGTGGGCTTAATGCTATTACAAAGAAAAATCAATACCCACTGTCACTGATCACAGAGCTCTTTGACCGACTCAAAGGGGCTCGGATTTTTACTAAATTGGATTTGTGGGGGGCCTACAACTTGGTTCACATCTGAGAAGGAGACGAGTGGAAAACTACCTTCAATAGACGAGATGGCCATTATGAGTATTTAGTCATGCCTTTTGCATTATGTAATGCCCCCCACAGTGTTTCAAGCTATGGTAAATGAAATATTTTGGGACCTCTTATATTCACATGTTGTGGTATACTTAGATAATATCCTCATTTTTTTCTAAGACACTGGACCAGCATTAAGATCATTTGCGACAGGTCCTGCAGTGGTTATGAGAACACCAACTTAATGCCAAACTTGAGAAATGTGCCTTCCACCAAGAGTAATTGCCTTTTCTTGGATATATATAATCTCTCGAGCAAGTCTACGTATGGATTCAGAAGAACTCAAGGTCATTCTAGAATGACCACAGCCGGTGAGCCTAAAAGCATTACAATGATTTTTGGAATTCTCTAACTACTACTGCCATTTCATCCATGGATACTCCTCACTGGCGGCTCCTCTCACAGTTTCGATCAGGAAGAGTGTGGATGTCCACAACTGGACTCGAGCCAAATTGGGCTTTTTAACAATTAAAAAAGAAATTCACCAAGGACCCCACTCAACCATTCATCATCGAGGTAGACGTCTCCTCCTTAGGTGTAGGGGCAGTCCTTCTGCAACTAGACACCAATGGGATGTTAGTTACCTGTGCATGTTTCTCCAAGAAATTTTCTTCTACTGAAAGGAATTACACTATCAGAGATCAAGAACTTCTCGCCACTAAATTAGCCCTGAAAGAATAGTGCCATCTTTTGGAGGGAGCCAGACACCCAGTGACTATCTATACTAATCATAAAAATTTGGCATATCTATCTCATGCTCATTGCTTGAATCCTTGACAATCCTGATGGTCTTTATTTTTTAGTCATTTTGACTTCTATCTATGTTTTTGCCTGGCAAAGAAGAACCCCGGTGGGCTGATGCCTTATCCAGAAGCTTTGATTCTGACAAACCACCTGATCTGCCTCATCATCAATCCTGCCAGAATCTTAATCGCTACCACATTGCCTGTACCTACAGGGACGACGGTAGTTCCAAGCATCTGTGAGAGCAAGGAGCTCCTCTTTCGTCACTATTGGTGGCCTCAGTGGGAACAAGATACCAAACGATATGTGGAATCATGCCCTAACTTTGCAGCCAATAAGCAATAAGGTAGGGGTCTACTTCAACCCTTACCAGCTCCTGAGGGACCCTGGACCCACCTGGCTACTGATTTTATCATGAATCATCCTCCTTCTAATGAAAACAGTACAATTTTGGTAATCGTAGACCGGTTTTTGAAAATGGCCCATTTCATCCCTCTGCCCGGATTACATTCTGCCCCGGAATTGGCACAATTATTTTTCCATCTGTTCCATTTGCACAGTCTTCCTCACCACATCCTGTCTGACTGGGGGGGGGGGGGGTGGTGTCCAGTTTACTGCCCATTATTGGAAGGACATATGTAAGAAGTTCGAAATTCACCTTGATATCTTCTCAACTTACCACTCCCAATCAAACGGACTAGCAAAACATGTCAATCAATTGCTCAAAACGTTTCTATGATGCTATGTAAACCAACGTCAGGACTACTGGTCTTCCTTCCTTTCTTGAGCCAAGATGTGCCACAACAACCACATTAACAGAGCTACGGGGGCCTCACTATTCTATTTAGTTTTTGGATAACGTCCTCTGGTACCCATGCCACTAGCCACGCCATCAACCTGTCCCGCCACGGGCCAAGAACTACACAATCTGTGGAAGACCACACAACAACTGCTGGAACAAGCCACTGATCAATCCAAACAGGTTGCTAAAAAAAGACATCCAGCTCCACAACTCCAACCAGGAGAACTCTTATAGCTAAGTACCTACAACCTCAAATTACAGATGTCCACTGAAATTCGCTCCACATAAAAAAAAATCCCCAGATGACTCATGGGAAAAAAATACTAATCTCCACTACAGATACAAGTAATAAAAGGAAAAGAGCTTATGACCTTCCAAACAGAGAAAATAAATTTAACTTAATAAGTTCTCAAAGTTTTAAATGGCTTCAGCTGATGTCCATTCATTGCAAGATATACCAGAAATTTTTTTAATTTTGTGATAAGATGCTAGCACCCTCTGAGGTTTTATCAATGTTTGCAGAATGCACTTACTAGCAGTAAAAAGAACAGAGAAAGGACTTAGAGGCCTATATGGAACCTGCGCAATGGACTGGGTTTTTTGGAGTAAGTCATTGTAGATTTCAATGTCTGCAGTGGTTTAACTCTCCCCCCCCAAAAAAAAAAAAAAAACCCAGACAGTGTACTTTATTGCTCATAGAACATCAGTGAAACTGCCCAACTCTATGCTCCTAGAAATATATATATATATATATATATACTTGGTGGAATATAGTATGTTTGCCAAACAAATATGTAATTTATGCAGCTGAAAATATAATAAAAAATTTCAGGAAATCTGGAATATTGTAGATCATTATGTACCCCAAGTGTTGTAAATTGAGCCTTTTTTCTTGTATCATAAGACAAAATATGTTGTGCAATGGTAGTAATGTCCTCCCAGATGAGTTAATGTTATGTTCACTAAATGGAAATTAGAAACAAATATTCTTCAGTAAAAATATGTCAACACTGAAAGCTGTTGTACTGGTGATTTCCCTGGAAATATCAACTTGCTTCTTTATTTAGGTTTGTCTTCTGTGGTCTTATTATCTTTACTCCCTTTTCAGTGTCTAGTATTATTTCACGTACTTTCATACCTGCTCAAAATCACAAGGAGAGAGAGCAAGGGAGATGAATCTGCATGCTGACTACTTTTATCATCTCTCGCCTCATATTATTCTTTTTTTCCAGAATGCCAGCATATATGAAAACATCAGTAATTTCTGTTTTCTTCCACATCCCTTCTTAAATATAGGCTTAGCTTGTGACATTGCTTTTCAGTCAAAATTGGATGAAGAGGGGAAGACATCTGAAAACTGTAAAGGGACACCCCCTCTTTTCCCATACACCTTCACACCTTGCTCAAGCTAAAAAACCATAGTTACACAATACAAATTGAATTTCCAGTTCTAGCAGGATTTAAATATTTTTCTGTGCTGAAATAACGATAACTTTTTATTGGTGGCCTCACCTGCTTCTAGGATTGCCAACTCAGGCTCCAAAAAATACTGATCAGCCTCGTTTTCTTCCCTCCCTCTCCCCCATGACCTTAACTCTTTCAAACCCTACCAGCCAACACCCCCTCACCCAGGCCAAGGGTTTTTCAAACCTCCATATATTTTGGATGATTAGTACAGTCTCTGCAGTGGCTCCAATCCTTCCTCCCACAAGGCCTCCACAGTCACTCACATTCTGATTCTGTTCTCTCCTAGTTGCCTTAGCTATAATATGAAGAATTGACTGGGGACGGGGGAGATGAACATCCTGACATTGGTTATTTTCTTCTAGGTCATTGACCTAGAACTTTTTTGCACTTGGGAAAAAGTGGAAGGTCGAAGACGCTGCTGGTCCAGACCTGATATATATATATTTTTTTTTTTTTTAGAAATTACCAAAATTACCCCTGACTTTGGAGATCAGGGAGCAGACTCAAGGAAGTCCCCTAGGGGGTCAGATATGGAGTTGGGATGGGCCTCCACAAGAAGGTGTAGAGTTAGGTGGGAATGTTTGCAGGGAAAGTCTGCTCCTAGGAAGGCCAATGATCAGCAGTTAGCCAGTACATTGTCAGTTTTAATTTACTGCTGGCTGCCAGCCTCTCTTCAACAAAACCTGCCAAACCAGTTTAATATCATCCAGTTGACAGCTAACTACAAATTATTTGTTGTCCTTATATCTAAATATCCAAGTGTACTAATATGCAACCACACTACTACACTCAATGTTTTTGTACGTAGTACTGCTTATTAAGCTACATGTCTCATGAAGACTTGGGTATAAATCTACATTAAGAAAGTATGTAAACACATGGCATTCAGAATGATGGATGAGCAGAAAGCAATAACTTTCAGTGTCTGTTTTGATAGAGGAAGTGTTTGGACTGACCGGTAGTTTAACAGGAGTCCTGCTTGCTTTCACTTTGTACCGTTGGTGAAAACTGAACTTCTATGAAAATAGACACAGAGGGAGTGCATGTTACTTTCAAACTGTCCAAAATATTCTAAACTAGGTGTCGCAATCTGCTTATTTTGTATGCATTTAAAAGCAGAAGCCCTCTTCCATAAATGCTGTTTCAGTTTGTTCATTATTCAGCATTTTTTTTCTTATTGGTTCTCTAGTGAAAGGGCACTGTCAGGACCAGTAAAATGGAAATCAGAAAGTCTCCTAAAGCTAAGGCTTGTTATCCTAGTGTTGTGCTGAAATCTTTCATTTTTTTAACCTTGCAACTGTTCTTTACCCATGAGTGCTTGTAGTGATGCATCCGGTCCACCAGAGGGCGCTGTAGTCTGCTTTGATTCTGCTCAGGAGATTTATAGTGAATAGTGGGTATGGCAGTAGTGGGGTCAGCAAGGGCAGACAATTGGTCATGCTATAAGGTACCTTCCCATTTTTACCCCCAGGTACACCCTTTAGTCATGGCCCCCCTCCTCTCTGGTTACCTACAACTTCAGTAACCAACTTCACTCCCTTAAGGTTTAAACGATGAGGCTTGTAATTATTTAGTTATTAATACCTTAATAGCATAATTGTTCCCAGTCATAAATCAACCAAGTCAAATATAACAGGACACAGCTTTATTTCCCTTTTCATCAAGTTATAAAAACAGGCCTAAGGTTCTTCACAAACATTGCAGGGCCTATGGAGTTTTAACTTCTGCTAGCTTCTGTGTAAGACTCAATGTTTCTTAGAGCCTGAGACAATATTAACATCAAGAATAACTGTTTAAGCCTGTTAAAGACAGATTTCTTTAGCTTAGCCACAGCATTCAGAACTCATTCATCTAGATTCAATGTGCTTATTTACAGACTCTTCCCCTCGAGCGGGGAAAATCAGCAATTTTTTTTTCATCTTTCGGGCAGGACTTTTCAGGTCAGAACTGAGTCTCTCATTAGACCAAAATGACCCCAAACCTTCTTAGAGCCACTAAGCAATTCTAAAGCTGTAAAGGTATCTTTATTTGGATAGCGCACAGTTGATGAGAAAAGCAGTGCCTATACTTCAGCAGTCTAGTTAGTCTGCTTTAGAAACAGGACTCAGCTTCTCTACCTTTATTGTCAAATTTGTTCAGCTTAGCTCCAGACTTCTTAACCCTTAGGTTTGCTTTGTAGTAGCACACTGGGCCACAGCACCAGGGATTCTTTTAACGAGCCAATTAACTAAGAGCTTTTGATGGTTACAAGCACTCAGGAACAGTACTCTTGAACCAAACATGCAGTTTCTCTTAGCAGACAATTAATTAATAATTTTCTGTTAGCTGGAACAACTTTTGAAAAAATAACCTGCTAGTGATGTAACTCCATGCTACACTCTCTCAAGTTCAGGGAGAGGTTTTGCAGCTATAGCAGCATTTACCTATAAAATCTGCTTATACCACACTGTCCACTTAAAGTTTATATTACTGCAGAGTAATACTATAACATCTACTAAGGGAGCCAAGAACCCAACACTTATGAGCCTGCCAATATTACTTAGCCTGGCTTAACCTCCCTGCTCCTTTGCTTTAAGATCACTTTGGCTTTTCCCTACAGTCATTCTTCAGCCATTAAACTAAGGCAGTCTCCCCCTGTGTAATTATGGCATTTAACTAAACTTTTAGTGGTGATTTATCAGGTCAGCCTCAAGGTCTTCCTCTGCTGAATTTTCCTCCATAGCCGGGGTGGTGGGTACTCTGAAAGTCCTTCTCACTCCGTCTCACTGCCTCCCTCCTTCTGCAGAAGCCTCTCTCTTATACAAATAGATACACTACCAGTGAGATGCTACTGGCTCCATAAGGTTTGATTCATCCCCTGCTGGCTCTTTGCCAAAGTCAGTCAGCCAGGGTGGTTGGGAAATGTAGTCCTAAACAGCCCTTTTATTCTCAAACGGAAAAAAAAAACCCATGTTGTTTTTAAAGTTTGTCCTTTTCCTGTGCAGGAACTATTACCAATCTATTAGTGTCCCAAAAAGTGTCTCTTACTAATAGGAAATCTTTCTTCGCAGACTCATATCTCTGAAATCAGAGAATAGTTGTGCGTTAAAAGTGCAGACACTTCCCACTGGGTGTGGTCTTAGGGGGGGGGGGGGGAGGGAGTAGTCCCTATATAGCAGAGGAGACAGAGAAGGTTCTCCGTTCTTTCCTTCTAGCTCTCCTCTAGGGAAGGTTGCTGGGGCTCAAGGCTATCAAGAGAGTGACTAAGCTTGGAGTCCAGGAAAATTCTAAGTGAAAGAAACAAGAGGTGATCCATAGTGAAAAAGAGTATGACCTATAATCTTTGTTTCCAGCAAAGATTACTTTATCTGTCCTACAAAGTGGATTTGCAGTCTGGAACAGAGGAAAGCTACCAGATGTGTGGATTTACCTCAGGATTTCTGCAGCAAGAAGTGATAGCATAGACTATCAGCAAATGTGTTTCAAAGGATTTCTAAATTGAGGAGCCCTCAGCTAGTGGACAATTTCACTTTTGGCCAAGAGAAAGTTCCTGCTTGGAGAAGAAAAATCTGCAAACTTACCCAGGTCAATCCCACTAGGGTTCTCTACACAGTAAAAAAAAAAAACTTTATTCCATGCCTCAATGTTCACTTCACATTTACAACTTTCACTTCCTTTCCTTAGACAGATTCCTTTGCAGATTCAAAATCTCTAACCGAAGGCTATGAGCATCTCTGCATCTGGGTCTGGGTAAGCCCTCTTTCCTGGCTTCCCACCTATGTCTCCTTCTTTCTGTCTAAAAGGCAGTGCTCTCTTCCTTAAGAGACATGCTGATTCATTGCAGTAGCCCTATAATTAGCCTCAGCTGTGTCTCCCAATTATTACCATACCTTTCTGTGGCTGCTGCCTTCTTTCTGTTTGGTTGTGCCAACAGAAGAATGGGTTGGTAACAGGTTTTTCAGATGAGATTGACTTGCTTTGTAAATGTGTTGACAAGACATTTCAATTGTTTAGTGTATTCCTCGGTAGCTACCTCGATCTGTTTCCTGTAGTATGTACTCTCTGAGAGCTATCTGTGTCCCTCTTCTATGTACTTATATGTGTCCATGTTTTATCCAGCTTAGACGTACCAGGAAAAATATTCGTATTGAAGCAACAGAGTATGTATAGCAACTCAACAGGAGAATAAGTTAACCATGTTGCTTCATTTTGCATATATTTGCTACTATGCCATGAATGTAAAGAAATGTCAGAAGATTTTAAATTCCCATTTTACTTAAACTTATGGTATCTCTTTAACATAGGAGCAACTTAAAGTACTGGGAATATCATTTTTGAGATTTATAATGCATTGTCCAAGTCCATCAGAATTCTTAGCTCCAGGGTTACCAGAGCTTTATCAGAGTGTAATGAGCCCCAAGTCTGTAACCTGATGCTGGTTAGATTAATTGACCATTGGCACATTAATAAGTAGCTGTGTTGATAAATCACTGGTAGAGTCACCAAGGTGCATAGGAAGAAATCAAGGGAAAGAAACAGGGAGAACATCAAAATGATATGTTGCCTATTGATTTCAGTTCAGTACAAAGATCTCCAGTAGAGATTTGAAGACAGAAATTGGTCATAATTACCCCATTTGCCATGTCACTACAGTATTGAATAAGTGGGAGATGAATATAGGTGCAAGAAACTTATAGCAGTTATTATTATTGGTCATCTGTTGAATAGGTGGATAACTTGATATTTTCTGATGATTCCATATTCATTTTGACATTTCTGATAGGTCTTGTCTTTTAAACTTGCATGTCAGAATATGCTGGCATTTGTACTATAGCTCTGCTTTATCTATTAAAACATGACTTACAAATTCTAGAATGCCTGCCCAAACATTCAATGGTTGATTCAATGGATCACCTTATTTATTTATTTGTTTGTTTGTTTATTTAGCCATTTTATATATCGTAATTCCAAATAAAGATCACAGTGGTTTACAACATGACATACATAATATACATTAACAATTACATTGACTTAATGAGGTCAAACAAATTATATATTAAACATTGACACATACTTGGGATAAGGTATTTAGTTCAGAAGATAGGTTCTTAATGACTTTGTCCTTGAGGGTGCATTCTCTGTGTTCAGGTGATTTTAAATTAGGTTTATAGGCATTTTGAAATAACCATGTTTTTAGGTCACATTAGAATTTCTTTGTTTCTGGGGTCAGTCTTAGATATTCGGGTAGAGAGTTCCATTATATTGGGCCAGCTATTGAGAGCATGTAGTCTCTTATTTTTGATAGGTGAATATTCTGTAATGATGGAACAGCTAGTAGTCATTTGTTTTGAGATCTTAATGATCTCTGTGACCTGTATGATTGTAGCACTACATTTACCAAACCAGAGTTATTAGAATGGATGGTGGAGTGTATTAATGTTAGGACTTTGGCTACCTGTACAATCCCGTAACAACTACAATGAAGAGCTATCAATGAATGTGATATGTGATCGAATTTCCTTGAACTAGTTAAGAGTCTAGCTGTGGCATTTTGTAGTTTTTTTAGAAGACAGTTGGGAACTCCGAGTAGAAGTGAGTTACAGTAGTCTGTTTGAGAAGATGAGGGTCTGCAGGACCGTGCAGAAGTCTTTGTGAGTCAGCAATGGTTTCAGTCTATGAAGTAAGTGCAGTATGGCATATCCTGATTTGATTAATTTATTTAAGTGCTTTTCCATTGTTAGGTTCCCATACTTGAGCTGAGGGTGTAATGTTGAAGTTACCCATGTCAAGTGTTTGAGGAGTCACTATAGGTAGATTTCTTCTTAATAGAATGATTTTAGTTTTATTAGTGATTAGAGTTAGTTTAAGTTTGGATAGTTCATTTTGTATAGCCTTCATGTGTGTCGCTAGAGTTAATTTTGCATTTTCAATAGATTTGCTGCATGGTATATAGAATTGAATGTTGTCGGCGTATAGGTGTAAGACAATTCCTAGATCAGTTAGAAGTTTACATAGAGGAAGCAGATATATGTTGAATAGAGTTGCCGAAAGAGCCGAACCCTGGGACACCTGCATCAGTCGGGAAGGTGTCAGACCTGTGGTTGCCCAGTTTGACTTGGAATGACTTTTTTGATAGGAATGAAGAGAACTACTTCATTACATTGCCATTAATTCCGATTTTACTCAACTATTGGCATAGTAGGCAATGGTCAACGGTGACAAATGCTGCTGTTAGGTCAAGTAGACCAAGGAAATAGGATTTGTCATTATTAAATCCCCGTGATATGGGGTCCATTAAACAATTTTACCAGAACCTGAATTGGTTTGGATGTAGAATGTGCTGGTCTTTTAGATAGTCTTCTAGTTGTGATAGTACTGCTTCTCAGGAATTTTAGAGAGAAAGGGCAGGTTGGATATTGGTCTATAATTTTCCCAACTGTCAGAACAGCTAGTATTATTTTTTAGTATAGGTTTTATCACTGCTTATTTTGCTACATCAGGGACTAAGCTTTCCGAGAGTGAATGATTGATTAAGGATGTGATTGTTGGGGTGATTGTGCTATTTATTAGTTTTAAGGAGCTATCTGGAATGGGGTCATGTGGGTGATTTGCAAGTTTTATTTTAGTGATGATATGAGTGATTTGTAGTTTAGATATTCTGTCGAAAGTGGTTCATTTGGTTGTTTGTATTTTTCTTCATCTTCTATGGCTGGTGAGCAGGTAGAGAACTAAGATTTTAGTCTAGTAATTTTTTTCTACCAAATGAGTGGTGTATTCACTGCAGGCATTCTTTGATGAGTGGGTGTTGCTCAAGATAGAGGAAGATGGGCCCTTGATTAGGTTTTTAATGACATCGAAGAGTAATTTAGAGTTAAAAATTACCCTATAAATCTGTTTGGCATTGTATTCTTTTTGTGCTTTATTGATCAGCACCCAGTGTTGAGAGAGGAGTGATATGTGATTCTGAAGTTGGACTTTTCTGCCAAAGTTTCTCTGATTTTCTTAGAGGTATAGTAATCAGGTTGGATTGTTTTTGTTTGTATTGGGCTTAGGTCATAGGCTATATCTTTAACCATGAAATCTCATGCTTCAAATGATGTGGAGGCATTGGTATGGTTGAAATCAATAAGCTTATTGTTTAATGATTCTATGATCTGGCTCTATCTTAGTATGAGGCACACATTTGTAAGCATTTGAATCCTTTTCTGACCATTGTGTCCTACCCAGCATGGGATTTCTATAAAGATAATGATGATGCTTTAAACTCTGTGGAATGTGAAAGGTCACTGATTCTAAAGCACTCAGTTGTCTTCTATCTAGAAATAAATATAATCTCAGAAGTTACTGTAAGGATTCTCAACTAAAAGTGGTTTCTTATCTACTACTGGTGCAGAAGTAAGGCAAGAGAAAAAAAATGGGACTACAGTTGATAGTCAAATCTATTATCCTCCTTCTTACTACCTTGGCCTCCATGGCTTTGTACTATGTGAACTTCTGGAGGGCTTTTTCTGTGATGAGGTAACACAAAGTATATATGACAGCTTTAACTCAACCAAACACATATTTTTAGAATGTAGTATCAATGTAATCAAAGTAGACTCTGTCCCTGTACACCAGAATAAGAAGGTATGCAAGAAATATTAGAAACATGTAGAACTATTAAATGCAATACCTGAATTTTAAAGTGTGTTAAAGTTCATAAATAGTAGTGTTACATAACACATTTCTAATATTTAGTGCCAGTCCATTCTAAGGACTATTTTAACTAAGGTAGAAATAGAATGGCTTAATTTACATACAATTCAAAAATAAACTGGGTATAGTTTAGTAGTATTAAATATCTCAAGGAGTTTATGGAAGTATACTGCTAAAGTTATATTTTATGGGATCTGTATTTCCTTTGCTGAAGAGTGTATTGCCAAGAACTGTTTGGCTATTCATGTACCTGTCAGTGTATATAATTAGAAGATTCCTCAAGAGAATTCAAGCCAGTATGGAAGTATAGGCCTGGGCATAAATATTACAGTGAAAGTAACAATAGGTTTGATTGGGCAATCATTCAAAAATGTGTGATTCACTATTTCCAGAGTTTTGTGTGATTTGATGTGATGAAAACATATGAAATAAAAAACATATGTCCCCCTACGAAAGGGCATATATAAGAGGCTGTTTCAGATCTTGCTCATTACATACAGTGGTAAGCTCTAGAGTATAGGGATAAAATGTTCTGAATAACACACCAGAACTATTTAAATTGCTGCTAAAAGCAGAAAACTATTAGTAGAGCACATTTTCTATTCATCAAACAGAAAGTAGTGAAGATTTACAACCAAGCCACACGAAAAGCATTGCTGGTAAATGGATAAACCTCTAATATACCAATTATCTCTTTAAAGGAATACATTTTCTGTGTATTAGGTGAAAACCAAATTCTACCAACAAGGAAAATCATTTAATTAAGCAAATAACAACAGTATTAGAAGAGTGTATCTGTATATTCCTCTAACTGGGATTTAGTTTTCAAATTTGCCTTAACTTATTCTCTAAAAGAAATATTTAGTAGCATTTTAAGTGGTAAATTTATCCAGGGAAAATAATATGTATAACTTGTGCTGGATTTTCAATGGGACTTGCGTACACGAGTCTCCTACCGAATATACCGGCAACGATAGGACTGCTATTTTTCCGACCTGACATATATACATAACTTTACCTGTTGGCACTGAATATGCACACGTACTAAGTAATGTTAAGCCCCACCCACAGAATGCCTTCATTGAGGTCCTATTTTGTCTACATAAATTTTGTGTACACAAAAATTGTATCTAATAGAAGCCTCATAGAGGCCAATATTCAGAAGTTTTTGTGTGCATAACTTTGGAGTTACATGCATAAAAGCCGAGTTTTAAATATTTTACTCTGCTGAATGCATAAACTTTGTGCGCACAAATTGGGAGGTGTAAAGGTGGTGGAGCCTGCCACTTATAAGACTCTACTCTGCCTCCACTCCTACCCACAAATAGTGAATTACCCATGCAGATTTTATTTACTTCCCAATAACTTCTACCATAAATAAATTTACTCCAGCTCAGAGCAATCTAAATAGCCTCTCACGTAGTCGCATTATTTTCTATAGACTGCAAAAATGTAATTTTATTGTCCTCCTATAGTAAATCATAGTAGTGGCCCATGCTACACTATTTTCTTTTATTCTAATTTCTTTGGAATGGAAAAGTTCCAGAAATGTTCCATTTGGAACCTTGTTTGGTCATTATGAAAGCAACGGGAGCACAGTGGCCGCAGTACATTGCAGCACTTGTCTGGTGAAAAACACCATTGAAAGGTACAGGCATCTCAACACATTATGTACATGCTACCCTATTGTTTCTCCAGTTAATATCTTTTTCTCACAGTCACTCTCACAAGTATACACAAGCACTCACAACCACCATTCGTACACATATAGGAACTGCATAGGCCATGAAATGTAAACAGAATATTTATTTTTACAAATAAAAACATGTTTAACATGTTTTCCTCTTCCTGGTGCAGGGCAGGATGAAGAATGTATCGTAGCTTAGAAGCCATTATTGCAGACAGAAATGGTTGTCAAGTCCGGATTTTAGATTGTGGTGTCCATAAGCACACAATTAGTCTTGTTTCTTGTGGGAGGAAGACAAATTTGCTGGGGGATGGAATTGACTATAAATTGTTTTATTTTTTATAATAATATTGTTGTAAATATGTGAGTTTTTGTGTTTAGCCTAATTTTGTCTTCTTTGTTCATTGTTTTGGGCAATAGTTTCTATCTTTTAAAGCGATTCAGAAATGCTACAAATATTAAATAAATAAATAAATAGATAGATAAATAAATTCCTTTTCATCCTGCAGATCAGCCCACACCTGCAGGATTCCCCTGTGGAGGCAGAGCACTCTTTTCACATTTTTTGTTTTTCTTACGTTATCCACACTGCTTATTCTGGGATAGCTGGGTGGTTCCTCAGTAGTTCTCTGTTTCCAGCTAGGTGGTGGTAGTCTGGATAGCTGGGAACTATTTAAAATAAAAAGGAAGAGAAGACATAGGGGGACAGGTCGGTAGGCAAAGATTATGCCAGGACTCTGGGGAGACCCCCTCCTCACCGCTGAAAAAAAACCGAAAGCCCCCTGGTGAGTCCGCAGGAAGCCGAGGTCTGCATAGGGCAGTTCTGGGAGGGGGAGAGGCGTGCTCATAGGGAACGGACGGTGACTGAGCACACTGTCTTCCACCCACTCCAGCGGCACAAGATATGGCTGAAAGAGGCTGGAAATGCATCAGTGTGGAACGAGAAGGCAGAGTTCCATTGCGGGTTCCTTTTGTTCTTGTTGTGATGCCCTCAGGTTGCTTGCAGGCAATCATCAGAAAGCAGGTGAGGAGGAAAGGGGTGGGCTGCGTGCAGATGCGCCGCCAACACTGGCTCAGAGGGAGCCACGGGAATAGGCAGACCAAGCAGAATGCTCTTCATGGGGGAATGCAGCTGAACTACAGGCAAACCCCTTTGCAGACAGAGAGGTCGTGGGAGCATGGAAACGGGATGGTACAATACAGGAAATGTTTTCCAACGAGTGTATTATGCTAATGCACCAAGCCTCTAAGAACATAAAAGCAAAAGAGGCTGCTCTAGAGGGAACCTCGGGATTACCTCCCTCTGCAAGGCCGCAGCACTCCAGGAAAAAAATCTAGAAGGGAAGGAGTCCCCCTGACTCCCCCCTCCCTCACCTGGGGGAATGGAGAGTCACTCAGGAGAGTTACAGCTCCCAGAGGATTCAGCAATGGAGGAAGAAGGGAGTGATGGGAGAGACGTAGCTGTGAGGCTATTTAGGAAAGAAACGTTGGGCCTCTTAATAGTGAAAGTAATGCAAGTGTAAGAAGCAGACAAGGAAAAGGGGAGGAAAAAAACTGGCAGGGGGATCCAATTCTCAGAGGGATAAAGAGACCTTCAAGGGCCTTTCCCCTCAACCTGCCTATAAAGGACATGTTTGAGGTAGAATGGTTTTCACCAAACTTACTGTTCAATATATTTATAAATGATCTGGAAAGAAATACAACGAGTGAGATAATCAAATTTGCAGATGACACAAAATTGTTCAGAGTAGTTAAATCACAAGCAGATTGTGATAAATTGCAGGAAGACCTTGTGAGACTGGAAAATTGGGCATCCAAATGGCAGATGAAATTTAATGTGGATAAGTGCAAGGTGATGCATATAGGGAAAAATAACCCATGCTATAATTATACAATGTTGGGTTCCATATTAGGTGCTACAACCCAAGAAAGAGATCTAGGTGTCATAGTGGATAACACATTGAAATCGTCGGTGCAGTGTGCTGCGGCAGTCAAAAAAGCAAACAGAATGTTGGGAATTATTAGAAAGGGAATGGTGAATAAAACGGAAAATGTCATAATGCCTCTGTATCGCTCCATGGTGAGACCGCACCTTGAATAATGTGTACAATTCTGGTTGCCGCATCTAAAAAAAGATATAATTGCGATGGAGAAGGTACAGAGAAGGGCTACCAAAATGATAAGGGGAATGGAACAACTCCCCTATGAGGAAAGACTAAAGAGGTTAGGACTTTTCAGCTTGGAGAAGAGACAACTGAAGGGGGATATGATAGAGGTGTTTAAAATCATGAGAGGTCTAGAACGGGTAGATGTGAATCGGTTATTTACTCTTTCGGATAGTAGAAAGACTAGGGGGCACTCCATGAAGTTAGCATGGGCACATTTAAAACTAATCGGAGAAAGTTCTTTTTTACTCAACGCACAATTAAACTCTGGAATTTGTTGCCAGAGAATGTGGTTAGTGCAGTTAGTATAGCTGTGTTTAAAAAAGGATTGGATAAGTTCTTGGAGGAGAAGTCCATTACCTGCTATTAAGTTCACTTAGAGAATAGCCACTGCCATTAGTAATGGTTACATGGAATAGACTTAGTTTTTGGGTACTTGCCAGGTTCTTATGGCCTGGATTGGCCACTGTTGGAAACAGGATGCTGGGCTTGATGGACCCTTGGTCTGACCCAGTATGGCATTTTCTTATGTTCTTATGTTCTTAAACTTAGCCCTGAGGTCTAAATACCTAATGAATATGCTCTACCCCCTGCAACAAAAGGAGGTAGATGATTTGTTGAATGTTCCCAAGGTAGATGCCCTAGTGTTAGCAGTCTCAAAAAAAGACTATTCCAGTAGAAGGGGGCACGTCTGAGAGATGCACAGGCTAGAAAGGTAGGAGCCTTTCTGAAGAAAGCATTTGAAACAGCCAGTTTGTCCCTGCAAGCAGTTGTGCTTGGGGGCTGTGTAGCCATGGCATTAGTCAAATGGCTTCACCAGTTACAGGAGGAAGCTCCAGGCATAGGGGAGAGCCTAGTTGAGAATATGGCCAGGATAGACTCAGGGGCAGCTTTCCTGGCAGACACACTTTACAATTTAATTAGGATCTCGGCCAAGCAGATGGTGTCTGTGGTAGTGGCAAGGAGATTCCTGTGGCTCAGGCATTAGGCAGCAGATGTGCTCCCCAAATAAAGGCTTAGCATTTTGCCCTTTAAAAGATGCCTCCTATTTGGGGAGGAGTTAGACACCTTAATGAAAAGCCTAGCAGGGGCAAAACTGCAAAGGCTTCCAGAAGACAGGGCCAGGGGGCAAACAAGGTCATTTAGAACATAGGAACGTAAGAGAAAAAACAGAGAAATTAGAAGTTTTATACAGCCTAAAGTGCCAGGCACTCAGAGGTTTAGAGCAAAGGCAGCCATTTCGGGCAACCCAAGGTTGGATCAGAGAAAAGGCCCCCAGAGCTCCTAAGGGTTTTAAGGGGGCTTTGTGATGGTTTGCAGACTCGCTCCAAGACTCCTCCAGTGGGCGTTCGCCCAACACTATTTTTCAAGGAGTGAGTCCAAGTCACCAGGGATAGGTGGGTCCTGGATGTGATCTGCCTGGGGTACGCCCTGGAGATAGCCACCCCAGTATCAGAATTTTTTGTAAGGTCACCATGCAGGTCTCAGGAGAAGGAGAAGGCAATCAAGGAAACCTTAGACAAGCTGTTAGCACTAGAAGCATCAGTGCCAGTGCCAGACTCAGAGAGGGGGTCAGGTTGCTACTCCCTATATTTTGTAGTGCCCAAAGAAGGAAGGGAAATTTAGCCCAGTGCTAGATTTGAAGAAAGTAAACAGAGTCCTCAAAGTCCGAAGTTTCAGGATGGAAACTTTGAGGTCAGTCATAGGGAGAGTCAGGAAGGCAGAATTCTCACTGCTTTGGACCTGGAAGAGGCTTTATTTACACATCTCCATCAGGGAAACACATCAGAAGTATTTGAATTTTGCAATACTGGGGAGCCATTATCAGTTCAAAGCACTTGCCTTTGGACAAGCCACAGCACCAAGGACCTTCTCGAAGGTGATAGTGGTAGTGGCAGCAGATCTAAGGAGGGAAAGTATCCCAGTACATCTGTATTTAGACGACTGGCTGATCAGAACCAGGTCAGAGGAGGAATGCAGGAATTCACAAAAAGGGTGAGGGTGCTCCTCAAGGCATTAGGTTGGGTGGTGAACGAACCCAAGAGCAATTTACAGCCGCCCCAAAGATTGGTCTACCTGGGACCCTTGTTCGACACCGTACAGGCAAAGGTATTTTTGATTCAAGAAAGGGCAGACAAGCTAAGA